>NC_083344.1:58831299-59168832 GCF_019175385.1 Lycium barbarum | reverse complement strand
ATTATTCTGAGCTCGTAAATCTACATTTGAAGGGATTTATGCTAATGTTAGCCATTTCATCGCACATTTGTACCATATTTGAAATCATACTATTTTATATCCTGCCGAAAATCGGGCAGCATCTCCCCTGTTTATATGCCTAGCCCGAATTCCAATTCAGCAACCAACAACATCAACAACAATACCAATAGTATTAACATCATTTCCAATACCAACGTATGCCAAAGAATAACCCACACACTTGTTTGTAAATTTCTCAACCAACCAATTTGCGGTATAACTATTTAGTAATTTTATTTCCGTAGAGAAGCTGAAATAATTACCAATAACATTAATAATAACATCCTACAAGAAATATATATATATATATTTTATCCAAAGTTCTCCTCAAACTCAAACCATAATTCAACAACATCAACAAACGAATTTATATCGCTATTTTCTCCGTTCTAATTCGTTAAAACTTTAAATAAACTTGTTAACAATGAAAAGGGATCGTAAGCTTACCCCAAGTGTGCAGCCATCACGTCCATCCTCTTTTTATTGATTTATTTTTAGCTCAGATTGAAGACAACGCAGCGTACAACACTTTTCCCTTCATGGGCTTCGGGATTCAGGGCTCAGATTTTGGTCAAAATTGGTTTTTCTTCTCTCCAAGGCTCCTCTTTCTCTTTTTCCAGAATTTTCTGGTGTTTTGGTATGAAAATTGAGGAGAAAAGGGCCGAAGTTTCACTTAAATAAACATGGGTCATGGGCCCAACCCGGTTGGGCTCTGATTGGGCCTAGCCCACGGACCTTTCTGCCTTAAAACGTCCATATCTCTTTGTGCCGACGTAACCTGTGGACCCAAGACCTTTTTTTGGAAAGATAATTCAATTATCTACAACTTCCATTGCTTGGTATTGTTCCAAATTCCAAACTTATAATACCGTTTTTTCCCCTTGAAGTCAGATCACCCGAAATCGTTACTTAAAAATATTTGTTTGGAGGACTTCCACTTCGATTTGGCTCAAGGGTCGTTCTTGAGTTGTGTTTAAATTCACATATGTGCTTCATATAATTTTTCACATGTCCAAAAAAATCTCGACGTGTGGGCCCCACCTCAGCTTACAAATAATCCGACGTACTAAAATACGGGATACAACACTATCAACGTGAGTTTAAATTACGTAGCAACAACATAATTGTCAATGTTTTTCAATTTTTTTTTAGGAAGCACATATCATGCTCATGCTCTGAAAATGCGGGGTATAACATCCTCCCCCCCCCCCCCCCCCTTTAAAAACATTCGTTTTCGAATGTTGAGGTAGATGTCAATGTTCTTACCTATACTTGTTAGTAATTACTTTACTTACTTTCTCATTTGAAAACGAATTTATCCAAATTATGCAGCCTATTTTTCTTCTTTTGTGGCCAAAATTTATGCCTGTACTCAAAATCGTCCCTTTTCACATTATATGTCTGTCTACTAACTGTTTATACTTTATCGTTCTCATTGCCTCTTCAGCTTTCGTTGTTTACATTCTTGCATGCCCTTTCATGCCGTATTTACAACATACTTTTATCCAATCCTTTTGTTTTATCTTCTTTTTGTTCCCTTCAATCTCCACGTGTCTTCCTTACGTTTCCTAGATGACCCAAGCCTTTATCTTCTTAAAGTTGAATTATTCTTATTCTTACTTCCTTAAGGATAACCTCAAGGCTAATCACATTTAGCATCATTTTCTTTCTGTAGCAGTCGAATCAATCTTTGCGGTACTTTGTCTTTCGACTAGTTTAACACCGAAACATCTCGTTTGATTTCTCTTTCCTCCAATTGGATTTCTGGGCCTTGGCTATCTCACGACAATTCTTATCAACGTTTTATTATTCTCTTTAATTACTTTACCTCGGATTACTCATCCAAGGCACCAAAAATACCATAGCAAACGGATCTATATTCATATGGGACTCCATTCGACTCATACAACAATCCTCAGCGCCATTCCTTATATTTTTGTGTACAACATTTTCATATCACCGTTGTTATCCCCTATCACAGGAGTATATTTACAACATACTAATCCACCATTCAAAATATTTTCAAATCCTTATTTGAATCCTTCTTCCTTTTTGTTCTCGTCCGATTTGGACATCATTACAAGATAACTCATAAGCCGGGGACTCAAATAAAATCTTACTTAATCATATCTTCCTTTTAATACGAGTGTACTTCTCTCTTCAAGTCCTTGGCTCTCCTATACCAGTGGTTAATTGCAACTTTACTAACTTTCATTCTTTTTAAATATTTGTTGTCGTCCTACACCATTTTACTAGCCACTTCATCAGGACAACTATTCATATGGTCCTGTGACACATACTCTCGTGATTTAATACAAGCAGTGACTTATAATTTCCCGACGTAGAAGATATTTTCAACTCTCATCTCTTCCAGAGCTGCGATTTTTCCTTAGTAGTCCCGTCTGTCCTTAATACTTATCCTTAATCGCTCGTAGGCCTTTCACTTCCTTCGTTTCCTTTTGGGGTACATCTGCTGCATATTTACTGGTAACACAATATTTTTCTCTGGTGTGAGGGATTCGAACTATAGCCCGAAACATGACATATTGTATTGACAAAATTTATTTCCTTGATTTTATAAACCTCTATTATCTTGTCACGCCTCTTTCCCATGTCGGTTTCATTATATACATGGAGTTAATTCAAGTCCACTTTTCCTTTAGCACATCCTTGCTTTATTAGTCCTGTTATTGCAAAAACCTCTATGCCGAACTTTCCTTAACAAGGTCTTATAAGATTTCTTATTCACTGCTTCGTGGCTCGCTTATTGGTTTCACACTTGCATTCACTCTCTATTCACATAAAGCATGTCACCTCTCTTAGTCGTTTCCTTGCTATTCCTTACTTTTTATTGTAGTTCTTGCTACGTTCTCATTATATCCCAATCATAATCAACTCTATAGAGTACCATTTCTTGATCTCATTCATAACACTGCTTATAAAACAGAATAAGGCTCGTAGAGTAAGCTTACTTAACTGGTAACTCTTTCTAATTGACCCTATTACACTTACCACATAAGTTGTTTTACCAAGTTATTCACATTCATTACAAACCTTAGTATTATATGCCCCTGTCCCCGTCACGATGTTACTTCGTTTTACTAATAGACTCGTCGCATTTCCCTTGTAGTTATCCATCCCGATCAATCCTTTATTTATCGTTTTGTTGCCACGGCCAAGTTTGTCTTCTCCTCCAATCACGTTTCTTACATTTCATTCTATTTCCTTTATAATCGAACCTTTCGGTCTTTACAGAAGTTCTTGACTCATATCACTAATATTCTAATCAATTGTGTCAACTCACCATCCTCGTTCTTTCCTTGATGAGTAATCGGTCTCCTACCGTCATTTAGTTAAAGTATCCTTCTTACTCCCATAGTTAGAGATTTCCAGTTACTCCATTCCTAAATGCTCTCCTCTTTCTTCGACAAACCCATTAGTATACCTTTCCTACTTTCATCCTTAACCTTCCTTGGGTCTATTCCTCCTCGAGTTCCTTTCTTCTCTTGTTATTTGTAACATCGGCTCTGAAGTTCGTGAAATATCGCTTTAGACGCGCAAATCCTTCCTATTCTTAAGTCATTCTTTCAGGAAAGCTCCTCCATGTCTGAGGCAACCACATTAATATGGCACACATTTATCCCTTTATATACCTTTCAAGGGCCGAAATCTCCTAACATCGACGCAAGGCTTAATCATTCCTTCTCTTACTTCATATTCCTCTTTTGTTCCATATTACCATACTCTATCCCCTTCATATGCCTACTTTCGAATTTTTCCCCCAAATAGTCTCGTGCTTTGCCCGTCGTTTCTTTTGGAGGCTTTACTCAATCATGTTTCTTGCTTTTCACTTTTCCCAACATTTTGATCTCCTTGCCTTCTACTTACTCACTCTCTTTCTTTTCCAAATATCATTGTATTAGAACTTTCCAATCTTAACCTGTAGTGAAAATAGCATCAGCTTACCTTGTAACACTTGTACCGTTTATTTTTGTTGTCACTTGAACTTCGGTACCCTTACTTTATTGATGCCTTCCATACTGTAACACCGGTTGCTGGGATACACATGCCCATCGATACAGTCATAAATAGGATACCATATGCATACATATATATATATTTACTACCACCTCGCTTACAAAATATTTCCAAATGCTATTCAACCTCTTCCTAGTTCTAGAGTCGTGGTGCACCTTCTTTCTCTTCACCGATCTAGTCTACCTCGTCTTATGCAACCTCTTAAGGTTTCCAGCTATTCCGTATAATCTGATTTCCCTTAGGCTACTCTAGCTTCTCATTTTTTTTTCTTTTATGTCTGCTTTTGCAGAACTTTTAGTGCACTTCCCAGGGGGTCACCCATCCTAAGATTTCTCTCACCCCAGCACGCTTAACCTTGAAACTCCGATGAAATCCGGTGCATTAGTGCTGGTATAATCGCACCCACCTCATTGCATGACCTTCATTACATGATCTGGAGCAAGTCGAAGTCTTACAGATTCCAAGACATTCTCGTAACACGTCCTTCCCTTTACAATTACTATTTTACCCATTTCAATCCTCAATATTCACCTTTAACTTATGTGTATGACTACCTTTCGTCCTAGATTCCTAGATTCCCGATGGTAGTGAACACACCTTTGTTGTCGTTACTTATGAATACTCGGGTATCAGCCTGTTTGGATTCCCACTCACCATCCTTATATAATAATCTACAGCAAAACTGATTGCCGACTTTCTCTAAATCCTCCAACAGACCTTGCTCCTACTAAACCTCGAATGTTGTCCATCTTAATCCTTCGGATGCTAATCGTCTTTTTTGCAATTATTCTTCATGCCATGCCAAATCCATAACTCCTTTAGAACAACGCACCTCACTTATTGTCTATTTACAATATTCCCTTTCTACGCTTCCTTCTGTTAGGCGTACCTAACTAAATGACCTGATTTTGAAAAATTCTGGCAGAATCTCCTTTACAATTCTTACTATTCAGAATCTGCACGCAGCAAATACCAACAATGCCTCACAGGGCATACATATGTATACGACACATTTCAGCCACCTAGAGCTCCCAATTTCAGGTAAAAGAATGAAAATATCAGAACTTACCCTTGTGACTTTCCATATCTTCATTCATCTTCTCCCGTCGATACTGTGCATTTGCTAAAATCAAGGGTTAGTGCCAGGAATCTCATTTCCTATGAATTGGCTCTATCGCACGATCTAAGACAAAAAGAAAGTCAACAATCCCTAGATGCCCTGCAGCCTCCTGTTTATAAATGTGGCCGGCTTCACACCCATAAACAGGACTCTACTGGACACGACATTGCAGACAACCCCTAGGACGACCTGCTCTGATACCACTTTGTCACACCGTAACCTTGATAGGGCATGATGGTCACCCGACCCTTATTTAGGGCCGAGTGAACCCACTGATTCTTATTACACTCATAATCTCTTTGGACTTTTAAATCAAATAAACCGAAATACATAGTAAAGGCTTTAGAAACATTCCTTACGTTGTTATCAAGTCAAGTAAAATCTGTAATCATATGGAATTTGCAACATAATGCATAATGGTACATCGGCTTGTAGAGCCGCTTACAAGACTGACAACCCACATACGTGACTCTGTCTGCAAAGTCTCTAACGTCAATCAAGAAATCGTAACATATATATATGTACTCTGACTTGGCAACACTCCGGAAGGAAATGGAGCTCGCCAATTGTCACGACCCAGCCCCGTGGGCCGCGACTGGCACCCTACTTGGGTACCCAGACCAAATTACATATTCATTGCCAAATCCAAACTTATTTCAGAATTTCATAAAAGTCATATCAAACATAGTTTATATCAAAATATGTCTTAAGCGGTCGCACAAATCAAAATGTCATATCGGATCCAAACTGAGCGGCGGAATAGACATCGCCGGTCAAAAATGCAAATATAAGCATAAGGGCCATTCAGGGCCATCAAAACAAACGGACCGCTTTAAGACCAGAAAACAAAATCAGACAAACATATATAGGGCCCTCGCCCCACATATATGACTACAGGCCTCTACGAACTCAAAACAAAGACATATGGCGAGACAGGGCCCCGCCGTACCCAAATAGTCAAATGTACAGAATATACATAGCAAAAGGGAGTCTGTACCAAAAGTGGACTCCGAGTCAAGAAGGAGTACTCCGAAGTAGCAAAGAGTGAAGCCTACAGTGGAGGATCACCAATATCTGCACCTGCGGGCATGAAACGCAACCCCCGAAGAAAGGGGGTCAGTACGAAATATGTACTGAGTATGTAAAGCACGGAGTACAGAAATATGGGCCAAAACCGAAAGCAAATCAGATGACAAAGTGGAGTACAAATCAGTATGTCAAAATCCGTATCAAAACCATATACGTATACATAATGCAAACGAAATCATGCAAACGCTTAAGAACGTGGTCGCCACTCCGACGCTGGCGCCACACACAGCATAACACCAGAAGGTTTCAAATCTCCGTACATCCCCGAACACAAACACAACATAGGTGAGCGTATCGCATCACGAGCCATATCACAGCATAACTCCAAACGGAACCCGGCCCTATGGCGAGGCCTCGGGAACCGGAACACAGCATACGGTCGAATTATCATAAGGCGCACGAATCATAACTGGCCCGGGAACCGGTGAACGAAGTCATAATAGGGCACAAGCGGAGTCGTGAGCAAACAAATGCAATACATATTTCAAAACATAATGAGTTCATATATCCCTTCATAAACCAGAAATAGTCAATTCGTTAGTTGGTACGAATGTTCATTCCACAAAACGTTTTCAAAGTAGTGCATATAACTCAAAAGTGTAATTTAACATATCATAGTAATCGCAGCATATCTCATAGAGGAACGTTTCGAAATCAAAGGGGTCATATCAAACTTTATTCAAAAGGAGAGCCCGATAGGACAAATAGGGCATCTCGGGGTTAGCGGGCCCACCTCGAGTCAAATTGAGGTGGCGAACATAGTTTACGAACATTTATAGGCCAAAAGGTCATACATAATCATTATCAAGTGACCCGATCACATTTTGATAGGTTTCGGACGATTGGTGGCATTCTAGCCAAAATAGAGCCCTTAGGCTTCAATTGAATTGAATGAATAGTAACTTGTCTGTGGATCGGGTTTCGAGGAGCAGAAATGCTCTGGAGGTTCCAATATTCACCTAACATACTAAGACATGCCAAACGAAGAAGTGGGAAGCTTTACATACCTTACTGACGTCTTATGCTCTCCCAAAAGTCAAGTCCCGTTTCGTCCGAAATCTGCAAATGGTCGAAGTTACCAATTTGAGATTCTTAGGCTTAAAAAAAATGCCATTAACTTCATTTTTGCCTACCGAAATTTCGGCAGCATTTCCCCTATAAATCTAACATCCCCGAGACTTAACTCGGCTCAAAATACATCAACAACAACAGCCCACACATCATCAAACAACACAAATCATAATCAAACCACTCTAGCTTCAAAGTTCTACCTTATTACCTAAGTTGGCAACTCTTCATTCAAACTTCCAAAACTCCAAATCTATATCCACATCATTGTATTCATTCACTCATTCAAGATTATTCAATCACATTCCAAATATATTCCAAGCCATATACGAAATTGCCCAAAATTCATTACTTTCCATAATTCTTTCAAAACATCAAAACTTACAACGAACGTTCTAACTTGCTTCGTTTCATTCCGAATTCATTAACATCAACCGTAAGTCATATTTAAAGTCTTTGGCATCAAAGATATACAATGATATATGCAAATATACAAAAGGTATACACTTTCCCGTAATGATCCGAAATCCTTTTCCAACGCCAATTCAATTCTTTAAACGCTCATTTACGACATAAAGGTCACAACGACACACTAAACAAACTAAACAAGATCAATTCACATTACTTTGCACTTCATAAGTGCCACGGCTCCAACACCAAACACACACACACCCACGACTTTCTACATACATCAAAGTTACGGGATTCTCGTCTATTCTCAATCCTTAACACATTCATATCAATTCTATAACACAAAAGTGTAAGAATTCTCACCTTTTCTTGAAAACCCGACTTGTCGCAAACGCGCACCTTACGCCAAACTAATTGTACCCCGTTGAAGAGGGTCTTGAGTACTTCACAACTATGTAAAAATCAAGATTTTTGGATCACAACACAAAGGCTTGGGAATTATTTTTCTTTCCTTTCTCCTATTCGGCCGAGAGGTAGTTTGAGGTGCTTTCTTGAATTTTGTTTTGTTCTTGATAATTCTAAGTGTTATTGTTGATATATATCCATATAGGGGTCATGTGCATAGCACATGACCTTTAAAAGTGGGCTTGGACCAATGCTATGGCCGGCCACTTCAAGATTTTTGGGCCTCAATTTTGTTTTATATTTTTCTTGGCCCAATTAATTAAACGTCCCGTTTTGTAATTCCCGAAACTAATTTCCGAAATTCCAAATTTACCCTCGGCCTTCCCCGATGTCTTAACATCAATGATTCCATAACCAACATAGTCATATTCACCAAAATCAAAATATTTCCTTATAACACACAAGTCGTAATTATTTCTTGATTTCCAATTATACGAGAACACGGGACATAACATTCTCCCCCCCTTAAGAACATTCGTCCCCGAATGTTAAATAAATCTTATGAAGCCTCACAAACATAACGGGAAAACCATTTTTTTTTTTTTTTAAAATAGCACACATGGTCCATCCGTTCATTAATACAACAAATACAAAAGTCTAGACTACAAGAGGCGTAGGGAATAAATGGGGGAATCTCTTCTTCATCTCATCCTCCGCCTCCCAAGTCATCTCTTCCCGGTTATTATTGCGCCACAGAACTTTGACAGAAGGCACCTCCTTGGTGCGCAATCTCCTTACCTGACGATCCAGAATAGATACAGGCTGCTCGTCATAAGACAACTGCTGCATCACCTGAAGGTCATCTACTGGGAATATCCTGGAAGGATAACCAATGCACTTCCGCAGCATAGACACATGAAATACCGGGTATACAGCCTCCAAATCGGATGGTAAGTCTAGCCCAATATACCGCGGGCTCAACTTACCCTTTCTGCCAAATCTCATAACACCCTTCATGGGCGACACCTTCAGGAATACCCAGCCACCAATCTGGAACTCTAACGGTCGACGTCGTCTATCAGCATAAGCTTTCTGTCGACTCTGAGCAGCCAATAATCGTTCCCGAATAAGTTTCACCTTGTCTATATCTTCCTGGATCACATCTGGCCTAATCAGCTTAGTCTCGCCAACGTCAAACCAGCCAATAGGAGATCTGCATCTCCTGCCATAAAGGGCCTCGTACGGAGCCATCTGAATGCTGGAGTGATAACTGTTATTATAAGCAAACTCGATAAGCGGCAAATGATCATCCCAGCTGCCCCTGAAATCAATAACGCAGGCCCGTAACATATCTTCGAGCGTCTGAATAGTGCGCTCGGCCTGCCCGTCGGTCTGAGGATGAAAAGCTGTACTGAGGCTCACCTGAGTCCCTAATCCCTCCTGAAATGACCTCCAGAAGTTAGCTGTAAACTGGGCACCTCGGTCAGTAATAATAGATACAGGGACCCCATGCAGTCTGACTATCTCTCTGATATATAATCTGGCATAGTCCTCAGCCAAATAAGTAGTCCGGACCGGAAGGAAATGGGCTGATTTCGTCAGCCTGTCCACAATAACCCAAATAGAGTCGTACCTGCGTAGAGTACGCGGTAACCCAACAATGAAGTCCATATTAATCATCTCCCATTTCCAGGCTGGAATCTCCATCTCCTGTAACAATCCACCAGGCTTCTGATGCTCGATCTTAACTTGCTGGCAGTTCGGGCACTGACTAACAAACTCGGCAATATCTTTCTTCATGCCGTCCCACCAATACAAACACCTGAGATCCCGATACATCTTAGTGGAACCAGGATGAACAGAATACCGTGCATTATGTGCCTCGCCCATAATCTGCCGCCGTAAGCCCGCAACGTCCGGTACACAGAATCTTCCATCATATAATAATACTCCTTCAGGCGAGATCTCAAACTGAGTCTTTGCTTTATTAAGGGCCACATATCTGTACTGAATCAAAAGAGGATCTTCAAACTGGCGCTGCTTTACCTCCTGAATAATAGATGACTCAGCAACTGGACGAACAGAAATCCCAGAATCTCCAGAATCCACCAAACGAACTCCGAGGCTGGCCAGCTGATGAATATCACGAACCAAATCTTTCTTATCAGATGGAACATCAGCCAGACTGCCCACGGACTTGCGGCTAAGCGCGTCAGCTACCACATTGGCTTTCTCCGGATGGTATAGAATATCAACGTCGTAGTCCTTTAGTAACTCAAGCCATCGCCGCTGCCGCAAATTTAGTTCCTTCTGCTTAAAAATATACTAGAGACTCTTGTGGTCCGTATAGATATCAACATGGACCCCATATAAATAATGCCGCCAAATCTTCAAAGTATGAATCACCGCGGCCAACTCAAGATCATGAGTGGGATAGTTCTTCTCGTGCGGTCTGAGCTGCCGGGAAGCATAGGCTATGACTCGACCGTGCTGCATCAATACACAACCTATCCCTATACCAGAGGCGTCACAATAGACAACATACCCGTCAGATCCCTCTGGAAGAGCCAAAACTGGTGCTGTAATCAATCTCTCTTTCAGCATCTGAAAGCTGCGCTCGCAGGCATCGGTCCACTGGAATTTTGCTGCTTTCTGAGTAAGCCTCGTCAGTGGTACTGCAATAGAAGAAAAATCCTCCACGAACCTGCGATAATACCCGGCCAATCCAAGAAACTGTGCACTTCTGTCGGAGTAGTAGGCCTGGGCCAATTCTGCACAGCCTCAATCTTCTGCGTATCGACCCGAATACCGTCTGCGCCGACAATATGGCCCAAGAATGCCACAGAAGTCAACCAGAATTCACATTTAGAGAATTTAGCATATAACTTCTGCTGACGGAGAACGCCAAGTACCGTCCTCAAATGATCTGAATGCTCCTCGGCTGATCGCGAGTAAATCAAAATATCATCAATAAACACAATAACAAACATATCCAGAAAAGGCCGAAATACCCGGTTCATCAGATCCATAAATACCACTGGAGAATTAGTCAGCCCGAAAGACATAACTCTGAACTCATAATGCCCGTACCGGGTCCTGAAAGCGGTCTTCGGGATATCTGACTCCCGTACTCGCACCTGATGATAACCTGAGCGCAGATCTATCTTCGAAAAATATTTAGCATCCTGCAGCTGATCAAACAAGTCATCAATCCGGGGGAGGGGATATTGTCACGACCCAGCCCCGTGGGCCGCGACTAGCACCCTACCTGGGTACCCAGACCAAATCGCATATTCATTTCCGAATCCAAACTTATTTCAGAATTTTTCAAAAAGTTATATCAAACATAATTTATCTCGAAAACATGTCTTAAGCGGTCATATCAAATCAAACTCTAACAAAGCGGCGGAATAGGCATCGCCGGTCAAAATACAAATATATACAGAAGGGCCATTTGGGGCCATCATATCAAACAGACCGCTTTAAGACCCGAAAGCAAAATCAGACAACATACACATAGGACCCTCACCCCACAAAGATGACTACAGGCCTCTACGAATTCAAAACATAACATATGGCGAGACAGGGCCCCGTCGTACCCAACTGTCAAATATACAAAGTATATACAGAGTAGAGGAGTCTGTACCAAGAGTGGACTCCGGACCAAATAAGAGTACTCCGGAAAGCAAGAAGTGAAGCCTACTGCGGAGGATCACCGATGTCTGCACCTGCGGGCATAAAACGCAGCCCCCGGAGAGAGGGGGTCAGTACGAAATATGTACTGAGCATGTAAAGCACGGAGTACAGAATTATGGATCAAAACCGAAAGCAAATCAGATATCAAAGTGGGGTACAAACTGGTATGTCAAATCTGCATCGGAATCATATACATATATTTTATGCAAATAAAATCATGCAAACGCTTAAGAACGTGGTCGCCACTCCGACGCTGGCGCCACACACAGCATAACACCAGAAGGTTTCAAATCTCCGTACATCCCCGAACATAATCATAATCATCGGTGAGCGTATCGCGTCCCGAGCCATATCACAGCATAACTCCAAACGGAACCGGGCCCTATGGCGAAGCCTCGGGAACCGTAACACAGCATACAGCCGAATTTATCATACAGCGCACGAATCAAAACCGGCCCGGGAACCGGTGGACGAAGTCATAATAAGGCACGAGCGGAGTCGTGAGCAAACAAATGCAAATCGTATTTCAAAATAGTCTTTCAAAGCGAAGTGAACTCATAAGTCATATTAGAATACAAAATAGTCGATTACTTAGCCGACATAAAGTTTCATTTTGCAAAACGATTCCAAAATGGTCCATATAGTTCAAAACATAGATTTGCGCATCGAATAGTCCCAACATACCCCGTAGGAGGATGTTCCAAAGATCAGAAGTAGTACTTTCAACTTTATTCTCAAAGATGGCCCGAAGGCAAATCGGGCATTTTGGGGTAGCGAATCCACCTCGAGTCGAAGTGAGGTGGCGAACATATTTTTACGAGCAGTTATATGCCAAGGGTTATACATAATCATTTCTAGGTTACCCGACCACATTACGATAGGTTTCGGACGAATAGTGGCATTCTAGCCAAAAGGGTGCCTTTAGGCTTCAATCGAATTGAATGAATAGTAACTTTTCTGTGGATCGGGTTTCGAGGAGCAGAAATGCTCCGGGAGGTCTCATATTCTACCAGTACACTAGGATATGCCAAATGAAGGAGTGGGAAGCTTTACATACCTCACAGATGTCGTAAGCTCCTCCAAAAGTCCCGTCCCGTTTCGTCAAAAATCTGCAAATGGTCAAAGTTACCAATTGAGATTCTTAGGCTTAAAATTGCCTTTAATTCCATATTTGCCTACCGAAATTTCGGCAGCATTTCCCCTATAAATCTAACATCCCCGAGGCGAAGCTCGGCTCAAATTAACCAACCACAACAGCCCACACATCAACCAAACAATATAAACAACAATCAAGTCACCCTAGCTTCAAAGTTCTACATAATTTCTTAAGTTGGCAACTTCCGTTCAAACTTTCAAAATCCCAATTCTATATTCACATAAGTGCATTCATTTACCCATCCAACACTAGTCAAACACATTCCAAATTCAATCTAAGACATACACAAAATTGCACCAAAAATCCATTAGTTTCCATAATTCTTCAAAACATTAAAATTCACGACGAACACTCTAACTAACGTCGTTTCATTCCGAATTCATCAATATCATTGCAAAGTCATATCTAAAGTCTCTAGCACCCAAAATATACATTGATATACATTGCGATACCGAAGGTATACGCTTTCCGATAATATCCGAATTCGTTTTCCACCGCCAATTTAATTCAACAATTAATCATTTACGATATAAGGATCACAACAACACATTATGCCAACTTAAACAAGATCAATTCAAACCATTTCTTTCTTCCATAAGTCACGGCCAATACACACTCCACACACACCCACGTTTGTTTCCCCAACATCCAAGTCACGGGATTTCTATCAATTTACAATCCTTAGCATATTCATATCAATTCTATAACATAAAAGGGACAAAATTCATACCTTTCCTTGAAACCCCGACTTGTCGCAAACGTCGATCTCGTGCCAAACTAATTATACCCCGTTGAAGAGGGCCTTGAGTACTTCACAAATATGAGAAGAACAAGATTTTTGGATCACAAGAAAGCTTGGAATTTTTTTTCCTCTTCCCTATTGCTCTCGGCCGAACCCCTTTGGTTCTTGGTGTGTTCTTGATTTTTTTGATTTGATCTAAATTGCTAAGACTTCATAGTGATATATATCCGTTTGGGGTCATGTGCATAGCACATGACCCTTTTAAAAATGGGCTTGGCCGGCCCCTCTCTTTCCTTTGGGCTTCAATTGAAATTTTTTTTCTTTGGCCCACTTCTTGAAAAGTCCCGATTTGTAATTCCCGAAACTAATTTCCGAAATTCCAAATTTATCCTCGGCCTTCCCCGAGGTCTTAGCATTAAAGATTTCACAACCAACATAGTCATATTCACAAAAATTAAATTTATGCCCTTCTAACACCCGAGTTATAATTATTTCTCGATTTCCAATTGTACGAAAACACGGGGCCTAACATTCTCCCCCCCTTAAGAACATTCGTCCCCGAATGTTAAACAAATCTTATGAAGGCTCACAAGCATAACGGGAAAACCATTCTTATATATAGCACACATGGTCCATCCGTTCATTAATACAACTAATACGAGAATCTAGATTACAGGAGGCGTAGGGAATAAATGGGGGAATCTCTTCTTCATCTCATCATCCGCCTCCCAAGTCATCTCTTCCCGATTGTTATTGCGCCACAGAACCTTGACCGAAGGCACCTCTTTAGTGCGCAATCTCCTCACCTGACGATCCAGAATAGATATTGGCTGCTCGTCATAAGATAGCTGCTCCGTCACCTGAAGATCATCTACTGGGAATACCCTGGAAGGGTCACCAATACATTTCCGCAGCATAGATACATGAAACACCGGGTGCACGGACTCCAAATCGGATGGCAAGTCTAGCTCGTAGGCGACTGCGCCTATCCTCCGAACAATCTGGTATGGCCCGATGTACCGCGGACTCAGCTTACCCTTCCTGCCAAATCTCATAACGCCCTTCATAGGCGACACCTTCAGGAATACCCAGTCACCAGTCTGGAACTCCAACGGTCGACGTCTCCTATCAGCATACGCTTTCTGTCGACTCTGAGCAGCTAACAATCGCTCCCGAATGAGCTTCACCTTATCCACAGCCTCCTGGATCACATCTGGCCCAATCAGCTTAGTCTCGCCCACGTCAAACCAGCCAATAGGAGATCTGCATCTCCTGCCATAAAGGGCCTCATACGGGGCCATCTGAATGCTGGAGTGATAACTGTTATTGTAAGCAAACTCTATAAGTGGAAAATGATCATCCCAGCTGCCCCTGAAATCAATAACGCAAGCCCGTAACATATCCTCGAGCGTCTGGATAGTGCGCTCGGCCTGCCCGTCGGTCTGAGGATGGAAAGCTGTACTGAGGGTCACCTGGGTCCCTAATCCCTCCTGGAATGACCTCCAGAAATTAGCTGTAAACTGAGCACCTCGGTCAGTAATAATAGATACAGGGACCCCGTGAAGTCTGACTATCTCTCTGATGTATAATCTGGCATAGTCCTCAGCCGAAAATGTAGTCCGGACCGGAAGGAAATGGGCTGATTTTGTCAGCCTGTCCACAATAACCCAATTAGAGTCGTACCTGCGTAGAGTACGCGGCAACCCAACAATGAAGTCCATATTAATCATCTCCCATTTCCAGGCTGGAATCTCCATCTCCTGTAACAAGCCACCGGGCTTCTGGTGCTCGACCTTGACTTGCTGGCAGTTCGGCCACGGACTAATAAACTCAGCAATGTCTTTCTTCATGCCGTCCCACCAATACAAACACCTGAGGTCCCGATACATCTTAGTGGAACCAGGGTGAACAGAATACCGGGCATAGTGTGCCTCGCCCATAATCTGCCGCCGTATGCCCGCAACGTCCGGTACACAGAACCTGCCGTCGTACAATAATACTCCTTCAGGCGAGATTTCAAACTGGGTCTTTGTCTTATTAAGGGCCACATCTCTGTACTGAATCAAAAGAGGATCCTGAAACTGGCGCTGCTTTACCTCCTGAATAATAGATGACTCAGCAACTGGGCGAACAGAAATCCCAGAATCTCCAGAATCGGCCAAACGAACTCCGAGGCTGGCCAGCTGATGAATATCACGAACCAGATCTCTCTTATCAGATGGAACATCAGCCAGACTGCCTACGGACTTGCGGCTAAGCGCGTCAGCTACCACGTTGGCTTTCCCTGGATGGTACAGAATATCAACATCGTAATCCTTTAGTAGCTCAAGCCATCTCCGCTGCCGCAGATTCAGCTCCTTCTGCTTAAAAATATACTGGAGGCTCTTATGGTCCGTATAGATATCCACATGGACCCCATATAAAATAATGCCGCCAAATCTTCAATGCATGAATCACCGCGGCCAACTCAAGATCATGAGTGGGATAGTTCTTCTCGTGCGGTCTGAGCTGCCGGGAAGCATAGGCTATAACTCGACCGTGCTGCATCAATACACATCCTATCCCAATACCAGAGGCGTCACAATATACAACATACCCATCAGACCCCTCTGGAAGAGCCAAAACTGGCGCTGTAATCAATCTCTCCTTCAGCATCTGAAAGCTGCGCTCGCAGGCATCTGACCACTGGAATTTTGCTGCTTTCTGGGTAAGCCTCGTCAGTGGTGCTGCAATGGAAGAGAAGTCCTCCACAAACCTGCGATAATACCCAGCCAATCCCAGAAAACTGCGCACCTCAGTCGGTGTAGTAGGCCTGGGCCAATTCTGCACAGCCTCAATCTTCTGCGTGTCGACCCGAATACCGTCTGCGCCGACAATATGACCCAAGAATGCCACAGAAGTCAACCAGAACTCGCATTTAGAGAATTTAGCATATAACTTCTGCTGACGGAGAATGCCAAGTACTGTCCTAAAATGATCTGAATGCTCCTCGGCTGAGCGCGAGTAAATCAGAATATCATCAATAAATACAATAACAAACATATCCAGAAAAGGCCGAAATACCCGGTTCATCAGATCCATAAATACTGCGGGAGCATTAGTCAGCCCGAAAGACATAACTCTGAACTCATAATGCCCGTACCGGGTCCTGAAAGCAGTCTTCGGGATATCGGACTCCCGTACTCGCACCTGATGATAGCCTGAGCGCAGATCTATCTTGGAGAAGTGTCTAGCACCCTGCAGCTGATCAAACAAGTCATCAATCCGGGGAAGGGGATATTTATTCTTAATAGTCACCTTATTCAGTTGCCGGTAGTCAATACACATCCGCAACGACCCATCCTTCTTTCTGACAAATAATACCGGCGCTCTCCAGGGTGATGTGCTGGGCCTGATGAAGCCCTTATCCAGCAAATCTTTAAGATGCTCCTTCAACTCCTTCAACTCAGCCGGTGCCATCCTGTACGGAGGAATAGATATAGGCTGCGTATCCGGCATCAACTCTATAGAAAAATCAATCTCCCGCTCAGGCGGAAGGCCAGGAAGTTCATCAGGAAAAACATCTGGAAACTCACTGACGACCGGGACAGACTGAAGAGTAGGTACCTCCGCTGCAGTATCGTGCACACGAACCAAATGATAGATGTAACCCTTCTGGATCATCTTCTTAGCCTTGAGGTATGAAATAAACTTACCCCTCGGCGATGCAGTAGATCCGAACCACTCTATGACTGGTTCCCCTGGAAACTGAAAACGGACTACCTTTTTCTGGCAGTCGACAATAGCATAACAGGAAGACTACCAGTCCATACCCATAATGACGTCAAACTCAAGCATGTCTAACTCTATCAAATCAGCCTTAGTGGCACGATCATAAATGGTCACAGAACAATCCCTATAGATCTGTCTCGCTACAATAAAATCCCCAACTGGCGTGGCTACCTCAAATGGCTCTATAGGCTCAGACACTATCCCAATCTTACTAGCAACGAGCGGGGAAATATATGATAAAGTAGAGCCAGGGTCAATCAAAGCATATACAGATCTGGAGAAAACCAGTAATGTACCTGTGACAACGTTTGGCGAAGCCTCCTGATCCTGGCGGCTGGCCAAAGCATATATGCGGTTCGAGGGACCGCTAGAACTTGAAGCGCCACCGCGGCCTCGACCGCGCCCTGCCGGTGCTGGAATACCCCGCCCTCCAGGGCGTGCAGTAGATGGGACAGAGGAAGAACCAGCGGCTGACCCTGTCTGCTGAGCCGCACTACCCGAACCGCTAGCCAATGGGCAGTCTCTCATAAAGTGGCCCTGACCGCCACAAGAAAAACAAGCTCCCGTCGCTCGGTAACACTCCCCGGGATGAGACTTCCCGCAATGTGGACAACGGGGTCTAGGTGGTCTGGCCTGACTGGGACCCCTGGATACCTGCGATCCTGCCGCTCTGGAGCTCTGACCGGCCCCAGACGGTCCCGTACTGTCGAATCTCCGGCTGCCTGACTGAGTACCCCGGCCGGAGGGAGGAAAATATCTATCAGACTGCTGCTGCTGCTGATGCTGTCCGCCTCGAGAATCTCTTGAGTAACCCGCGGATCTAGCCCTCTTGGGCGGCCTCCTGTCTCGATCTCTGCCAGCAGGATCAGATCTACGACGGTCCTCCATACCCATCGCATAGGCCTGAAGCCGGGAAATATCCATATCTGTCTGCAGTGACACGGCCATACAGCTGTCTACCAAATACCGGTCCAATCCCATAACATAGCGGTGCATCCGATCGGACATATCTGCTACCACGGCCGGTGCATATCGGGCCAGAGAATCAAACTCAAGGCTATACTCGCGAACACTCCGACCCCTCTGCTGCAGACGTAAAAACCGATCAGCTCGTGCCCGCCGTAACTCTGGTGGCAAAAAGTGGCAGGTGAATGCTGTCACAAACTGATCCCAAGTGGCTGGAGGGGCACCCTCTCCCCTAGATAGCTCCCAAGTCTCGTACCAATGAGTAGCCACATCTCGGAGCCTGTGTGAAGCCAGCTCAACTGACTCGGTCTCAGAAGCCCTGACCAGGTCCAGTGAGCGTCGCATCCCCCGAATAAAGTCATGGGGGTCCTCATCGGGCTTAGACCCGAAGAACTCTGGAGGCCCACACAACAGAAACTCCCGAACTCGCAGGCTGTCCCGCCTGTCATCGTCATCATCATCCCTCCGCCCGCGTCTGCGAGCCTGTCCTGCTACCAGCGTAGTCAGCAACTGTACAGCCTCCCTCAGGGTCCGATCCTCCGCCCCTGGCTGAGGAGCTGGAGCCTCAGGTGCGGGTACACGGACCTCTGGAGCTGCCGAAGGTCCTACTTCAGGTTGTACTGGTGGGGGTGTAGCAGACCCCTCAGACTGTGGCACATCCTCAGGCAAATCATAAACACGAGCCCGGGTAGCTCGCTGTGCCTGGCTAGTCTCTCCAATCCTCGCCTTGCCCTTCTGGGCCGCCGTTGCCTTCTTCGGAGGCATCACTGCAAACACGAAGGCGAGTCAGATCAAAATCATCCTAATAGCTCAGCTCTATCGCACGATCTAAGATTACAAAGAAAGTAACATCCTAAATGCCCTGTAGCTTCCTGCTTATAGACGTGGTGCACAACACATCGATAAACAAGACTCTACGAGACACGGCCTGTAGACATTCCGAGGACAAACCGCTCTGATACCACTTTTGTCACGACCCAGCCCCGTGGGCCGCGACTGGCACCCTACCTGGGTACCCAGACCAAATCGCATATTCATTTCCGAATCTAAACTTATTTCAGAATTTTTCAAAAAGTTATATCAAACATAATTTATCTCGAAAACATGTCTTAAGCGGTCATATCAAATCAAACTCAAACAAAGCGGCGGAATAGGCATCGCCGGTCAAAATACAAATATATACAGAAGGGCCATTTGGGGCCATCATATCAAACAGACCGCTTTAAGACCCGAAAGCAAAATCAGACAACATACACATAGGACCCTCGCCCCACAAAGATGACTACAGGCCTCTACGAATTCAAAACATAACATATGGCGAGACAGGGCCCCGCCGTACCCAACTGTCAAATATACAAAGTATATACAGAGTAGAGGAGTCTGTACCAAGAGTGGACTCCGGACCAAATAAGAGTACTCCGGAAAGCAAGAAGTGAAGCCTACTGCGGAGGATCACCGATGTCTGCACCTGCGGGCATAAACGCAGCCCCCGGAGAGAGGGGGTCAGTACGAAATATGTACTGAGCATGTAAAGCACGGAGTACAGAATTATGGATCAAAACCGAAAGCAAATCAGATATCAAAGTGGGGTACAAACTGGTATGTCAAATCTGCATCGGAATCATATACATATATTTTATGCAAATAAAATCATGCAAACGCTTAAGAACGTGGTCGCCACTCCGACGCTGGCGCCACACACAGCATAACACCAGAAGGTTTCAAATCTCCGTACATCCCCGAACATAATCATAATCATCGGTGAGCGTATCGCGTCCCGAGCCATATCACAGCATAACTCCAAACGGAACCGGGCCCTATGGCGAAGCCTCGGGAACCGTAACACAGCATACAACCGAATTTATCATACAGCGCACGAATCAAAACCGGCCTGGGAACCGGTGGACGAAGTCATAATAAGGCACGAGCGGAGTCGTGAGCAAACAAATGCAAATCGTATTTCAAAATAGTCTTTCAAAGCGAAGTGAACTCATAAGTCATATTAGAATACAAAATAGTCGATTACTTAGCCGACATAAAGTTTCATTTTGCAAAACGATTCCAAAATGGTCCATATAGTTCAAAACATAGATTTGCGCATCGAATAGTCCCAACATACCCCGTAGGAGGATGTTCCAAAGATCAGAAGTAGTACTTTCAACTTTATTCTCAAAGATGGCCCGAAGGCAAATCGGGCATTTTGGGGTAGCGGATCCACCTCGAGTCGAAGTGAGGTGGCGAACATATTTTTACGAGCAGTTATATGCCAAGGGTTATACATAATCATTTCTAGGTTACCCGACCACATTTCGATAGGTTTCGGACGAATAGTGGCATTCTAGCCAAAAGGGAGCCTTTAGGCTTCAATCGAATTGAATGAATAGTAACTTTTCTGTGGATCGGGTTTCGAGGAGCAGAAATGCTCCGGGAGGTCTCATATTCTACCAGTACACTAGGATATGCCAAATGAAGGAGTGGGAAGCTTTACATACCTCACAGATGTCGTAAGCTCCTCCAAAAGTCCCGTCCCGTTTCGTCAAAAATCTGCAAATGGTCAAAGTTACCAATTGAGATTCTTAGGCTTAAAATTGCCTTTAATTCCATATTTGCCTACCGAAATTTCGGCAGCATTTCCCCTATAAATCTAACATCCCCGAGGCGAAGCTCGGCTCAAATTAACCAACCACAACAGCCCACACATCAACCAAACAATATAAACAACAATCAAGTCACCCTAGCTTCAAAGTTCTACATAATTTCTTAAGTTGGCAACTTCCGTTCAAACTTTCAAAATCCCAATTCTATATTCACATAAGTGCATTCATTTACCCATCCAACACTAGTCAAACACATTCCAAATTCAATCTAAGACATACACAAAATTGCACCAAAAATCCATTAGTTTCCATAATTCTTCAAAACATTAAAATTCACGACGAACACTCTAACTAACGTCGTTTCATTCCGAATTCATCAATATCATTGCAAAGTCATATCTAAAGTCTCTAGCACCCAAAATATACATTGATATACATGGCGATACCGAAGGTATACGCTTTCCGATAATATCCGAATTCGTTTTCCACCGCCAATTTAATTCAACAATTAATCATTTACGATATAAGGATCACAACAACACATTATGCCAACTTAAACAAGATCAATTCAAACCATTTCTTTCTTCCATAAGTCACGGCCAATACACACTCCACACACACCCACGTTTGTTTCCCCAACATCCAAGTCACGGGATTTCTATCAATTTACAATCCTTAGCATATTCATATCAATTCTATAACATAAAAGGGACAAAATTCATACCTTTCCTTGAAACCCCGACTTGTCGCAAACGTCGATCTCGTGCCAAACTAATTATACCCCGTTGAAGAGGGCCTTGAGTACTTCACAAATATGAGAAGAACAAGATTTTTGGATCACAAGAAAGCTTGGAATTTTTTTTTCCTCTTCCCTATTGCTCTCGGCCGAACCCCTTTGGTTCTTGGTGTGTTCTTGATTTTTTTGATTTGATCTAAATTGCTAAGACTTCATAGTGATATATATCCTTTTGGGGTCATGTGCATAGCACATGACCCTTTTAAAAATGGGCTTGGCCGGCCCCTCTCTTTCCTTTGGGCTTCAATTGAATTTTTTTTTCTTTGGCCCACTTCTTGAAAAGTCCCGATTTGTAATTCCCGAAACTAATTTCCGAAATTCCAAATTTATCCTCGGCCTTCCCCGAGGTCTTAGCATTAAAGATTTCACAACCAACATAGTCATATTCACAAAAATTAAATTTATGCCCTTCTAACACCCGAGTTATAATTATTTCTCGATTTCCAATTGTACGAAAACACGGGGCCTAACAGATATTTATTCTTTATAGTCACCTTATTTAGCTGCCGGTAGTCGATACACATCCGCAATGACCCATCTTTCTTTTTGACAAACAATACCGGCGCTCCCCAGGGTGATGTGATGGGTCTGATAAAGCCCTTATCCAACAAATCTTTCAGCTGCTCCTTCAACTCTTTCAACTCAGCCGGTGCCATCCTGTACGGAGGAATAGATATAGGCTGTGTATCCGGCATCAACTCTATAGTAAAATCAATCTCTCGCTCAGGCGGAAGCCAGGAAGCTCGTCAGAAAAAACATCTGGAAACTCACTGACGACCGGAACAGACTGAAGGGTAGGTATCTCCGCTGCAGTATCGTGTACACGAACCAAATGATAGATATAACCCTTCTGGATCATCTTCTTAGCCTTGAGGTATGAAATAAACTTACCCCTCGGTGATGCTGTAGATCCGAACCACTCTATAACTGGTTCCCCTGGAAACTGAAAACGGACTACCTTTTTCTGGCAGTCGACATTAGCATAACAGGAAGACAACCAGTCCATACCCATAATGACGTCAAACTCAAGCATGTCTAACTCTATCAAATCAGCCTTAGTGCTACGATCATAAATGGTCACAGAACAATCTCTATAGATCTGTCTCGCTATAACAAAATCCCCAACTGGCGTAGCTACCTCAAATGGCTCTATAGGCTCAGACACTATCCCAATTTTACTAGCAACGAGCGGGGAAATATATGATAAAGTAGAGCCAGGGTCAATCAATGCATATACAAACCTGGAGAAAACCCGTAATGTACCTGTGATGACGTTTGGCGAAGCCTCCTGATCCTGGTGGCTGGCCAAAGCATATATGCGGTTCGAGGGACCGCTAGAACCTGAAACGCCACCGCGGCCTCGACCGCGTCCTGCCGATGCTGGCATACCTCACCCTCCAGGGCGTGCAACAGATGGAGCAGAAGAAGAACCGGCGGCTGACCCTGTCGGCTGAGCCACACTACCAGAACCGCTTTCCAACAGACAGTCTCTCATAAAGTGGCCCTGACCACCACAAGAAAATCAAGCTCCAGTAGCTCGATAACACTCCCCAGGATGAGACTTCCCGCAATGAGGACAACGGGGCCTGGGTGGTCTGGCCTGGCTGGGACCCCTGGATACCTGTGAACCTGCCGCTCTGGAGCTTTGATCGGCCCCAGACGGTCCTGCACTGTCAAATCTCCGGCTACCTGACTGAGTACTCCGGCCGGACGGAGGAAAAGGTCTGTCTGACTGCTGCTGCTGAGGCTGTCCGCCTCGAGAATCTCTAGAATAGCCTGCGGACCTAGCCCTCTTGGGCGGCCTCCTATCTCGATCTCTGCCAGAAGGATCAGACCTGCGACGGTCCTCCATACCCATCGCATAGGCCTGGAGTCGGGCAATGTCCGTATCTGTCTGCAATGATACTGCCATACAGCCATCAACCAAATACCGATCCAATCCCATAACATATCTGTGCATCCGATCGGACATATCTGTTACCACGGCCGGTGCATATCGGGCCAGAGAATCAAACTCAAGATTATACTCGCGAACACTCCGACCCCTCTGCTGCAGACGTAAGAATCGATCAGCCCGCGCCGCCGTAACTCTGTGGGCAGAAAGTGGCGGGTGAAAGCAGTCACAAACTGATCCTAAGTGGCTGGAGGGGCACCCTCTCCCCTAGACAGCTCCCAAGTCTCGTACCAATGGGTGGCAACATCTCGAAGTCTGTGCGAAGCCAGCTCGACTGACTCGGTCTCTGAAGGCCTGACCAAGTCCAGTGAGCGTCGCATCCCCCGAATAAAGTCATGGGGGTCCTCGTCGGGCTTAGACCCGAAAAACTCTGGAGGGCCACATAATAGAAACTCCCGAACTCTCAGGCTGTCCCGCCTGTCATCGTCATCCTCGTCCCTCCGCCCGCGTCTGCGAGCCTGACCTGCTACTAGTGTAGTCAACAACTGTACAGCCTCCCTCAGGGTCCTATCCTCCGCCCCTGGCTGAGGAGCTGGAGTCTCAGGAGCGGGTACACGGACCTCTGGAGCTGCTGAAGGTCCTGCTCCAGGCTGTACTAGTGGGGGTGTAGCAGACCCCTCAGAACGAGGCACAACCTCGGGCAAATCATAGACACGAGCCCGTGTAGCGCGCTGTGCCTGACTAGTCTCTCCCATCCTCGCTTTGCCCTTCTGGGCCGCCGTTGCTTTCTTCGGAGGCATCACTGCAAACACAATAGCGGGTCAAATCAAAATCACCCAAACAGCACAGCTCTATCGCACGATCTAAGATTCCAAAGAAAGTAACATCCTAAATGCCCTGTAGCTTCCTGTTTATAGATGCGATGCACAACACATCGATAAACAAGATTCTACGAGACACGGCCTGTAGACATTCCGAGGACAGACTGCTCTGATACCACTTTTGTTACGACCCAGCCCCATGGGCCGCGACTGGCACCCTACTTGGGTACCCAGACCAAATTACATATTCATTGCCAAATCCAAACTTATTTTAGAATTTCATAAAAGTCATATCAAACATAGTTTATATCAAAATATGTCTTAAGCGGTCGCACAAATTAAAATGTCATATCGGATCCAAACTGAGCGGCGGAATAGACATCGCCGGTCAAAAATGCAAATATAAGCATAAGGGCCATTCAGGGCCATCAAAACAAACGGACCGCTTTAAGACCAGAAAACAAAATCAGACAATCAGATATAGGGCCCTCGCCCCACATATATGACTACAGGCCTCTACGAACTCAAAACAAAGACATATGGCGAGACAGGGCCCCGCCGTACCCAAATAGTCAAATGTACAGAATATACATAGCAAAAGGGAGTCTGTAACAAAAGTGGACTCCGAGTCAAGAAGGAGTACTCCGAAGTAGCAAAGAGTGAAGCCTACAGTGGAGGATCACCAATATCTGCACCTGCGGGCATGAAACGCAGCCCCCGAAGAAAGGGGGTCAGTACGAAATATGTACTGAGTATGTAAAGCACGGAGTACAGAAATATGGGCCAAAACCGAAAGCAAATCAGATGACAAAGTGGAGTACAAACCAGTATGTCAAAATCCGTATCAAAACCATATACGTATACATAATGCAAACGAAATCATGCAAACGCTTAAGAACGTGGTCGCCACTCCGACGCTGGCGCCACACACAGCATAACACCAGAAGGTTTCAAATCTCCGTACATCCCCGAACACAAACACAACATAGGTGAGCGTATCGCGTCACGAGCCATATCACAGCATAACTCCAAACGGAACCCGGCCCTATGGCGAGGCCTCGGGAACCGAAACACAGCATACGGCCGAATTATCATAAGGCGCACGAATCATAACCAGCCCGGGAACCGGTGAACGAAGTCATAATAGGGCATGAGCGGAGTCGTGAGCAAACAAATGCAATACATATTTCAAAATAGCCTTTCAAAACATAATGAGTTCATATATCCCTTCATAAACCAGAAATAGTCAATTCGTTAGTTGGTACGAATGTTCATTCCACAAAACGTTTTCAAAGTAGTGCATATAACTCAAAAGTGTAATTTAACATATCATAGTAATCGCAGCATATCTCGTAGAGGAACGTTTCGAAATCAAAGGGGTCATATCAAACTTTATTCAAAAGGAGAGCCCGATAGGACAAATAGGGCGTCTCGGGGTTAGCGGGCCCACCTCGAGTCAAATTGAGGTAGCGAACATAGTTTACGAACATTTATAGGCCAAAAGGTCATACATAATCATTATCAAGTGACCCGATCACATTTTGATAGGTTTCGGACGATTGGTGGCATTCTAGCCAAAATAGAGCCCTTAGGCTTCAATTGAATTGAATGAATAGTAACTTTTCTGTGGATCGGGTTTCGAGGAGCAGAAATGCTCCGGAGGTTCCAATATTCACCTAACATACTAAGACAAGCCAAACGAAGAAGTGGGAAGCTTCACATACCTTACTGACGTCTTATGCTCTCCCAAAAGTCAAGTCCCGTTTCGTCCGAAATCTGCAAATGGTCAAAGTTACCAATTTGAGATTCTTAGGCTTAAAAAAAATGTCATTAACTTCATTTTTGCCTACCGAAATTTCGGCAGCATTTCCCCTACAAATCTAACATCCCCGAGACTTAGCTCGGCTCAAAATACATCAACAACAACAGCCCACACATCATCAAACAACACAAATCATAATCAAACCACTCTAGCTTCAAAGTTCTACCTTATTACCTAAGTTGGCAACTCTTCATTCAAACTTCCAAAACTCCAAATCTATATGCACATCATTGTATTCATTCACTCATTCAAGATTATTCAATCACATTCCAAATATATTCCAAGCCATATACGAAATTGCCCAAAATTCATTACTTTCCATAATTCTTTCAAAACATCAAAACTTACAACGAACATTCTAACTTGCGTCGTTTCATTCCGAATTCATTAACATCAACCGTAAGTCATATTTAAAGTCTTTGGCATCAAAGATATACAATGATATACGCAAATATACAAAAGGTATACACTTTCCCGTAATGATCCGAAATCCTTTTCCAACGCCAATTCAATTCTTTAAACGCTCATTTACGACATAAAGGTCACAACGACACACTAAACAAACTAAACAAGATCAATTCACATTACTTTGCACTTCATAAGTGCCACGGCTCCAACACCAAACACACACACACCCACGGATTTCTACATACATCAAAGTTACGGGATTCTCGTCTATTCTCAATCCGTAACACATTCATATCAATTCTATAACACAAAAGTGTAAGAATTCTCACCTTTTCTTGAAAACCCGACTTGTCGCAAACGCGCACCTTACGCCAAACTAATTGTACCCCGTTGAAGAGGGTCTTGAGTACTTCACAACTATGCAAAAATCAAGATTTTTGGATCACAACACAAAGGCTTGGGAATTATTTTTCTTTCCTTTCTCCTATTCGGCCGAGAGGTATTTTGAGGTGCTTTCTTGAATTTTGTTTTGTTCTTGATAATTCTAAGTGTTATTGTTGATATATATCCATATAGGGGTCATGTGCATAGCACATGACCTTTAAAAGTGGGCTTGGACCAATGCTATGGCCGGCCACTTCAAGATTTTTGGGCCTCAATTTTGTTTTATATTTTTCTTGGCCCAATTCATTAAACGTCCCGTTTTGTAATTCCCGAAACTAATTTCCGAAATTCCAAATTTACCCTCGGCCTTCCCCGATGTCTTAACATCAATGATTCCATAACCAACATAGTCATATTCACCAAAATCAAAATATTTCCTTATAACACACAAGTCGTAATTATTTCTCGATTTCCAATTATACGAGAACACGGGACATAACAACAATCCCGCTGGAACATCTTCTAGCAATGTCTTCTTCTCATCTGTATGTACCTGTGTGGCATGAAACGCAGCCCCCGAAGAAAGGGGGTCAGTACGGAATATGTACTGCATGAAATACCGTAAAGAGGATCATAACCAAAATGGAGATTTACTAGAAACAAGTATGATTTTTAATACATCAATACATATGCCTTTTGAAGCGAAAATCATGCATACCATCATCAAATACCGTACCCGGCCCATTATGAGACTCGGTGGATAAAATCATATCATCATGTCAGCATACTATCATATCATCATGCATATATATACCGTACCCGGCCCTCTAGTGAGGGACTCGGTGGATAAAATCATGTCATCATGTCAGCATACTAACATATCATCATGCATATATATACCGTACCCGGCCCTCTAGTGAGGGACTCGGTGAATGAAGTCATCATATGCCCTCCTGGCCGCCATAACATATCATCATCTCATCATGTTATCATATATATACATACCGTACCCGGCCCTCTAGTGAGGGACTCGGTGAACAATGCAGTGGAGTGCGCACGATAACATACCCGGCCCGGGACTCGGTGAAAGACATATTGAGGCATGCACGAGTAGAGTAGTGAGCAACCATATACAAATTAAAACATTATCAAAGACTCAATGGAATAATCAAAATGAATTATCATTTGAGAATCAGGACGATAGTCATATTAAATACCTTTCGGATGTCACTGTGGATTATATCAGAACAGAACTTCTGGGATCATATATACGTACCAAGATATATCAAAGACTCAATGAAATTATCAAAACGAACTATCATTTGAAATCAAGAAAATTGTCATATCAAATATCTTTCGAATCCCACTCGGAAACATATCAAATAGAACTCCGAAAATCATAGATACGTATCAAAACCATACAGAATAGCGTATGGAAATCAAGAACATTAGCCATCCTAGTGGCTCTAAGAATAGGAATTTCTTTGGAGTCATATACACATCGTCTGTTTATTTCATAAGGATCATGCCATAAGAAAGAAAGGGTAAGCCTTACATACCTGTTCAACCTCCAATTAGCTACGCTTATTTTTCCGAGCTCGTATATCTACATTTGATGGGATTTATGCTAATGTTAGCCTTTTCATCGCACATTTGTACCATATTTCAAATCATACTATTTTATATCCTGTCGAAAATCGGGCAGCATCTCCCCTGTTTATATGCCTATCCCGAATTCCAATTCAGCAACCAACAACATCAACAACAATACCAATAGTATTAACATCATTTCCAATACCAACGTATGCCAAAGAACAGCTCACGCACTGTTTTCTAAATGTCTCAACCAACCAATTTGCGGTATAACTATTTAGTAATTTTATTTCCGTAGAGAAGCTGAATCAATACCAATAACATTAATAACAACATCCTACAAGAAATATATATATATTTTATCCAAAGTTCTCCTCAAACTCAAAACATAATTCAACAACATCAACAAACGAATTTATATCGCTATTTTCTCCGTTCTAATCTGTTAAAACTTTAAATAAACTTGTTAACAATGAAAAGGGATCGTAATCTTACCCCAAGTGTGCAGGACTTCCATTTCGATTTGGCTCAAGGGTCCTTCTTGAGTTGTGGTTAACTTCACATATGTGCTTCATATAATTTGTCACATGTCCAAAAAAATCTCGATGTGTGGGCCCCACCTCAGCTTACAAATAATCCGACGTACTAAAATACGGGATACAACACTATCAACGTGAGTTTAAATTACGTAGCAACAACATAATTTTCAATTTTTTTCAATTTTGTTTTTTGAGAAAGCACGTGTCATGCTGATGCTCTGAAAATGCGGGGTATAACAGCCCACACCATAGTGCACGGCCACATGGCCCTTTTGTTCAAGACTTTTAAGTTTCCATAAATCACTCTTAACCCCAAACTTTCCTTAATGTTTCCATTAGCCACCTTGTGAATTTTCGTTTTTACCCCTAGCCTTTCTTAATATTTCCACATCAATAATTTTCATAAACAACTTGTGTATTAAACAAGGTCAAAATATAGCCTTGCCCTTAACTTCTCGCAATTATCTTGAAATATCCCAATGCACAAAATACGGGATATAACATCCTCCCCCCCTTTAGAACATTCATCCTCGAATGTTGAATTAGTCTTATAGGGTCGTATAAATACTTCGGGGGAATTTCCTTTATAACTATCACACACAATCCACCTATCAATTTACATAACCAATTTAGAAATTTAAATTACCTGTAGATATCGGAAACAAGTGAGGGTACTTCTTCTTCATTTCTTCTTCAGCTTCCCAGGTCATCTTCTCTCTGTTATTGTTGCGCCACAATACCTTAACAGAAGCCACATCTTTAGTACGCAGTCTTCTCACCTGACGATCTAGTATGGCTATCGGCTGTTCTTCGTAGGACAGCTCCTCTGTCACCTGGACATCGTCTATGGGAAATATTATGGAAGGGTCACCAATACATTTGCGAAGCATCGACACATGGAAGACCGGATGCACGGCTTCTAAATCAGATGGTAAGTCTAATTCATAAGCGACATTGCCTGCCTTGCGGACGATCTGATAAGGTCCAATATACCTCGGATTGAGCTTACCTTTCTTGCCGAATCTCATTACACCTTTCACGAGTGACACTTTTAAAAATACCCAATCGCCAATCTGGAATTCCAAATGCCGACGTCAATTATCCGCATATGATTTCTGTCAGCTATGAGCTGCTAATAACCGTTCCCGGATAAGCTTCACTTTATCCACTGCTTGTTGAACCATGTCTGGACCAATTTCCTTAGTTTCACCCACATCGAACCAACCGATCGGTGATCTGCACTTCCTGCCATATAGGGCTTCATACTGTGCCATCTGGATGCTGGAATGATAGTTATTATTATAAGCGAACTCAATAAGTGGCAAATGGTCATCCCAGCTACCCTTAAAGTCAATAACACAGGCTCGTAGCATATCTTCTAGTGTCTGAATAGTACGCTCAGCCTGTCTGTCAGACTGCGGGTGGAATGCGGTACTAAGACTTACCTGGGTCCCCAATCCTTCTTGAAATGATCTCCAGAAGTTAGCTATAAACTGAGCACCTCTGTCGGATATAATAGATGTGGGAACTCCGTGAAGTCTTACTATCTCCTTAATATATAACCGGGCATAATCCTCAGCCGAATAGGTGGTCCTGACTGGGAGGAAATGGGCTGATTTTGTCAGCCTATCAACAATAACCCATATGGAATCATACCTCCGTGGTGTGCGTGGTAAACCTGTAATGAAGTCCATATTAATTGCTTCCCACTTCCAAGTCGGAATCTCCATTTCCTGTAACAACTCACCAAGTTTCTAATGCTCGATCTTAACCTGTTCGCAATTTGGGCACTGAGCAACGAACTCTGCAATGTCCCTTTCCATACCATCCCACAAATATAAGCACCTGAGGTCATGGTACATCTTTGTTGATCCTGGATGAACAGAATACCGAGCATAATGTGCCTCTCCCATAATCTGCAGCCGCAGCCCTGCAACGTCAGGTACACATAACCTGCCTTTATATAATAATACTCTGTCAGGTGTAATCTCCAATGGGGCCCTCTCCAGAATCTGCCAGACGAACTCCAAGATTAGCTAGCTTGTGGATATCACGTACCATTTCTCTCTTTTCTGGTTGCATATCTGTCAAGCTGCCCATAGACTTGCGGCTAAGTGCATCTGCTACAACATTGGCTTTCCCAGGATGATATAAAATGTCAACATCATAGTCTTTCAACAACTCGAGCCATCTCCTTTGCCGCAAATTCAGCTCATTTTGCTTAAAGATGTACTGAAGGCTTTTGTGGTCTGTATAAATATCAACATGAACGCCATATAAGTAATGCCGCCATATCTTCAAAGTATGAATTACCGCTGCTAATTCCAGGTCATGAGTAGGATAATTCCTCTCGTGCGGTCTGAGCTGCCGGGAGGCATAGGCTATAACTCTGCCATGCTGCATTAATACACAACCTATCCCAACACCGGAAGCATCACAATAAATGACATACCCGTCTGGCCCCTCGGGAAGAGTCAGAACTGGAGCTGTAATCAACTTTTCCTTCAGCAACTGGAAGCTTCGTTCACAAGCATCGGTCCAGTGGAATTTTGCTGCCTTCTGAGTTAGTTTCGTTAACGGTGCTGCAATCGAAGCCAAATTCTCCACAAATCTCCTGTAATACCCTGATAATCCCAGAAAACTACTTACCTCAGTAGGAGTCGTAGGCCTAGGCCAATTCTTTACGGCCTCGATCTTCTGTGTATCGACCCGAATACCATCTGCTCCGACGATGTGCCCCAAAAATGCCACTGAAGTCAATCAGAATTCACATTTGGAGAACTTAGCATATAATTTATGTTGCCGGAGTGTTCCGAGTACTGTCCTCAGATGATCTGAATGCTCCTCTTCTGATCATGAATAAACTAGAATATCATCAATAAATACAATCACGGACATGTCTAGGAACGGCCGGAATACCCGATTCATCAGATCCATGAACACTGCTGGGGCGTTGGTCAACCCAAAAGACATCACCCTATACTCATAGTGCCCATATCGGGTCCTGAACGCAGTCTTCGGAATATCTGCCGCTCTTACCCGCACCTGGTGATAGCCCGAGCGCAAATCTATCTTCGAGAAATACTTAGCACCCTGCAACTGGTCAAATAAATCATCAATCCGGGGGAGGGGATATTTGTTCTTTATGGTCACCTTGTTCAGTTGCCTGTAATCAATGCACATCCGTAACGACCCATCTTTCTTCCTTACAAACAATACTGGTGCTCCCCAAGGTGATGTACTGGGTCTGATGAAGCCTTTCTCTAATAAATCCTTCAGCTGCTTCTTCAATTCTTTCAGTTCTGCAGGTGCCATTCTGTAAGGAGGAATAGATATAGGCTGGGTATCTGGCAGCACATCTATCGTAAACTCTATTTCCCGTTCAGGAGGAAGGCCTGGAAGCTCATCTGGAAATACATCTGGAAATTCATTAACTACTGGAACTGACTGAAGAGTAGGTGCTTCCGCTTTAATATCATGCACGCGAACCAGATGATAAATATACCCCTTCTGAATCATCTTCCTGGCCTTGAGGTATGAAATAAACTTACCCCTCAGCAATGCTGTATTTCCTGCCCATTCTATAATTCGTTCTCCTAGAAATTGGAAGCGGACTACCTTCTTCTGACAGTCAACATTAGCATAACAATAGGCTAACCAATCCATGCCCATAATAACATCGAATTATGTCATATCCAGCTCTATCAAATCGGCTTTGGTGCAACGGCTACATATAATTACTGAACAATCTCTATATACCTGCCTTGCTATAATAGAATCCCCGACCGGTGATGCTACCTCGAACGGTTCTATCGGTTCAGGTTTTATCCCAATTCTACTAGCGACAAGGGGAGAAATATACGACAAAGTAGAGCCCGGATTTATCAATGCATACACATCTCGGGAAATGATCAATAGAATACCTGTAACCACATTTGGTGACACCTCCTGATCCTGTCGGCTGGCCAAGGCATATATGCGGTTCGAGGGACCGCTAGAATCAGAAACTCCACCCCGACCTCTGCCGCGGCCTGCTGATGTCGGCATACCCCGCCCCATAGGGCGCATAGCTACAGAAGTGGAAGACGAACCAGCAACTGACCCTGTAGGCTGAGCTGAACCACCGGAACTACTTGCCAACGGGAAATCTCTCATAAGATGGCCTTGACGACCACAAGAAAAATAGGCTCCCGTAGCACGATAACACTCCCCTGGGTGAGATCTCCCATAATGAGAACACCGAGGCATAGGTGGCCTTGACTGACTGGAACCTCTGCTCACCTGCGAACCCGAAGCCCTGGAACTCTGGCCTGCTCTTGAGTGCCCTGCACCATCGAATCGTCTACCCGTGGACTGAGGATGTGTACTCTGGCCTGGCTGAGAAAGATATTTGCTATACTGCTGCTGAGGCTGCCCGCCTCGAAACTCCCCAGAATAACCAGCTGATCTAGCCCTCTTGGGCTGACCTCTATCACGATCTCTATCGGGCTGACGCCCTCTGTGTCGGTCCTCCATTCCTCGTGCATATGCCTGCACTCGAGCAATATCCATCCCGGGCAGAGATGCCACCACCATACAGCTATCACCCAAATAACGATCCAACCCCATCACGTACCGATGCTTCCTGTCAGCCATATCAGCTACAATGGTGGGCGCATATCAGGCCAGAGAGTCAAACTCTAGGCTATACTCTCGAACACTTCTGCCCCTCTGTCTCAACTGTAAGAATCTGTCAACCCTCGCTCGCCGCATCTCTGGAGGCAGAAAATGGCCGAGAAAGGCTGCTGTAAACTCATCCCACACCACTGGAGGAGCACCCTCGCCTCTAGACATCTCCCAGGACTCATACCAATTAACGGCTACATCACGCAACCGATATGAAGCCAGCTCGACATATTCGGTCTCAGAAGCTCTGACTAACCTTAGCGTACGCTGCATCTATCGAATAAAATCCTGGGGATCCTCCTCGGGCTTTGACCCGTAGAACTCTGGGGATTACAAGTCAAGAAGTCACGAACCCTTAAGCTGTCATGTCTATCCACATCATCACCCCCTAGCCCGCGTCTGTGAGCCTGCCCTGCTACTAATCTAGTCAGCAACTGTACGGCATCCCTCATCGCCCTATCCTCCGCCCCTGGCTGAGGAGCTGGAGGCTCGGGCGCTGGAGCCTCTGGAGCTAATGGTGGAGCCGCCCCCTGATTCATAGCTGCAGCGGCTGCTGCTCTAGGCTCCACTGATGACGGCGGCGTAATAGAGCCCGCTGACTGGGGCATAAACTCGGGCATAGTCTGGGCATGGGCCCGAGTAACTCTCCGAGTCTGACTGGTCTCTCCTGCTACTTTTTTGCCCTTCTGGGCAGCTGTCGCTTTCTTCGAAGGCATCACTGTAAACATAACAATCTGTTAGAAAGGAACCATCCTAATAGTACAGCTCTATCGCACGATCTAAGATCGAAGGAAAGGTGACATCCTAAATGTCCTGTAGCTTCCTGTTTATAGATGTGGTGCACAACACACCGATAAACAAGACTTTAATAGACATGTCGTCTTAAGCGGTCACATATAACAAATGTATCACATAGAAGCCGGCAAGGCTGTCGTAAAACACATCGCCCAAAACATATACATACATACAAGCCGTTAAGGCTGTCACAGCAAATGGAACCGGTTAAGACGCAAATCACACAGACACAACTTAACAATAACGAACCATGACCCACATACATGACTACAGGCCTCTAAGAATAACAACAGAAGCATATGACGGGACAGGGCCCCGCCGTACCCCTAAATAGTCATATACACATAAATATGTACAACAAAAAGATCTGTACCAAAAGTATGGGCTCCGGATCAAGGGAGCACTCCAAAGTAGCAGAATGGGTATCCTAGGCTGGCGGATTACCACAATGAGCGTCTGTACCTGCGGGCATGAAACGCAGCCCCCGAAGAAAGGGGGTCAGTACGAAATATGTACTGAGTATATAAAGCATGAAATACAATAATCAAGATCATAACTGAAACAAGAAGTATGGAACACGAGTACAGAAATCAGTATACCAAAAGATTGTTTTTGAAACACAAATAATGCATATAAAAAAATCATGCATAGGGCTCAGGAACGTGGTCGCCACTCCGACGTTGGCGCCACAACACATCATACTCCAGAAGATTTCATATCTCCGTATAACCCCGAAACACATCATAACATCATAGGACATCATACGCCATAACACATCATAACGCCGTATATAAGCGGTACCCGGCCCTCTAGTGAGTGGCTCGGCGAACCGTAACACATCATACTGCCGAATATAACATAGTGCGCACGATGACAAAACCGGCCCAGGACTCGGCGAAAGATATAAAAACAGTATGTACGAGCAGAGTAGTGAGAAACTATATGCATATAAAACAATTTTTAAGACTCAATAGATACATACACTAGTCGACGCTTGAAAATCATAAACACGTTTCGAGTCAATCCGAGTTAGTATAAGAAAGTTATGGACATTGTTCGCTTTAGGATCCTCTAGGAACGTATCGGAGCGATCCGAGCTCGTCTATGAAAGTTACGGACATTTTTCGACATAAAGCTGTTAGGAATAAAAATCTTTTACACATATTTATTATCCACTCATACAAAAGCCACAAAAACCATAGTTCGACTATATTAGGAATACTAACACCAAGAAGTGAATAAAAATCGTCGACATGCTCGGATCTTATGAATGGAGTTACCCCGAGACTCGTTTCATAGCTTACTTGCAACTAGGACATGCCAAAAGAAGGAAAGGGTAAGCTTTACATACCTCGTCTGCTTCCTAAGCCAATCCCAACTCAAGTCTCGAGCTCCCCAAGATCTATAATAATGTCATTAAATACCAAATGTTAGCTACAAGTACTTAGGGATTCAATCCTAAGCTAGCCCTTGTCTACAGAAATTTCGGCAGCATTTCCCTTGTAAATTCAACAACCCCGAGAATTCAACTCGGCCAAATCCTCAACAACAATACCAACAACCCTATTAACAACATCAACAATTAATTCAAAACGGATTCTAACATTAGCAACTCCCTTTTACATAATTCGACGGCATTCCATTTACATTCACTTCAACTACATACAATCAAGCTAACACCAATGCTCGCACACTCAAATACTAATCCGAAACCATTCAAACAAAACTCAAGAAAGCTTCAAACAATCCGCACAATATTCAAAACAACCCAACCAAAACTCCACTCCACCCGAAACATTCCAAATGCAACAAGAGCAATAACAACACATTTCCTTCTTTCAAATTCATGAACTTCACTAACAATTCACATGCTTGCAACATTATTTTCCATAAATACAAGAAGTGGTATTAAAGTCACATTAGCTTCTAAAACAACTCTCCAACAATTACAACTTCAACTAGAATTATTAAACTTTCACTTTCATCATAGAATCCATTACAACAACAACCAAAATTCTAAATAAAATTAATTCATCCTTTCTACACAACACCTACACCTACACGGCTACAACAAAACATCCATATTTTCATGAATTTCATCCATTTCTACATATTACAACATACACAAACATCCATAACATATAAAAAGAAGATTAAACCTTACCTTTTCACCACACTTCTCACTTGGCTAGGGTTATGAATTTGCAACAAAGAGTGGTTTAATTGCTCCAACAACTATCTCACGTTAAAGAGGACCTTCCAATTGGTTGAATTGCTAGAAGAAAATATTTATTTGTGATAAATTTTTCCAAGATGGTTGTTCGGCTATGCTATGGCCGAATGGCTTCTCTTTGTTTTTCTCCAAGTTTCTTGAATTTTCTAAGTGTGAAGATGATGATAAATATGACTAATAAGTCATCTACTATACACATATATTATACATCCATGTGGGCCAAGGCCCACACCATAGTGCACGGCCACATGGCCCTTTTGTTCAAGACTTTTAAGTTTCCATAAATCACTCTTAACCCCAAACTTTCCTTAATGTTTCCATGAGCCACCTTGTGAATTTTCCTTTTTACCCCTAGCCTTTCTTAATATTTCCACCTCAATAATTTTCATAAACAACTTGTGTATTAAACAAGATCAAAATATAGCCTTGCCCTTAACTTCTCGCAATTATCTTGAAATATCCGAATACACAAAATACGGGATATAACATATAAGCTGCCCGACCATATAGGTACATATGATAATCATTAGCCCGCATCCTGGCCTCCAGCGTCCGGGGTACCATCTCATGCCGCCCACTAGTGGTGTCTGCCCATGCCATCTAGACATGGTGTATAGGCTGCCCGCCTTAGCGGTGTCTGCCCGGCCATATAGGTGCGGTGTAAAATCATCATCATGTACTCGTCATAATGCATGCATAGAACTCAAGACAGCTATACTTTATCGGTGTGACATAAGGTCGCGAATCCCCCGATTTCATTATGGAGCATTCATAAGCATTCTGCCTCACCTTGAAGGAATTAGCATATAAGGTGAGTGTATACCATAAACAACATCAATGGATCATAGTTAACATCATTAGCTTTGTAGAAACATCATATCGTGAACTCTAGAATCTTTGGACTTAATCTCATCATCATCATGTTCATAATATCTCTTACTTTTAACTCATATGGCTATTCATGAACATAGACTCTTAGTTTTCCGGATTATAGGAAATTCATGGAGAAGGAGGGAAGATCATGCCATGTCATGACCCAACCCCATGAGCCATGACTAGTGCTCGAGCTGGACACTCGTATACGAACATGTTAGATATAGTTAGACTGAAACTAAGGACAGTATGGAAACTTATAAAAGCAACTAAAGATTTATAATGCCATACATCATCATAAACTTGTCTCCTGAGAAGTCCCAGCTAAACAACAAATAACATAATATGCAAGCCGACAAGGCTGCCACTATATACGGAAATACCCAAAACGAACCATATCGACATAGCTGACCAAAACCTACATACAACCCACACATGTCTACAGACCTCTAAGGGGTCGTTTGGTAGAAGGTATAATCTAGGATATCGCAACATTAATTTTTGTACCATGTTTGGTAGAAGGTATAAATTTATCCTGCGATAAATTTATACCTTGTACCAAACAAAGTATAAAATGCATCCCATGGTATAAGCTGGGATATACCTTCTTATACCACTTATCCTGGGACTATTTTATACCATCTAGGAGATGGTATCAAATAGTCCAAAAATATGGGATAAATTAGTCCCGAAATTATAATCCCGGGATAATTTTAGCCATGCACCAAACGACCACTGGGATAGGGCCCCGCTGTAACCCTGGATATGTATAAGTCTATATCAAAAGATCTGTACCAAAATAATCTAGGCTCCGGAACAATGGAGCTCTCCAAACAGCTGAGCAGAAGTCCTAGGCTGAAGGATCACCGGACTGAGTGCCTGTACCTGCGGGCATGAAACGCAGCCCCCCGAAGAAAGGGGGTCAGTACGAGATATGTACTGATTATATAAAGCATGAAATACAGTAAAGAAGATCATGACTGAATAAAAGATTACAGGAGGAAAGTATGATAACCAAAGATACCAATGCACTAGTGCCTTACGAAATGAGAATAATGCATAGCTATATCCTATACCATACCCGGCCCATTACGGGACTCGGTGAATAAAGTCATCATATACCATACCCGGCCCATTACGGGACTCGGTGAATAAAGTCATCATATACCATACCCGGCCTATCATGGGACTCGGTGCCATAATCACATCATATATATATATATATATACCATACTCGGCCCTTTAGTGAGGGACTCGGTGAACAATGCAGTTAAACTGCGCACGAATACATACCTGGCCCGGGACTCGGTGAATGATATATTAACGGCATGCACGAGCAGAATAATGTGAAACCATATGCAAGCTAAATCATTATCTGAGACTCAATAGAATAATTAGAATAAACTAATAGTTAAGGATCAAAGACAACAGTCATGTCAAGTACCCCTCGAATGTCACTATGGATTATATCAAATAGGACTTCAGGAACCTTAGACACGTATCAGGACATAATGAAATAGCTTCTGGAAATCAAGAACATTAGCCATCCTAGTGCCTCTAATAATAGGAGCTTCTTTGGAGTTTATATGCTCGTCGTCTATTTGTTTCATATAGATCATGCCAAAAGAAAGAAGGGATAGCTTTACATACCTTTGACGCTTAATCCATGACTCGATATGTATATGCCGCAAGAAGTATCTCAACCTATATTAAGATGTTAAGAACTACGGTTAAGCTATGGAAAGGCTTAAAACGTATTTCAACGTTAGTAGCTTATTTCTAGAAAATTGGGCGGCATTCCCCCTATATTGTTCACTTCCCTCACCTTCAAGCCAACTATGAAAACACCAGAATAACATCAACAATGACACGTCCAAGTTACCACATCAAGAATTAGCCAAAACAAAGTCCAAGAACACCTCGAAACAGCCCGTAACGCACGCACAACACTCCAAATCAGTGCACACGTTGCACATTAAACAATAATCAACATAACGACCACGACATACTCAAGTTATTCCTTATGATCTACAGCCACAACACATCATCAAAACGACCTTACAATAACATGCTCCAAACAGCCCATCACCACAACAACACAATACCTAATCATAACTACACTTAGTCCTTCAACTAAACAAAAACAACCCCTAATTACAATATAACCATGCCCAACAACCTCATGCACATCTAATCCAATTCATGTCCAACAATGTCATATAAACGACTACAACTTTAAATATAAAGATTCCTTCATTTTTAACACATAATCCATAACAACAACAACAACAACAATCAAACCTAATCCACCATTATTAACAACTTCAATACGGCTAAACAGAACCTTAACGTTAGCATATACAATTATTTGCATCCAATTTAGCTTAATATGAATTAATCCTCTCAACTATAACATCATGTCACGACCCAACCCCGTGGGCCATGACTAGTGCCCGAACTGGACACTCGTATACGGACCTGTTAAATATAGTCAAACTAAAACTAAGGACAATATGGAAACTTGAAAAAACAAACGAAGGATTCACAACACCATATATCATAAACCTATCTCCTGAGGAGTCACGGCTAACCACAGCATAACACAATACGTAAGCCGACGAGGTTGCCACTATACACGGGAATATCAAAAGCAAACCATATAGACACAGCTGACCAAAACCTATATACAACCCACATATGTCTACAGACCTCTAAGAGTATAAAAGTGAAATATGACGGGACAGGGCCGTACCCCTGGACATATAAATAAGTCTATATCAAAAGATCTGTACCAAAATAGTCTGGGCTCCGGAACAATGGAGCTCCCCAAACAGCTGAGCAGAAGTCCTAAGCTGGAGGATCACCAAACCGAGTGTCTGTACCTACGGGCATGAAACGCAGCCCCCCGAAGATAGGGGGTCAGTACGAGATATGTACTGAGTATATAAAGCATGAAATACAATAAGGAAACTCATAACTGAATAAAATATTACAGGAGGCAAATATGATAATCAAAGATACCAATACACCTGTGCCTTACGAGATGATAATCATGCATGTTTATATCATATACCATACCCGACCCATTATGGGACTCAGCGAATAAAGTCATCATATACCATACTCAGTGCCATAATCACATCATCATCATCATCATATATATATATATATATATATATATATATATACCGTACCCGGCCCTCTAGTGAGGGACTCGGTCAATAATGCAGTGAAACTGTGCATGAAAACATACCCGGCCCGGGACTCGGTGAACGATATATTAACGGCATGCATGAGCAGAGTAGTGAGCAACCATATGCAAACTAAGTCATATTTGAGACTCAATAGAATAATCAAAATGAACTATCATTTCAAAATCAAAGACAATAGTCATGTCAAGTACCCTTCGAATGTCACTATGAATTATATCAAATAGAACTTCAGGAATCATAGACACGCATCAAGACATAATGAAGTAGGTTCTGGGAATCAAGAACATTAGCCATCCTAGTGTCTCTAAGAATAGGAGCTTCTTTGGAGTTATATGCTCGTCGTTTGTTTGTTTTATAAAGATCATGCCAAAAAGAAGGAAAGGATAGCTTCACATACCTGTTATAGATCAACTGTAACCAAGCTTGCTTCGTCGCCCCTTTAGCCTATTAATATGAGAGTAACACTATTGTTAATAAACTACGACCTTCCAAACTTATTAATCTAGAACCAATCACTTATGGAAATCACTACTTAGTTCATACTTCTTGATTCGTATTTTAATTAGTTAAGAACTTAATGGAAATCGGGCAGCATTTCCTCTATATAATTCGCCTAACCCGAACTTCCAATAAATCTCCAATTAGCACAATAATACCAACAACAACCTCTCTTAATCCTTTTTTAATTCAAATCGTTAACATCTAAGATTATACACCAAACACACCAACATACGCTTCTTATACGATACCTTATACACTTCTTTTCCTCCAAATTTATGAGCCATATCAACAACAACATCAACTACCATCCATGTACAAGAAAATTACTTCAATATCATTTCAATATCAAGCTCTAAACAGTCCATTGAAACTACAATATCGAAATACAATCTTCGACCTTTACTTCGCAAAATCACAAAAACATGGAAAAGAGTATAATATTACTATGAATAACAGCACCCATACATATCTATAACTATATTTCCAGCCCTTCAACATAAACAAATTACCTTCAAACACAATACAACAATAACAACAACACTAATCAAACTTAATCCACCATTATTAAATTAGAACAACTTCAACACGGTCCAAACAAAACCTTAACACTAACGTGTACAATTCCTTGCATCCAATTCCACTTAATAAGAGTTAATCTCTCAATTACAACACCATCTACTCCAATTACACCATAAGAAGAGAAAATCTTACCTTAATTTAATTAGGACAGATCCTATAATCACTTGCACCAATTACACCGCTTCTTCTTCCTTAGCTCAATATCCTTATGTTGCTGCCTCCTTGAACACGTAAAGCACCTTGGGATTTAATTTTTCTTCCTTCAAAGCTTTGAGCTTATCCTTGAGCTGCCATGGCCGTGTGCTGCCATGGCTATGAGCTCCTCTCTTTCAATTGAATTAGAAATGGAAATGAAGTGTATGACTAATATTAGTCATCACTTATGACTTTATATGCTGCCTACCATGTTGACACATGTCCCACTCTAGCATGTACCAATCAGATTTGGCCATATTGTAGTGGGGTCCATTTAGCACTCTAATTGGCTTAATTAATTATAAATCCCCACTTAATAATCTAATCATGGCTATTAATTAATCCCTAATCTTCACTAATATTTCCACACTAATTGTAATTAGTTAGCAGATTGTGCAGTTGTTAAAATCGGAATTAAAATGTCCTTGTCTCGTATGTAAAAAATAATCTTGTCCTTGAACTCATGTCTATTAGCTTACGAATAATCCAACGCACAAAAATACGGGATATGACATCTTTCCCCCCTTTAGAACATTCGTCCTTGAATGTTAAACTAGTCTTGCACTCCCAATACTTCCTCAAGTGTTCTCTTATTGAATTATGTCCTTCACATGCCTCTTTAATTGGTCGATTCCCTTTAATTTACTATAACGCATTCCAGATCTCTAAGTAACCATTCCCGTAATATTCCCTCTTGCTCTCGCCTCTCGAGGTAATAATTCCACATCATTGTCTTTACTCTCCTCTTTATTTCGCAGTTGGTTGACAGTTGTATTGCGAGCTCTTCTGCTGAAATCCTACTCTCTCTTTGGTGCACTTAGTCATAACTCGACTCTTTCTTCTTCTATAAGTTACTTCCTTATGATGTATCGTTCACTTCATCTTACCTGTTAATCTTTACATAAGATTTTATAACGCGTAGACGTCCCTCGTTGATTTATTAGACTTTACAATCCCTTGAGTATTTCATGTCTCTGGTAACCTGTAGACCCTTTGCAGATTCTTACGAATAAAATGAATTTTTCCAAGGTGTTACATTATTTTACTTCAATAACCTTACATTGCTCTGTTGTTCCAGTCCATATTCTGGAATCTTCAGCATCATGTATCACTCCTCGACATCCTTAAAAGACTTTAACTGTCACTCTACTTTTTAGCTCTTAATCTCAATCTTTAGAGTTAGCTATCAAGTAGCGCTGGAGTTCCCTCATATAATAACTTTACCGTTACATCCCGTGTTTTCATGCGTTGGAAAGCATGCAAGTCAAATGACATTAGTAACTAAACGAGGTTATCCCCTAAGCTTATAGGTGGTTAAAGTTATGGTACATATGTAACGTAAGGATTAGAAGTTAAACAAACTGAAGAAAATAAGATTCATCGAGGTCCGAAATTTATTTGAATGGAATATGGTCCAAGCCATAATATCCCGTATAATGGACCGGGAAATTTGACCGTCCAACATGAGCAAATTTATCCGAGCCTCGAGGATTTGGTCATATTCAAGTATGGGAATCAAGAGATCAATGTGTAAAAGGAATGACGTCCCGAAATTATTTAGGACTCGAAAGTGGAATGACGATGATTGGAGATAATATTTTGTGTGTAATTAGTTTAATGAGGGATTGTAGTGGAAGACTAGAAATTAATCGGGATCATTGGATAACTATTAGGTGGATATGGTCCACGTGTATTACCAATAAATTGGCAGCAAATATATTAGGTGTAGGAGTGGCAAAGATCAGTGATAAGTAATAAGAAAATTTTGGCCATGAAGGGACACGTCTCTTGCAAGATTCTTTTAAACTCTTATTACTTTACTTTCTTGGTTATTTCGCATAGGAGAATGAAAGCAGCAATGAAATTTTATCATTGTGAGCAGTAACGTTTGCTTCATTTCGACGGAGATGAACATCAATTTTTCTCTTCAACTAAAAGATACTAGATCCCAGTATTGGGGAAAATACAAATAATGACAAAGAGGTTATATAAATGTTTGTTTCCTCCGGATTTTAGCAAATCTGGGTTTTCTTCAAAGTAAAGTAAAGTGGAAGAAGATCATTTCTTTGTATATAAGGTAAGAATTATCCTCTTCTAAATTTATTTAAATTCATTGAAGTCATAGCTGGGACGAGAAATACGAAAATTATACTGTAAATTGTATTTGATGTTGTTGTTGGCTCGTGGGCTGTTTGTTGGACTATTTTGTGGGTTTTGTAAACATAGTTATGGACGGAAATTATGTTATATGACATGATTATGATAATGAGTATATGAGGTGTGTTAAAAGTGGTCCATATTTAAGTGAGTTGAGATAAAGAAATTAAGTGTGGATGTAATTAAATAAAAGTGGGAATAAAGTATAGATGTAGTAGTGAGTCATGGACAGATGGCATCATAAGGGACATGATTTCATTTACTTAAGTTAGTGGTGGCACATTTTGAGATAAATAGTAATAAATAGACCAAGAGGGCAACGTGCAAAGGATTTATCAATTGAAGTCTCTTATTTTTCATTAACAGTTCATTGTTCATTGTAAGAAAATATATGTTTATATGATGCTCTTTTTAATGGCAGCAACGTTGTACCCTTTTAACAAGGCTGCAAAGTTTTTCTTTCCAAAAGTATAGCAACAACAATTTTCACTCCAAAATATAGTAGCAACGTTTTCCAATTTAATCTCAATCCAAGTCATAGTTAAATTGTGAGATGAAAACTACAAAATTAATTGCGGGAAATCGGATAAATGGTTATTGTTATCATATGGACTGTTTGGTGGTTGTTGTAAATTATTTTGTGGGTTGGAATATCGTGGGAGTGGCCATAGTTGTTGTTGTTATGTTTGATGTTATACTATGTATATACGAAAATAAAGAAGTGTATACAAACATCGGTGTAGGGATGTATATTGGGCTGTTTTGGAGGTGATTTAAGAATGGATTTTATTCTATTTGGATATGTGTTTGTTGATATCGTTATTGGTATTGTGATTGATGTTTTGGACTGAAAATTTGTGAAATAACAAGGATATTACTGTTATAGTTATTGGCACGTTTATGAAGGAGGGAAAGAAATTAAACTATAGCTCGTTAATCGAACCGAGCTTGCCGCTTGTTGGGATTATTTGGTTATTGAACTAGCTTGATATGAGTCCTATTATTGTTTGGGTCGTTGTTGGTTGATTTAAACTTATGGAAAGTTTAAGGAACAGGGGAGGTTGTCACGACCAAACCCCGTGGGCCATGACTAGTGCCCGACCTGGACACTCGTATACGTACCTGTTGGATATAGTCAAACTGAATCTAAGAACATTATGGAAGCTTGCAAAGAACTCCAAGGTTCATAACGTCGTCACGTATATATATATATATCCAGATACACTGTCTCCTAAGGGGTCACAACTAATCAAATCATAACACGATACGCCAGCCGACAAGGCTGCCACTACAGACGAACATCATATCATAGCACATCGTATAGACACAGCTGAACATAACTCATACACAACCCACACATATGTCTACAGACCTCTAAGAATATTGGTAGCGAAATGTGATGGGACAGGGCCCCGCCATACCCCTGGATAAACATATATATATACATCTCCAAGATAGCTGGGTAGAAGTCCTATGCTCAAGGGTCACCAAACCGACTATCTATACCTGCGGGCATGAAACGCAGCCCCCCGAAGAAAGGGGGTCTGTACGGAATATGTACTGAGTATATAAAGCATGAAATTCAATAAAAAGGATCATTACTGAAATCAAGATTACCGGAAACAAGTATGACTTTTAAAATATCAATACACTTGCCTTATGAAATGAAAATTATGCATATCAATATCATATATCATATCCGGCCCATTATGGGACTCGGTGAATAAGGTCGCCACATACAATCCTTGGCGCCATAAACACATCATAACACCATCATATATATATATATATATATACATATATATATATATATATAAATATATACCGTATCCCGGCCCTCTAGTGAGGGACTCGGTGAACAATGCCGTGAAACTGTGCACGAAAACGTATCCTGGCCCGGGACTCAGTGAAAGATATGTTGAGGCATGCACGAGTAGAGTAGTGAGCAACCATATGCAAATTAAATCATATTTGAGACTCAATAGAATAATCAAAACGAACTATCATTTGAAAATCAAGACAATAGTCATATCAAGTACCTTTCGAATATCACTATGGATTATATCCAAATAGCACTTGTGGAATCATATACACGTATCAAGACATAATGAAGTAGCTTTTGGAAATCAAGAACATTAGCCATCCTAGTGGCTCTAGGAATAGGAACTTCTTTGGAATCATATACACATCGTTTGTTCGTTTCATAAAGATCATGCCAAAAAGAAAGAAGGGTTAACTTTACATACCTTTGGCGCTTAATCCATGACTCGATATGTACACGTTGCCCAAAATATTTCAACCTATATTAAGACATCAAGACTATAGTTAAGCTACAAAATGGAATAAAACGTACTTTAACGTTAGTAACTTATTTCCAGACAATTAGGCAGCACTTCACCTATATCGCTCAATCTCCTCGCATTTATGCCAACCATACAACCAACATAGCAACCACCCAAGCACGTTTAAGTTATCGCATTAAGAACCAGTCGAAACAAGATCCTAGGATACTCTAAAACAGCCCACATACGTTTCACATATGATATTTTATACATTCCTTTATTATTGAGTTAGTGATTCACATTAGCCACTACATAACAACGGCTTCAGCCCTTATACGCAAGAAAATTATCTTAACATTACAACAAGTCCTAAAGCAGCCCATCAATTATAATCAACACAACACAAGTCTTAATGACACTTAGTCCTCCAATTTCACAAGATCAACAACACAACACATAATCTTAACCCCTAATCCCTCAATTCAACAAGAACAACCCACTAAACAAATACAACTCCATTTTTAATCATCAAACCCCTTTACTTTCATCATTTTCTCCATGACAACACAACAACAATACTAATTAAATTTAATTTATCATGGCTAGATTAAAACAGCCCTACACGGCCTAACAAAGTCTCAACATCAACATACACAATTTTTGCATTCAATTCCATATCCATCAACAATTATAGCAAGTTCAAACCATCTCCAAAACATCAAGAAAAGGGTTAAATCTTACCTTAGAGACAATCTCTCATTACCCATCATGGCCATGAGCTTCCTCTCCCCTTTCTTCTTCCAATTGAACTTGAAAATATAAAAATTTAATAGAGTAGGGGGTGCTGGCCGTGAGTTCATCATGTGGCTGCCATGGCTGGCCGTGAGTTCATCATGTGCCTATGCCATAGCCATGGCCGAACTCTCTTTCCCCCTCTAGCTTAGTTCACTTATTTCTCTCTAATTCAAAGTGAATTTGAAATGAATAGTAATTGAAAGGTGGCTTATGAGTCATCAACGGCCTTATATAGGCAGCCCCTTCATGGGACACGTGTCCACCATTTTGACACGTGTCCCACTCAATTAATCTCCAATCAAAGTCTGCCACGTGTTGTGGGGCCCGCTTAGTGGTCTAATTAGCTTAATTAATCATTAATCCCCACTTAATAATATAATCATGGTTAATTGATCCCTAATCCCCACTGATATTTCTACAGCAATTAAATTTGCAAGTAATCGTGCATTCATTAAAAATCAGGGATTTAAAAGCCCTTGTCTCATATCCCAAAAATAATCTCGTCCTTAAGCTTACGTCGATTAGCTTACGAATAATCCGACGTGCAAAAAAATACGGGGTATAAAAGTGGTGTTGCTCGTTTTCCCATAGAATAGTTTTATTACTCAAATTACGATAGCACGACACCAAATACGATATTAGTACCATCTTCCTTGTTGTAGATGAACATACGATGGATTGAACTTAGCATTGTTATGGAATAGGAAGTTGAAAGGTATGTGAAGCTAACCCTTGTTTTTTGGCATGATCTTTATGAACAAATAGACGATGAGTATCTGACTTTAGAGAAACTTCTATTCTTAGAGCCACTAGGATGGCTAATGTTCTTGATTCCCAGAACTTATATTATTATGTTCTGATATGTGTCTATGTTTCCAGACGTTCTATTTTGATATAATCCATAGTGACATTCGAAGAGTACTTGATATGACTATTGTCTTGATTTTCAAATGATGATTCATTTTGATTATTCTATTGAATCTCAGATATTATTTACTTTGCATATGGTTGCTCACTACTTTGCTCGTGCATGCCTCAATATATCTTTCACTGAGTCCCGGTCCAGGATACGTTTTCGTGCACAGTTTCACTACATTGTTCACCGAGTCCCTCACTAGAGGGCCGGGATACGGTATATATATATATGATCATATGATGATATGATGATGTGATGATATGATAATATGATGATGTGATTATGGCGCCAAGGATGACATATGATGACTTTATTCACCGAGTCCCATAATGGGCCGGGTATGATATATGATAGTGATATGCAAGATTTACATTTCATAAGGCAAGTGTAATGGTATCTTTGATTGACATACTTGTCTCCGGTAATCTCTATTTCAGTGATGATCCTCTTTATTTTATTTGATGCTTTATATACACAGTACATATCTCGTACTGACCACCTTTCTTCGGGGGGCTGCGTTTCATGCCCGCAGGTACAGATAGTCGGTTTGGTAACTCTCCAGCTTAGGACTTCTACTCAGCTGTCTTGGAGAGCTCCACTGTTCCAGAGCCTAGACTTTTGGTATAGATCTTATGATGTATATGTATGTTTATCCAGGGGTACGGCGGGGCCCTGTCCCGTCATATTTCACTATCGATACTCTTAGAGGTCTGTAGACATATGTGTGGGTTGTGTGTAAGTTTTGCTCAGCTGTGTCTATATGGTTTGCTATGGATATTCCCGCTTGTAATGGCAGCCTCGTTGGCTTGCGTATGGTATTGATATGTTATGGCAGCCTTGTCAGCTTGCGTATGGTATTGATATTGTGGCAGCCTTGTCGGCTTGCGTATAATATTACATGTAGTGGCAGCCTTGTCGGCTTGCGTATCCTATTATGTTTTGATTAGCTGTGACTCCTCAGGAGACAGGTTTATTATATGCGACGCTATGAATCTTTAGTTACCTTCATGTAACAGGTACGTATACGAGTGTCTAGCTCGGACACTAGTAATGGCCCACAGGGTTAGGTCGTGACTTTTACATAGCTGCTCTGTGATCTGGCTATCATTAACTGGTATAATTCTGAAAGAATTTTTTATTTGACATATAAATTCACTGTCATCTATTAACCCACTTGTTCTGATCGTCTCGCTTAAAACATTTCACAATTTCCCTTAATCCAACTTGTAACACTTTAGGCATATTATCTCGTGTCGTTTCTTTATTTTTAATTCAAACTCTTCTATTTCCTCTTTACTCAGATTTGCTCTTAGTTTTTCTATCACACATTATGTTGCAATCTTTACAAGAATATGCGAAGGTGCTCAAATTAGCCCAAGAAATACCTTAGCGTCGTTTCACTAGTCTTCATGCTTTACCTTGCATTCTGCTCTTGTATCTTACAATCGGTATCGAGATAAATCTTTAGCTCAACTATGGCCATGTCCTATTTCCCCTCAGTACAAATTTTATCTCGGTAATTTGGCTCAAACCATCTTACAACTTTCCTTGATATACCCAAAATATCATAACCGCATTGTTATTACTGAATCCTTAATCTTCTTATCAAGTACTCACTTGGTCTCATTCTTAGCATACAAATATTCGTAGGTTGCATAACTATTCTTGTACAACTTGTATAAAATATATCCAATCTTAGTCATAGTCTTTCCTTCTCCTGGTTCATTATGCTTTACATAACTCATCCGTACTAAAACTCGCTCGTAGCCTATCTTGTTATACTCCTTTCCCTTCCTTTATTCACCCCTTTAATTTTCTCATATCCTTCTATAGGAGATTTTCTATCCCTTTCCTTTGCTACTTATAAGTCGCAATATCATCAGCGCACAACTCTATTGCCAAATCTTAGCCTCTAATCTAGTATAGCATTTCTATCCTTTACAATATCTCTTAAGTTACTCATTACCATTCTCTTATCGTACTCTTTCTTTTTATAAGGCCCACTTTCTAATGTCTTATCATTCAAGGTCTTTACAAATAATTCTTAGCACTGTCTCAAATACCATTCTGACTTCTATCCATTTATTGCTGGCTTTCAGATCTTACTTACTTGTTTCAGCAATGGATCTCACTTGAAGTTTAAGCATCCATATCAAATATATTGCAGTGTCAATTGTTTCTATCTTACACTCGCATTTCTCTCACCCGCTTCCTCCCTTAAGGGTGTATCCTCCCTTAAAGGTGTACTTATACCATTGTCTATTCATATTCTGCTCTATGTCCCTATTTCTAATCTCAAATTCATCTGATCCTTTTTTTTTCCAACTCACTTGGTATACTATACCATATCCATATCTTTTCTTTATAATTTATAACTTTGATTATCCACGTATGAAACCTTAACAAAATCATGAAGCGACGAGAACCTTTCTATATGTAGTATAAAATATCATCTGACCATCTGTACTCGAGTAATGCAACCCATGTAGCAACTTATCCAAGGACACATTCCACTTACTCCAATCAGTAATTAATTAGTACTTATAGTCGTTCCAAATTCTCAATTAGGTAGCACTTATATTCAGATGACAAGTGTCTGAAGTTCTCTTGTAATATTATCTTTATCCCAACCTATATCATCTGTTTCCTTTAATAAATTCACAATACATTATTTGTTCCTCAGACCTACAGTCCTTGTCCTTTAAGGATTTCACTATTTCCGAGGTGAAATCATATACACGCAGTACTCCTTTACGCCTTATGCTCTTTTACCCTTGTTGTGTACCCAACACTGACTCCTAACTTACTCAAAATCATATCAAGTTCATCTTAATAATGGTCTTATCTTATCACCTTTTCGTCGTACTACACCTTTAAGTTCGTAGTTATATATTTCCCTTTTATTTTATACTCGTACTCAATTAATTACGTCTATCATGGGTACTTCCTTTAGTATTCCCTTACCATTTCTCTAGTCTATGTCCATCTTTCATTCTGTGCACGAGGAATCTCATGCTACCTCTGTATCCTTCGGAAAACACTACTTCTGCATAATCCTTTTCTCATTTTCAAAACGTATTCTGTTCATCCCTGTTTGTTCTTGTCATACTAGTCATTTTCTAGCACTCATTCTACCTCGTTGCTCATCTTTCTGTAGTTTGGTCTTTCACAATTCCGTCACTTATATTACTCGTGTCCTCGGCTATGTCATAACCTGTTACTACACTGTTATCTCGGTTTCTTCTTATTTCATTCTTTCAATTAACTCCTTCTTCTCTTGTGCTCGCTATCATTTCCGTTATCGCATAATCTTTATTCTGAACCTTCCCTATAGAACTTTATAAGTCTTTCTTATTCGTTCTATAGCTCGCTTTCCTCACTAGGATTTACTCATTTTCATAACAATCCTTATTATATTTGCATTATATCCTGTTTGCAATGAATCTTATAGTGTAGCACTTCTTAACCTTATTCATGATTCTTACTATGGTTTAACTACACTCTGTGGAGTAGGTGTACTTAACCTTTTACCCTTTCGGGTCAATCTTATCCTTAATACCTCACAAGCTGCCATATCAATACATTCATATTCGTCACAATTGTTCTTCCTCTATACTCTTTTCTAAATCATATTATTACTTCTTTTAACTATAAACTCGTCATATTTATCCCTGTTTATCAATTCAATCGATACCTCAATATTACACTCTATTAAGATTTGCCAGCCTTTTCTAAATCATCTGTTCGTATTACAAGCCCTTACAAATTATCCTAGCATTTCTTTTTACCATATCGATATCGACCTCATGATTACTATTACCATCAATTCAACAGTTAACTTATTTCTCGAAGTCAACTGTACTCACCACTTAGTCAAATCCTATCATTACTATTGACACGACCTTTCAAGAATATTACGAACTTATATCTCATTCTCTTTTTATTTCTAGGAAAATTTTGGCTGAGTTACCTCTGTATTTCTTACTATCTCAAAACTTGCACGTAGGAAATACCAACAATGCCTCACAGGGCCAACATATATACATATATATTATATCGTATCATAGCTGCACAGGGCTCCGTATCAATAACAGTATGAAAATGATGTACTTACCTCGTATGTCCAACTCAAACTGTATCTGTTACACTTTCCTGTTTATTTTCCCTTTCAATCTTTAACTGCAGGTTTCAATCATACCTGCAACATTCACACTATATCTAACATATATTCTGCTTACCGTTACTGATTCCTTCAGCTTCTTCTGTGCGCACCTTATAACTGAACGTATCAACAATATATACATTCAATCCATTTTCTTACTATACTTACAATAACTTACCTTGATGATGGCCAGTTTGCCATTCTATATATACAAATTCTGATAACGTAACCTCAATGAAATATCCTACCTCTGTAACTGCCAGTATCATTTTTTTTTTACCTCCTCTTGTCGACACCATTCTTCTGATGAAATCAAAGGTCAGTATATATGGGATATCATTTCCTATCTCTTGGCTCTATCGCACGATCTAGAGTAAGAAGGAAAGGTAACATCCTAAATGTCTTGTAGCTTCCTATTTATAGATGTGGTGCACAACACACCGATAAACAAGACTCTACTAGACACGGTTTGTAGACACTCCGAGGATGAACTACTCTGATACCACTTTTGTCACGACCCAAGCCCATGGGCCATGACTAGTGCCCGAACTGGACACTCGTATACGGACCTGTTAAATATAGTAAAACTAAAACTAAGGACAATATGGAAACTTGTAAAAAAAACGAAGGATTCACAACACCACATATCATCAACCTGTCACGTCACGGCTAACCACAGCATAACACAATACGCAAGCTGATGAGGTGGCCACTATACACGGGAATATCAAAAGCAAACCATATAGACACAGCTGACCGAAACCTGTATAAAACCCACATATGTCTACAGACCTCAAAGAGTATAAAAGTGAAATATGACGGGACAGGGCCCCGCCTTACCCCTGGACATATACATAAGTCTATTGTCACGACCCAACCCCGTAGGCCGTGACTAGTGCCCGAGCTGGACACTTGTATACATATCTGTCAAGCATAATCAAACTGAAGCTGAACATCATATAGAAACTTTGTGAAAACATACGTTATCTCAAAACGTCACATCCATGTATCATGGTAACCTGTCTCCTGAGGAGTCACATCTAATCAAAAGATATTATAATACACGAGCCGGCAAGGCTGTCACAACGTACGGGAACATCCCCAAACATATACGCAAGCTGACAAGGCTGCCACTACATACAACATCCCAAAATGTATATATATACGCAAGCTGATAAGGCTTCCACTACATACGGGAATGTCCCAACATAAGTCATATAGGCATAACTGAACAACATCTATATACAACCCACACATATGTCTACAGACCTCTAAGAGTATCAACAGTAACATATGACGGGACAGGGCCCCGCCGTACCCCTAAATGAACATATACATATATCAGCAGATCTGTGCCAAAATTCTAGACTCCGGAACAACGGAGCACTCCAAGACGGCTGAGTAGAAGTCCTAAGCTGGGGGTTACCAAATTAAGTATCTGTACCTGCGGGCATGAACGCAGCCCCCCGAAGAAAAGGGGTCAGTACGAGATATGTACTGATTATATAAAGCATGAAATACAAATATGGAAGATCATAACTGAAGTAAAGATTCCAGGAGACAAGTATGATAATCAATAAATCACTGTACCTGTGTCTTACAAAACAAGTCATGCATATCATTATCATATACCGTACCCGGCCCATCATGGGACTCGGTGGATAGTCATATCATCATATCGTCATATACCGTACCCGGCCCACTATAGGACTCGGTGAAAAATCATATCATCGTATACCGTACCCGGCCCATTATGGGACTCGGTGAATAATCATATCATCATATACCGTACCCGGCCCATTATGGGACTCGGTGAATAATGTAGTAAAACTGTGCATGATAACATACCCGGCCCGGGACTCGGTGAAAGATGTAACAACAGTATGCTCGAGTAGAGTAGTGAGTAACCACGTGCATTTAAATCATCATCTGAGACTCGATAGACAAGTAGACTAGCTAACATTCGAGTGTCCAAGCGATAGTCATGTTAAGTACTCTTTAAATATCATTATGAACTATATCAAAGGGAGCCTCAGGAATCATAGACATGTATCGAGATAATGTGAAATAACTTATGAAGTCAGAGTCATTAGTCATTATAGAGCCTTTAGGAATAGAAACTTATACATTCGATTATACTATCCAACATATAGAAAGCTCGAGGGCAGTAGCTTAACTGCTTTAAAAGTTCTAACATCAAGAAGTGAATAAGAATCATGAATCATATTCGGAACTTATGAATGGGATTATCCCAAAGCTTATATCATTCATCACTTACGTCTAACACATGCCAAAAGAAAGAAGGGATAGGCTTTACATACCTTTGGCGCTTATTCGCAACACAACACGCATACGCTGCCCAATAGTGTCTCAACCTATATTAAGACGTCAAGAACTATGGTTAAGCTACGAGGAGATTGAAAACGTATTCTAACGTTAGTAACTCCTTTCTAGAAATTAGATGACGTTTCCCCTATATTCCAACCAACTACACAATGACTAAGCCAACACGCTCAAGTACCATATCGAGGCTATTGAAGACAATACTCGAGAACACTCCGAACAGCCCGCACAACATCCCAAATAGTCCACGTTTACAACATTTGATAATAATCCACATACAACTATGACATATTCAAGTTATTCTTAATGATCCATAGTCATAACATTTTCATCTAAACAACCCTATAACACAGCCCAACCAACATACAACACAACATATAGTCTTAATCATAATTAATCTTCCAAGCTCAACAAGAACAACAACAACATATCAAAACAGCCCCTAACCACAACATAAAGAGATGCTCGATAATCTTACGAACACCTACGAAATACACCAAGCAAACCACATACGTTTCTCATATGTTATCTCGTACAATATTTTCATCAAAATTCGTGATTTATACCAGCCCACACACGACAACAACATCATCCATTTATATATAAGAAAACTAAATTATCATCACATTAAGTTTTACAACAGCCCACAAACAATTACAACTTCAACTTTAATTATTTAATTCCTTCACTTAATCCATGGCACAACAACAAAAAAAAATTTACCAATTAAAATTAACCCATCCTTGCTAGCTTACAACAGTCCATACACGGCTCAACTAAGATCCAACATCAACATACACAATTCTTGCAATTAATTCCACATCCGTTAATCCATATGAAGACCAAATCACTTCTAAAACATGTTAGGGAGAATTAAATCTTACCTTATAAATCAAGCTCTTATTATTCACCATGGCCGTGAGCTTCCTCTCTCTTTTATTCCTCCAATTGAATTTGAAAATCAACAATTTAATGGTGTAGGGAGTAGGCTGGCTGTGAGTTGTTTAGGGGCTGCTGCCATGGCCGGCGGTGAGCTCAGCCACAAGCTGCCATGGCCGAGCCTTTCCCCCATCTCTCTAGCTTCATTACTCCTCCTCTGTCTAGTTTTAATTTGGGTGAGAAATGAATGAATTAGGTGACTAATTCTTAGTCATCATCTATACATATATACTTTGCCCCTTGTGTTGACACATGTCCATCTTTATGACACGTGTCCACTTTTATTCAAGCCAATTAAATTCCGCCATGTGTCGTGGGGCCCACTTAGTGGTTTAATTAGGCTAATTAATCATAATTGATCACTAATCCCCACTTAATAATGTAATCGTGGTTAATTAATCCCTAATCTCCATTAATATTTCCATACCAAATAAAATCACAAGCAAGTCGTGCACCTATTAAAATCGGGGATTAAGCGTCGTTGTCTCATATCCAAAAATAATCTTATCCTTGGATTTATGTTGATTAACTTACGAATAATCCGTCGTATAAAAATACAGGATATAACATCCTTCCCCCCTGTAGAACATTCGTCCTCAAATGTTAAACTAGCCTCATAAGGTCTTACAAATATTCCGGGGGAGTCTCTTTTATTGCGATAACATATAGTCTCATCCACCAATCAATATAATCAAGTGAGGAATTTGATCACCGGTAGGCATAGGGAACAAGTAAGGACATTGATTCTTCATCCCCTCTTCAGCTCCTCAAGTCATCACTTCCCGATTATTATTTCGCCATAATACTCTGACGGTAGCCACATCTTTAGTAGGAAACCTTCTCACTTGGCGATTAAGGCATAGCTATAGGGTCATTCTCATAAGATAATTCCTCCGTTACCTGGACATCATCCGTGGGGGATTACTCTAAAAGAATCGCCAATACGTTTGCGAAGCATCGACACGTGATAGACTGGATGCACTGCTTCTAAATCAGATGGTATGTACAACTCATAGGCAACCTTTCCTACCTTATGAATAATTTGATAAGGCCCAACATACCTCGGGCTAAGCTTCCCTTTCTTACCGAATCTCGTCACACCCTTCATAGGTGACACGTTCAAGAACACTCAATCACCAATCTGAAACTGTAAGTGTCGACGTCGATTATCTGTATATGACTTCTGACTTTGGACTACTAATAACCTTTCCTGAATAAGCTTTACCTTATCAACAGCTTGCTGAATCGTATCTGGGCTAATTAACTTAGTTTCACCAACATCGAACCAAACAATAGGTGACCTGCACTTCCTGCAAACAAGGCTTCATACGGTGCCATCTGGATACTAGAATGGTAGATATTATTATAAGCAAACTCGACAAGTGGAAAATGATCATCCCAGATACCTCTGAAATCAATAATACAGGTTCGCAACATATCTTCTAGCGTTTGAATAGTATGCTCGGCTTATCGATTAGTCTGAGGGTGAAATGCTATGCTAAGACACCTGTGTCCGAATCCCTTCTGGAATGATCTCCAGAAGTTAGCTGTAAACTGAGCTCCTCTGTCCGATATAATAGATGTGAGAACCTCATGAAGTCTCACTATCCTCTTGATATATAACCTCGCGTAGTCCCTAGTTGAATAAGTAGTCCTGACTGGGAGAAGGTGGGCTGATTTTGTCAGCCTATTCACCATAACTCTAATAGAGTCATACTTCCGTGGAGTGCAAAGTAAGTCTGTAATGAAGTCCATACTTTGGAATCTTAGGCCTCATGTATTATTCCCGACATCTTTAGAAGACTTTAACTGGTACTCTACTTTTTGGCTTTTAATCTCAATCCTTAGAGTTGGCTACCGAGTAGCGCTGAAGTTTCCTCATATAATGACTTACATAGCCGCTCTGTGCTCTTTCTATCATTAACTGGTATAATTCTGAAAGAATTTGACACATAAGTTCACCATCTTATAGTAACAGCTAGTCCTGATCGTCTTGCTTAAACCATTCTATAATTCCCTTTATCTAACTTGTAATACTTTAGGCATATTATCTCGTGTCATTTCTTTGTCTTTAATTCAAACTCTTCTATTGCCTCCATACTCAGATTTTGCTCTTAACTTTCCTATCACTCATTATGCTGCAATCTTTACAAGAGTATGCGAAGATACTCAAATTAGCCCAGGAAATACCTTAGAGTCGTTTCACTAATCTTTATGCTTTACCTTGGCTTCTCCTCTCTTATCTTACAATCGGTATCGGGATAGATCTTTGGTTCAACCATGGCCATGTCCTATTTTCCCTTAGTACTAATTCTATCTCGGTAATTTGGTTTAAACCATCTTTGCATCTCTCTGTAACATACCCAAAATATCATAACTGCATTGTCATTATTGAATCCTTACTCCTCTTATCAAGTACTCACTCACTTGGTCTTACGCTTAACATACAAATATTCGTAGGTTGCATAACTAATCTTGTACAATTTGTATAAGGTATATTCAATCTTAGACATAGTCTTTCCGTCTCCTGGTTCTTTCTGCTTTACATATCTCATTCATACTAAAACTCGCTCGTCCTATTTTGTCATACTTCTTTCCCTTCCTTTATTCACTCTTTGATTTTCTCATTTCCTACCCTAGGAGATTTTCTATTCCTTCTCCTTTGTTACTTATAAGTCGCAATATCATTAGCGAACAACTCTATAGCCAACATCTTGGCCTTTAATCCAGTATAGCATCGCTATCCTTTATAGTATCTCTTAAGTTATTCGATACCATTCTCTTGTCATACTCTTTATTTTTATACACACCCACTATTTCTCAACACTATCTCAATTACCATCCTGGCTTCTATTCATTTATTGCTGGCTTTCAAATCTTATTAACTTGTTTCAGCAAGGGATCTCAATTGAAATTTAAACATCTATATCAAATATATTGTAGTGTCAATTGCCTCCATCTTACACTTGCATTTCTCGCACCCGCTCCCCCCCCCCCCCCCCCTTAAGGGTGTACTTATACCATTATCCGTTTATACTGTACTCTATGTCCCTATTTCCAATCTCAATTTTATCTGGTCTTTTTTTTTTCCAGTTTACTTGGTAAACTGTACTATATCCATGTCTTTCCCCTTATGATGTATAACTTTGATTATCTACGTACGAAACCTTAACAAAATCACGAAGCGACGAGAGCCTTTCTATAGATAGTATAAAATCTTATCTGGTGATCTGTACTTGAGTAATGTGACCAATGTAGAAACTCGTCCAAGGCCACATTTCACTCACTCCAATCAATAATAAATTAGTACTTGTAGTTGTTCAAATCTCAATTAGGTGGCACTTATATCCCGACGATAGTGTCCAAAGTTGTTAGACCCCGTATTTTATACGTCGAGTTATTCGCGAAGGAATCGACGTGAGATAGAAACCTTTAATTCTTAACTTCTAAATTAGAACTAATTGGTTATAAATTTTACTTAGTATAAAAATGTTATTGGAGATTAGGAACTACTTAATTGTGGTGTTAAGTAAAAATTAGTGGCAACAATGAGTCAAGATGCACAATAACGTGCCAATGCCTAAAGATGACTCAAAGTCATCTAAAATACCGCTATTATGGAAGACATACAAATATGCATTTAAACATTAATTCATCCACTACACTTACATTGTATTGTGGACAACTAAGTTGAAAGAAAACCAATGTGAGGGTCGGCCAAGTGACCGAAATTATGGAGAGAAAAAGGTGAGGCATGCATTTAAATATTGAAGGCATCCATTATTTTATGAAGGTATGCATTATTCTATGAAGGCATACATGTTGGAAGAATCATTGCACATTTAAATATTGCCAATTCATCCTTGTATGATTGCAAATGATAAAGGTTAGTGTATGATTCATCCACTACACATGCAATTACATTGTAAACAATTAAAAGGAAAGGAGAGACAAGGGAGGCTCGGCCAACATGTAGCCGAAAGTGAGGGAGAAAGAAAATGAAATTAAATGCAAAGTTAATTGAGTGGATCAATGTCATGAGTGGAGCATGTGTACAACTTGTAGGCATATTAGTTTAATCAAATGGATGACTAAGAGAGATCATCTTCTCATTTCAACTTCACAACACCAAAATAGAAAACCTAGAGAGGGAGAGAGAAACTGTCGGCCAAAGTGGCTGAATTGGAGCTCTTTGAGTGTTGATCAAAAAATAATTTCTTCAAGCATTTAAACCCTTTAGAAGGTCCCTAGAAACGTGAAGATAGTCATTGGAGCAACAAGAACCATTATCATTCCAATTCACAAACTCTAGCCAAGTTGAGAAGTCGAATTGTCAAGGTAAGATCTAACTTTGTTTTGCATGTATTAAGGGTGATATAGATGTGTAAATATAAGTTGTATGCATGAAATGATGTGTGTTGATGTTGGAACATGATAGTAGCCATGGAGTTATATGTGTTGATGTTGAAGTATGGTTGTAACTTGGTGAACATGAATTGCATGCATGAAATCATGAATGTTGGTGTTGGAATGTTAATGTGGCCATAGGGACTGTTTTAGTGGCAATGGTGGACTGATTTTCTTTAGTAATTATGTTTTATGCTATCATAGATTGCATGGTAAAAAGAATGGAAAGGATTGGAAGGTTAAAGGTGAAGTTGTGTTAGTATGAATATAAATTGAATCCATGAACTTTTGTGTGTGATGTTGAAGCATGTTGAAACCATGTAGGGACTGTTTTGTGTGGAAGATAATGAACTGATTTTAGTTGATATTTTGATTGTTGTTGTCATGAATTTTATGATGGAAATGAATGTGTTTGATTGTTGGAGTTGGAACTAAATTCGTTTGTGGGTTGTTGTAAGGATTATAGTGATGACGATGTAGCTTAGTTGCGTATGAATTGATGACGTACATGTCGTGTGGTTTCTGGTAATAATTCACTGAAATTATATGAAAAGAAGACATGAAATAATGTGTAATAATCGTATGTGGTTTTCTTAATATGTTCATAAACGTTTGCAAGAATTCCGAGCTTCTTTATGTTGTTGGTTAGGGATTGTTTTGGACATGTTGTTGTTTTTGTTAAGTTGGAAAAACTAATGATAATTAAGATTATGCATTGTGATGTATTTTGAATGGGCTGTTATAAAGTTGTTACATGCAAACATTAAGGCTACGAACTATTAGGAATAACTTGAGAATGTAGTAGCCGAATGTGAATCGTTATTGAATGTTGTGAATGTGGGTTGTTTGGAATGTTGTGTGGGCTGTCTGGATTGGTATTGAACGTATAATTATTGATGTGGGATTGGTTGTATGTAGTTTGTTTGGCTACAAGAGAAACCATCGTCTAAACATCTAGAAAGGAGTTACTAACGTTAGAATACGTTTTGAATCTCCCCGTAGCTTAACCGTAGTTGTTGGCATCTTAATATAGGTTGAAGTATTATTGGGCAGCGTATACATATTGTGTGACAAATAAGCGCTAAAGGTATGTGAAGCTAACCCTTCTTTCTTTTTGGCATGATCGTTGTGAAATGAATATACGATATATATATACGATTCCAAAGGAATTCCTATTCCTAGAACCACTAGGATGGCTAATGATCTTGATTCTCATAACTTACATTTTATATATACATTTTGATATGTACATATGATTTCAAAGTTCCATTTTGATATAATCCACAGGGACATCCGAAAGGTAAATGATATGACTATTATTGAATTTGCGAATGGTGGTTCGTGTTGACTATTCTATTGAGTCCTTAAAAACGTTTTGAATTGCATATGGTTTCTCACTACTCTGCTCGTGCATACCTCAATATATCTTTCACTGAGTCCCGGGCCGGGTATGTTATCGTGCACAGTTTCACTGCATTGTTCACCGGGTCGGGTACGGTATATATGTATATGATGATATGATGATATGACGATATGACCATATGATGATATAATGATATGATGACATGTCATGGTGGCCAGGAGGGCATATGATGATCTTATTCACCGAGTCCCTCATTAAATGGCCGAGTACGATATATATATGCATACGATATATGATATTGACAAGTATGATTATGTTACAAAGGCAAGTGTTTTGGTATTCTGGATATTGTGCACATTTACTGTACTCCATATTTCAGTTATGATCCTTTTACTGTACTTCAAGCTTTACATGCTCGGTACATATTCCGTACTGACCCCCTTTCTTCGGGGGGCTGCGTTTCATACCCGCAGGTACAGATACGCGTTTTGGTGAACTGCCAGCTTAAGACTTCCCTTCTGCTATCTTGAAGAGTTCCGTTGTTCTGGAGCCCAGACTTTGGTATAGATCCTTTTTTATCTAAATATATGCATATGTTTCTTAAGGGTACGACGGGGCCCTATCCCGTCATATTTCACTGTTGAAACTCTTAGAGGTCTGTGGACATGTATGTGGGTCGTATTGAGATGTGATCAGTTGTGTGTGTATTATCAGTATGCGTATTCTATCGTGGTAGCAGCCTCGCCGGCTTGCAGATATTATTATGTTGTGGTAGCAGCCTTGTCGGCTTGCAGTTATATGTATATTTATGCGACAGTTCCGAGACCATGGTTTGGTCGTTATAAATTCCATATTGTGTTTGTTGTGAACTGAACATATAGCCAAAGAGTGTGTATACGAGTGCCCAGTTCGGGTACTTAGTCACGGCCTACGGAGTTGGGTCGTGACAAAAGTCCTCTTGTAACATTATCTTTATCCCAACCTATATCATCTGTTTCCTTTAATAAATTTACAATACATCATTTTGTTCAAGCCTACAGCCCTTGTCCTTTAGGGATTTCACTATTTCGGAGGTGAAGTCGTGTATACGCAGTACTCCTTTATGCCTTATGCCCTTTTTACCCTTGTTGTGTTCTTAGTAACGACTTCTAACTTACTCAAAATCATATCAAATTCATTTTAGGGAAACCCTTATCTTATCACCTCGTCGTCGTACTACACCTTTAATTTCGTAACTATATATTCCCCTTTCGTACCATACTCGTACTCAATTAATTACGTCTATCTTAGGTGCTTCCTTTAGAATTCCCTTATCATTTCTCCCGTCTATGTCTATCTTTTATTCTGTACACGAGGAATCTTATGCTACCTTTGTATCCTTCGGAACACATTACTTTCGCATAATCCTTTTCTCATTTTTAAAACGTATTCTGTTCATCCTTGTTTATTCTTATCATACCAGTCATTTTCTAGCACTCATTCTACCTTGTTACTCATCTTTTTATAACTTGGTCTTTCACAATTCCGTCACTTATATTACTCGTGTTCTCGGCTATACATGTCATAACCTATTGCTACACTGTTAACTCGCTTTCTTCTTATTTCCTTCTTTCAATTACTCTTCTTCTTCTCTGGTGCTCGCTATCATTTCCGTTATCACGCAATCTTTATTCTGAACTTTCCCTACCGAACTTGATAAGTCTTTCTTATTCGTTCTATAGCTCGCTTTTCAGCTCACACTTACCCTTATATTCTAGTCACATAGACCATGTCATATCTTTGGCCACTTCCTCACTAGGATTTACTTATTTTCATAACAATCCCCATTATAATCACATTATATCCTGTTCATATTCAATCCTATAGTGTAACACTTCTTAACATTTTACCCTTTCTAATCCATCTTATCCTTAATTTCTCACAAGCTGTCTTATCAATACATTCATATCCGTCACAATTCTTTTTCCTCTGTACTCTTGTCTCAATCATACTATTACTTCCTTTAACTATAAACTCGTCATAATTTATCCCTGCTTATCAATTCAATCAGTGCCTTAGTATAGCACTCTATCACGGTTTGCCAGCCTTTTCTAAATCATCTCTTAATATCCTAAACCCTTTTCAGATTCTTCTTTTTACCATATCGATATCGACCTCTTAATTGCTATTACTATCAATTCAGCAATTAACTTATTTCTCGAGGTCAGCCATACTCGCAACTTAGTCAAATCCCATCATTACTGTTGGCACGACCTTTCAAGACATATTACAAACCTATATCTCATTCTCTTATTATTTCTAGGAAAATTTTGGCAGAGCTTCCTCTGTATTTCTTACTATCTCAAAACCTGCACGCAGGAAATACCAACAATGCCTCACAGGGCCAACATATATATATATATATATATATAAATATATTCATATTATATCATATCACAGCCACACAGGGCTCCCAATATCAACAACAGTATGAAAATGATGGACTTACCTCGTATGTCCAACTTGAACTGCACCTGTTACACTTTCCTGTCTACTTTTCCTTTCAATTTTCAACTTTACATTTCAATTCGTACTTCAATACCTTACCCGACATATATCTTTCGTGCCTTTACTTACCTGCGTGCTTTGAAACTTCAAATATCATCAGTCACTTCCTTCTGTCAATGTCGTCCTTCTGCTAAAATCAAAGGTTAGTATAAGGAATTTCATTTCCTATGACTCGGCTCTATCGCACGATCTTAGATATGAAAGAAAGGTAACATCCTAAATGTCCTGTAGCTTCCTGCTTATAGATGTGGTGCACAACACACCGATAAACAAGACTCTACTAGACACGGTCTGTAGACACTCCGAGGATGAACTGCTCTGATACCACTTTTGTCACGACCCAACCCCGTAGGCCGTGACTAGTGCTCGAGCTGGACACTCGTATACATATCTGTCAGGCATAATCAAACTGAAGCTGAACATCATATAGAAACTTTGTGAAAACATACGTTATCTCAAAACGTCACATCCATGTATCATGGTAACCTGTCTCCTGAGGAGTCACATCTAATCAAAAGATATAATAATACACGAGCCGGCAAGGCTGTCACAACGTACGGGAACATCCCCAAACATATACGCAAGCCGACAAGGCTGCCACTACATACAACAACCCAAAATGTATATATATACGCAAGCTGACAAGGCTGCCACTACATACGGGAACGTCCCAACATAAGTCATATAGGCATAACTGAACAACATCTATATACAACCCACACATATGTCTACAGACCTCTAAGAGTATCAACAGTAACATATGACGGGACAGGGCCCCGTCGTACCCCTAAATGAACATATACATATATCAGTAGATTTGTGCCAAAAGACTAGACTCAGGAACAACGGAGCACTCCAAGACGGCTGAGTAGAAGTCCTAAGCTGGGGGGTTACCAAATTAAGTATCTGTACCTGCGGGCATGAACGCAGCCCCCCGAAGAAAGGGGGTCAGTACGAGATATGTACTGAGTATATAAAGCATGAAATACAATATGGAAGATCATAACTGAATTAAAGATTCCAGGAGAAAAGTATGATAATCAATAAATCACTGTACCTGTGTCTTACAAAACAAGTCATGCATATCATTATCATATACCGTACCCGGCCCATCATGGGACTCGGCGGATAGTCATATCATCATATCGTCATATATCGTACCCTGCCCACTATGGGACTCGGTGAAAAATCATATCATCGTATACCGTACCCGGCCCATTATGGGACTCGGTGAATAATCATATCATCATATACCGTACCCGGCCCATTATGGGACTCGGTGAATAATGTAGTAAAACTGTGCATGATAACATACCCGGCCCGGGACTCGGTGAAAGACGTAACAATAGTATGCACGAGTAGAGTAGTGAGTATCCACGTGCAATTAAATCATCATCTGAGACTCGATAGACAAGTAGACTAGCTAACATTCGAGTGTCCAAGCGATAGTCATGTTAAGTACTCTTTAAATATCATTATGAACTATATCAAAGGGAGCCTCAGGAATCATAGACATGTATCGAAATAATGTGAAATAACTTATGAAGTCAGAGTCATTAGTAATTATAGAGCCTTTAGGAATAGATACTTATACATCCGATTATACTATCCAACATATAGAAAGCTCGAGGGCAGTAGCTTAACTGCTTTAAAAGTTCTAACATCAAGAAGTAAATAAGAATCATGAATCATATTCGGAACTTATGAATGGAATTATCCCAAAGCTTATATCATTCATCACTTACGTCTAAGACATGCCAAAATAAAGAACGGATAGGCTTTACATACCTTTAGCGCTTATTCGCAACACAACACGCATACGCTGCCCAGTAGTGTCTCAACCTATATTAAGACGTCAAGAACTATGGTTAAGCTACGGGGAGATTCAAAACGTATTCTAACGTTAGTAACTCCTTTCTAGAAATTAGACGACGTTTCCCTTATATTCCAACCAACTACACAATGACTAAGACAACATCAATAACCACACGCTCAAGTACCATATCGAGGCTATTCAAGACAATACTCGAGAACACTCCGAACAGCCCGCACAACATCCCAAATAGTCCACGTTTACAACATTTGATAATAATCCACATACAACTACGACATATTCAAGTTATTCTTAATGATCCATAGTCATAACATTTTCATCTAAACTACCCTATAACAGCCCAACCAACATTGTCACGACCCAGCCCCGTGGGCCGCGACTGGTGTCCTTCTGGGACACCCCAAACGAACTCACACCCAGACCATCGTAATCCGACTCGCCCAAACTCAACGTACGTTATTCGAACTCAACATCGTAATCAGACATCTACCGAACACTTATCCTAAGCAGTCGCCCGTACAGATCAGACAAATCACAAATCAGAAAGGAAGCGGAATGTACATCGCCAAATTTCACACACACACATCAGAAGGGTGGCGGAATGCACATCGCCCCCAAATGCATACACATACATACAGACTCAGAGGCCGACTTGGCCATAGTAGCGTACGGGCAGCTTAAGATCGTAAAACAGACTCACATGCAAACACACCGGACCCACGACCCACAAATATGACTACAGGCCTCTAAACAAAACAGAACATAAGAACATAGGACGGGACAGGGCCCCGCCGTACCCACTCATCCAAATATACAAAATACAGACACAACAAAAGATATGTACCAAAAGTAGGCTCCGGATCAAAAGGGAGCTCTCCAACACAGCAGAGTGAGTAGCCTAAACTGGAGGACCACCCAAACGAGCTTCTGTACCTGCGGGCATGAAACACAGCCCCCGAAGAAACGGGGGTCAGTACGGGAGGAGTACTGAGTATGTAAAGCAGAAGGTACAGAAATCACAAACACAGCTAGAGTCAGAAAGAACAAACACACCAACATCGCAACAAAGCAAACCTGTGCGGGAGGCGAACGTACAAATGCAAATCAAATCATGTGTAGGGTTTAGGAACGTGGTCACCCCCCGACGCTGGTGCCACAACACATCAAAACTCCAGAAGGTTTCAAATCTCCGTACAATCTCCAGACACATCTTATCACACACACATCATATCATCAGAACGTATCAAATGCCATATCACATCATAACTCCATAAACGGTAACCAGCCCTATGGCGAGGCCTCGGAAACCGTAACACATCATAACTCCCGAATATATTATAGTGCGCACGATCACAAAGTCGGCCCGGGTACCGACGAACGAAGTCATAGCAGGCAGCACGAACAGAGTAGTGCCGAAATCATATGCATATCAAAAATAATTTGTCGGACTTAACATATAGTTTACGTAGAGGTATATACTGACGCCCGAAGGATCGGAGTAGGAATCAGACTGATCAAAGTATGCGTATAAAAGTTACGAAGTTCCAAACTGCCAAATTCGCAAGAAAACTGTTCATAAGTCATTTTCCGAAAATCTCACATCATTCAAGTACAGAACGTACATTAATGGCATAGAAAGTTTCAAACACATCCTTGGGTCCTAAACAGACGGTTGCGGATCATAACGGACACAAATGAATCAAACAAACCGAATAAGGGGAGCCTCGGGGCTCGCGGGCCCACCTCGAGTCAAATTGAGGTGGCGGACACAAATCACAGACTTTCGGCTCCATAGAGCCATCTACAAAAGTTTCGAAGAGTTTCGGACACAACATCACAAGTTATGGAGGTACGAACATTCTTTTAACCAAAGGTGACAAAGAGGGTTCAATCGCGCTGAGTGAATAGTGCTCGAACTTGAACCTCGATTTCCAAGAGTAGGATTATTCCCGAGGTTCCGATATTAACCTAGTAGGACTAGGACATGCCAAAAGAATGATAGGTAGGCTTTACATACCTGGTTGGCGCCTTACGCTCTTCAAATCGCAATTCCCGTTTCGTCCAGAAACTGCAAATGGTCACTTTTACCAGTTACTATTCATGAGAATTAACATTTTAGTCCTTGGGCTATATTTGGCTACCGAAATTTCGGCAGCACTTCCCCTATAAATCTAACACCCCCGAGACTTAGCTCGGCTCAAAATATAATAACATCAACAGCCCAAACATCATTACACAATACGAATCACAATCAAACACACTAACTTCACAATTGCACCTTATTTCATAAGTTGGTAATCCTATTTCCAAACTTCACAATTTCAACTCACATCCACATTATTGTATTCATTCATTCAAGATTATTCCATTACATAACAAACAAGTTCCAAACCACATACAAACATCCCCAAAGTTCACTACTTTCCAATTTTTATTCAAAACACCAAAAATTACGACGAACGTTCTAACTTGCGTCGTTTCATTCCAAACTCATTATCATCAACCATAAATCATATTTAAAGTCTTTAGTATCATATATATACTATGATATACACAAATATACCAAAGGTATACACTTTCCGATAACGTCCGAAATTATTTTCTAACACCAACTCAATTCCTTAATCAATCCTTTACAACATAATGACCACAACAACACATCATTCAAGCTAAATAAGATCAAATTCTTATGCCTTAAACCTTATAAAACCCACGGCCAAACACACTCTTTTTGCACACACACGCCATGCACAAACACAACACCATTCCAAAATCTTCATGCCAATTCAATCACTAACACATATGTATCCATTTCATAGCATTAAAACATAAAGATCTTACCTTTTTCTTGAATTTCCGACTTGTCGCAAACGTCGCTCTTTCTCCAAACTACTTGTATCACGTCGGAGAGCGTCTTGAGTACTTCACAACTATGTAAAACTTGAGATTTTTGGATCAACAATCAAGCTTGGAAATTTTCTTTCTTTTTTTTTCTATAGTGGCCGAAACCCCTCTCTCCTTGTGTTCTTGAATTTTTGATTTATTTTCTTGATAATTATCAAGTGTTCATGATATATATCCATTACTAAGTGTCATGTGCATAGCACATGACATTTAAAAATGGGTTTGGGCCTCTAAATTGGACGGCCAACCCACTAACCTTGGGCCTCATTTTGTGTTCTAATTTTTTTTCTTGGCCCAATTCATTAAAAGTCCCGTTTTGTAATTCCCGAAACAAATTTCCGAAATTCCAAATTCACCCTCGGCCTTCCCCGAGGTCTTGACGTCAATGATTTCATAATCAACATGAGCATAGCAACTTGAATCAAAATATTTCCTCAACACACACAAGTCTCATTTATTTCTTGATTTCCCGTTATACGAAAATACGGGACATAACATTCTCCCCCCCTTAAGAACATTCGTCCTCGAATGTTGAATCGACTTCATGGGTGTCGTACAACTCTGGGGGGGGGGGGGTTCTTTTGATAGTTGTCCTTTATTGATTTCTCCGACATGGCTCCCTTACCAATACTCGGGGTAGATTTCTCACATCACCAATCCAAATGCCTTCATAATCCATTTTCTCGTACTCTACGTAATGACCGAACCATACGCTATATTCTTGTAATAGACGAACGCTTTCCAGACATCATAGTCAATATCATTTTCTTGTCACACTTTTGAGTTTCCCTCACCCCATCGTCGTAATCTCACTCTACTTCATATCAGACACTTCATGCTAAACAGATTCAGAACTTAGGCCGGACGCGCATGCGTATATCGGACGGATTTATATCCAGAGTCAGACCCACAGAGGCGTGCCAGACAGGAACGGATTCAGAATCAAACGCACAAAAGGTTCATCGGACGGGAACCTAGTCGAACGCAGAAGTACAGAGGTGTACTAGGTAGAGCCTCATCGGAATCGGAAGTGCAGAAGCACCACAGATAGGATATCAATTTAGAATCAAATCATTCATATTAAGGCTCCAATAATTCATGAGAATTTTCCTTTATTTGCAAACTCACTCACCAAGTCGTCACACAATTTACTTTGCGTCTTACGTATCGACTCCTTCAAAAATTCCAATTACTCACACTGCTTATCTTTTATTTATCACAACATTAGTCGCCGGGCTCAGCTCTTAGCCCTCCTAGGCACCAAATGAGAATCATACACACACATACACATACATATACACCTACACACGTTTACTCATACCTTACCGGCGAACATCTCTGGCTGTTATTCAAATTCGTTCAATTTTCCCAAGAGGTGTTGTATCCTTTCCTTTTCGCCCATTTTGTCCGCCTCGTTCCGCGCGACTCTCGAAAGGGCACTAATTATTCTCCACACATTCTATTCACCTTTGGTTACCCCAAATTCCCATTTACGTTAATCATACTTACACTTGTGCAAAATTTTGCGTTACTTCCCAGGGGGTCACCCATCCCAGAATTGCTCTGGCTTGAGCACGCTTAACCCTGAAACTTTTACACATTTCGACGCGTTAGGGCTGATATAATTTCGCCAATTGCCTCGCACGACCTTTATCACGTAATTTTAGGCCAAACGGGGTCTTAGCAAATTTTTCGGAAATTTTTCGTAGCGGGTCCCATTCTGACCCAAAGAGGTCGTTTGCTTTTCTGGCTGTGAGGTCTATCGTTCTAGTCTTCCAAATCCCATATATCTTCCTCCCACATGTACAGATAACTGCCTCGGATATTTTCATTAATTCGGATTCTTACCTTACCTTTACTGACACACACAAAAAAAAGTATATCTCATAATACTGAGGTACAAACCTACCATTGCACATTTTCATTAAACAAAAAGGTTAGTAATATACCTGGGTCTGCGTCTGGGGGTGCCTCTGGGTCCCGACGACCAGTCAGAGCATAGATGCGGTTCGAGGGACCGCTAGAATCTGAAGCCCCACCACGGCCTCTACCGCGGCCCGCTGGTGCTGGCATACCTCGCCCCGTAGAGCGCGTGGCCGAAGGGGTAGATGACGAACCAGCAACGGATCTCATCGGCGGTGCTGCGCTGCCGGAACCGCCTGCCCACGGACAATCCCGCATGATATGGCCCTGGCGGCCGCAAGCAAAACAGGCCCCCGTGGCCCTGAAGCACTCCCCTGGGTGCGATCTTCCGCAATACGAACACTGGGGTATGGGTGGCCTAGACTGACTGGGACCCCTGCTCGACTGAGGACCTGGGGCTCTGGAACTCTGGTCTGCCCTGGACGGTCCTGCTCCATCAAACCTCTTACCAATAGACTGTGTGTCCCGGCCTGACGGCGGAAAGTGCCCGCTGGACTGATACTGCGGCTGCCCGCTCCGAGAATCTCCAGAATACCCCGCTGATCTGGCCCTCTTGGGCCGTCTCCCATCATACTCTCGGCTGGGCCGATCTGCTCGGTGCCGATTCTCCATCCCCTGGGCGTAGGCCTGTAGACGGGCAATGTCCATATCTGTCTGCAATGACACCTCCATACACCCGTCAATCAAGTAACGATCCAGCCCCATAACATATCTATGCATCCGATCTGTCATATCTGCCACCACGGCAGGGGCATACCGGGCCAGGGAATCGAACTCCAAATTATATTCACGGACGCTCCGACCCCTCTGCTGCAGATGCAAAAACCGATCAGCTCGCTCCCGTCGTAACTCTGGGGGCAGGAAGTGGCGGGTGAAAGCAGTCACAAACTGATCCCACATAGCTGGAGGAGCACCCTCACCCCGGGATAGCTCCCAAGTCTCATACCAATGCGCGGCAACGTCCCGAAGTCTATGCGAAGCTAGCTCAACCGACTCGGTCTCTGACGCCCTGACCAAGTCTAATGCACGCCGCATCCCCCGAATGAAGTCATGGGGGTCCTCGTCGGGCTTAGACCCGAAAAACTCTGGAGGGCCGCATAACAAGAACTCCCGAACTCTCAGGTTTTCCCGCCTGTCCTCATCATCATCGTCCCTCCGCCCGCGTCTGCGAGCCTGGCCGGCTACAATCGTGGTCAACAACTGTACAGCCTCCCGCAGGGTCCTATCCTCCGCCCCTGGCTGAGGAATCTCAGGAGCGGGTACACGGACCTCTGGAGCTGCTGAAGGTCCCGCTCCAGGCTGTACTAATGGGGGTGTAGCAGACCCCTCAGAATGAGGTGTAACCTCAGGCAAATCATAAACACGAGCCCGAGTAGCCCGTTGTGCCTGACTGGTCTCTCCCACCTTCGCCTTGCCCTTTTGGGCCGCCGTTGCCATCTTCGGAGGCATCACTGCAAACACAACAACGGGTCAGATCAGAATGACCCTAATAACACAGCTCTATCGCACGATCTAAGATTCCAAAGAAAAGGCAACACAACATCCTAGATGTCCTGTAGCTCCCTGTTTATAGATGTGGTGCACAACACATCGATAAACAAGACTCTACTAGACACGGCCTGTAGACATTCCGAGGACAAACCGCTCTGATACCACTTTTGTCACGACCCAGCCCCGTGGGCCGCGACTGGTGTCCTTCTGGGACACCCCAAACGAACTCACACCCAGACCATCGTAATCCGACTCGCCCAAACTCAACGTACGTTATTCGAACTCAACATCGTAATCAGACATCTACCGAACACTTATCCTAAGCAGTCGCCCGTACAGATCAGACAAATCACAAATCAGAAAGGAAGCGGAATGTACATCGCCAAATTTCACACACACACATCAGAAGGGTGGCGGAATGCACATCGCCCCCAAATGCATACACATACATACAGACTCAGAGGCCGACTTGGCCATAGTAGCGTACGGGCCGCTTAAGATCGTAAAACAGACTCACATGCAAACACACCGGACCCACGACCCACAAATCTGACTACAGGCCTCTAAACAAAACAGAACATAAGAACATAGGACGGGACAGGGCCCCGCCATACCCACTCATCCAAATATACAGAATACAGACACAACAAAAGATATGTACCAAAAGTAGGCTCCGGATCAAAAGGGAGCTCTCCAACACAGCAGAGTGAGTAGCCTAAACTGGAGGACCACCCAAACGAGCTTCTGTACCTGCGGGCATGAAACACAGCCCCCGAAGAAACGGGGGTCAGTACGGGAGGAGTACTGAGTATGTAAAGCAGAAGGTACAGAAATCACAAACACAGCTAGAGTCAGAAAGAACAAACACACCAACATCGCAACAAAGCAAACCTGTGCGGGAGGCGAACGTACAAATGCAAATCAAATCATGTGTAGGGTTTAGGAACGTGGTCACCCCCCGACGCTGGTGCCACAACACATCATAACTCCAGAAGGTTTCAAATCTCCGTACAATCTCCAGACACATCTTATCACACACATATCATATCATCAGAACGTATCAAATGCCATATCACATCATAACTCCATAAACGGTAACCAGCCCTATGGCGAGGCCTCGGAAACCGTAACACATCATAACTCCCGAATATATTATAGTGCGCATGATCACAAAGTCGGCCCGGGTACCGACGAACGAAGTCATAGCAGGCAGCACGAACAGAGTAGTGCAGAAATCATATGCATATCAAAAATAATTTGTCGGACTTAACATATAGTTTACGTAGAGGTATATACTGACGCCCGAAGGATCGGAGTAGGAATCAGACTGATCAAAGTATGCGTATAAAAGTTACGAAGTTCCAAACTGCCAAATTCGCAAGAAAACTGTTCATAAGTCATTTTCCGAAAATCTCACATCATTCAAGTACAGAACGTACATTAATGGCATAGAAAGTTTCAAACACATCCTTGGGTCCTAAACAGACGGTTGCGGATCATAACGGACACAAATGAATCAAACAAACCGAATAAGGGGAGCCTCGGGGCTCGCGGGCCCACCTCGAGTCAAATTGAGGTGGCGGACACAAATCACAGACTTTCGGCTCCATAGAGCCATCTACAAAAGTTTCGAAGAGTTTCGGACACAACAGCACAAGTTATGGAGGTACGAACATTCTTTTAACCAAAGGTGACAAAGAGGGTTCAATCGCGCTGAGTGAATAGTGCTCGAACTTGAACCTCGATTTCCAAGAGTAGGATTATTCCCGAGGTTCCGATATTAACCTAGTAGGACTAGGACATGCCAAAAGAATGATAGGTAGGCTTTACAAACCTGGTTGGCGCCTTACGCTCCTCAAATCGCAATTCCCGTTTCGTCCAGAAACTGCAAATGGTCACTTTTACCAGTTACTATTCATGAGAATTAACATTTTAGTCCTTGGGCTATATTTGGCTACCGAAATTTCGGCAGCACTTCCCCTATAAATCTAACACCCCCGAGACTTAGCTCGGCTCAAAATATAATAACATCAACAGCCCAAACATCATTACACAATACGAATCACAATCAAACACACTAACTTCACAATTGCACCTTATTTCATAAGTTGGTAATCCTATTTCCAAACTTCACAATTTCAACTCACATCCACATTATTGTATTCATTCATTCAAGATTATTCCATTACATAACAAACAAGTTCCAAACCACATACAAACATCCCCAAAGTTCACTACTTTCCAATTTTTATTCAAAACACCAAAAATTACGACGAACGTTCTAACTTGCGTCGTTTCATTCCAAACTCATTATCATCAACCATAAATCATATTTAAAGTCTTTAGTATCATATATATACTATGATATACACAAATATACCAAAGGTATACACTTTCCGATAACGTCCGAAATTATTTTCTAACACCAACTCAATTCCTTAATCAATCCTTTACAACATAATGACCACAACAACACATCATTCAAGCTAAATAAGATCAAATTCTTATGCCTTAAACCTTATAAAACCCACGGCCAAACACACTCTTTTTGCACACACACGCCATGCACAAACACAACACCATTCCAAAATCTTCATGCCAATTCAATCACTAACACATATGTATCCATTTCATAGCATTAAAACATAAAGATCTTACCGTTTTCTTGAATTTCCGACTTGTCGCAAACGTCGCTCTTTCTCCAAACTACTTGTATCACGTCGGAGAGCGTCTTGAGTACTTCACAACTATGTAAAACTTGAGATTTTTGGATCAACAATCAAGCTTGGAAATTTTCTTTCTTTTTTTTTCTATAGTGGCCGAAACCCCTCTCTCCTTGTGTTCTTGAATTTTTGATTTATTTTCTTGATAATTATCAAGTATTCATGATATATATCCATTACTAAGTGTCATGTGCATAGCACATGACATTTAAAAATGGGTTTGGGCCTCTAAATTGGACGGCCAACCCACTAACCTTGGGCCTCATTTTGTGTTCTAATTTTTTTTCTTGGCCCAATTCATTAAAAGTCCCATTTTGTAATTCCCGAAACAAACTTCCGAAATTCCAAATTCACCCTCGGCCTTCCCCGAGGTCTTGACGTCAATGATTTCATAATCAACATGAGCATAGCAACTTGAATCAAAATATTTCCTCAACACACACAAGTCTCATTTATTTCTTGATTTCCCGTTATACGAAAATACGGGACATAACAAACATACAACACAACGTATAGTCTTAATCATCATTAATCTTCCAAGCTCAACAAGAACAACAACAACATATCAAAACAGCCCCTAACCACAACATAAAGAGATGCCCGATAATCTTACGAACACCTACGAATACACCAAGCAAACCATATACGTTTCTCATATGTTATCTCGTACAATATTTTCATCCAAATTCGTGATTTACACCAGCCCACACACGACAACAACGTCATCCATTTATATATAAGAAAACTACATTATCATCACATTAAGTTCTACAACAGCCCACAAACAATTACAACTTCAACTTTAATTATTTAATTCCTTCACTTAATCCATGACACAACAACAAAAAAAAATTACCAATTAAAATTAACCCATCCTTGCTAGCTTAAAATATTCCATACACGGCTCAACCAAGATCCAACATCAACATACACAATTCTTGCAATTAATTCCACATCCGTTAATTCATATGAAGACCAAATCACTTCTAAAACATCTTAGGGAGAATTAAATATTACCTTAGAAATCAATCTCTTATTATTCACCATGGCCATGAGATTCCTCTCTCCTTTCTTCCTCCAATTGAATTTGAAAATCAACAATTTAATGGTGTAGGGAGTAGGCTGGCCGTGAGTTGTTTAGGGGCTGTTGCCATGGCCGGCCGTGAGCTCAGTCACAAGCTGCCATGGCCGAGCCTTTCCCCCCTCTCTCTAGCTTAATTACTCCTCCTCTCTCTAGTTTTAATTTGGTTGAGAAATGAATGAATTTGGTGACTAATTCTTAGTCATCATCTATACATATATACTTTGCCCCTTGTGTTGACACGTGCCCATCTTTATGACACGTGTCCACTTTTATTCATGCCAATTAAATTCTGCCATGTGTCGTGGGGCCCACTTAGTTTTTTAATGAGGCTAATTAATCATAATTGATCACTAATCCCCACTTAATAATGTAATCGTGGTTAATTAATCCCTAATCTCCATTAAGATTTCCATACCAAATAAAATCGCAAGCAAGTCGTGCACCTATTAAAATCGGGGATTAAAAGTCCTTGTCTCATATCTAAAAATAATCTTATCCTTGGATTTATGTTGATTAACTTACGAATAATCCGTCGTATAAAAATACGGGATATAACATTTATATCAAAAGATCTGTACCAAAATAGTCTAGGCTCCGGAACAATGGAGCTCCCCAAACAGCTGAGCAGAAGTCCTAAGCTGGAGGATCACCAAACCGAGTGTAGGTTCTGGGAATCAAGAACATTAGCCATCCTAGTGTATCTAAGAATAGGAGCTTCTTTGGAGTTATATGCTCGTCGTCTGTTTGTTTTATAAAGATCATGCCAAAAAGAAGGAAAGGATAGCTTCACATACCTGTTATAGATCAACCGTAACCAAGCTTGCTTCGTCGCCCCTTTAGCCTATTAATATGAGAGTAACACTAATGTTAATAAACTACGACCTTCCAAACTAATAAATCTACAACCAATCACTTATGGAAATCATTGCTTAGTTCATACTTCTTGATTCGTATTTTAATTAGTTAAGAACTTAACGAAAATCGGGCTGCATTTCCTCTATATAATTCGCCTAACCCGAACTTCCAATAAATCTCCAATTAGCACAACAATACCAACAACAACGATAACAACTCAATAACCTCTCTTAATCCTTTTTCAATTCAAATCATTAACATCTAAGATTCTACACCAAACAGACCAACTTACGCTTCGTATACGATACCTTATACACTTGTTTTCCTCCAAATTTATGAGCCATATCAACAACAACATCAACTACCATCCATGTACAATAAAATTACTTCAATATCATTTCAATATCAAGCTCTAAACAGTCCATCGAAACTACAATATCGAAATACAATCTTCGACCTTTACTTCGCAAAATCACAAACACATTGAAAAGAGTATAATATTACTATGAATAACAGCACCCATACATATCTATTACTATATTTCCAACCCTTCAACATAAACAAATTACCTTCAAACAAAATACAACAATAACAACAACACTAATCAAACTTAATCCATCATTATTAAATTAGAACAACTCCAACACGGTCCAAACAGAACCTTAACACTAACGTGTACAATTCCTTGCATCCAATTCCACTTAATAAGAGTTAATCTCTCAATTACAACACCATCTACTCCAATTACACCATAAGGAAGAGAAAATCTTACCTTAATTTAATTAGGACAGATCCTATAATCACTTGCACCAATTACACCGCTTCTTCTTCCTCAGCTCAATATCCTTATGTTGCTGCCTCCTTGAACACGTAAAGCACCTTGGGATTTAATTTTTCTTCCTTCAAAGCTTTGAGCTTATTCGTGAGCTGCCATGGCTATGAGCTCCTCTCTTTCAATTGAATTGGAAATGGAAATGAAGTGTATGACTAATATTAGTCATCACTTATGACTTTATATGCTGCCTACCATGTTGACACATGTCCCACTATAGCATGGACCAATCAGATTTGGTCATGTTGTAGTGGGGTCCATTTAGCACTCTAATTGACTTAATTAATTATAAATCCCCACTTAATAATATAATCATGGCTATTAATTAATCCCTAATCTTCACTAATATTTCCACACTAATTGTAATTAATTAGCAAATTGTGCACTTGTTAAAATCGGGATTAAAACGTCCTTGTCTCATATCTCAAAAATAATCTTGTCCTTGAACTCATGTCGATTAACTTACGAATAATCCAACGCACAAAAATACGGGATATAACACATCATTTAACTCCAATCACACTATAAGAAGAAGAAATCTTACCTAAAGTTAGTTAGAACAGATCCTACAATCACTTGCACCAATTGCACCACTTTTTTTTCTTCAATTAAATTCTAACGTTGCTGCCTCCTTTGGGACGTTTAGAACACCTTCATGGAAGCATAATTTTCTTCCTCTTAAATTCTTGAGGCTGGCCGTGAGCTCAAGAGCAACCATGGCTGTTTGTAATGCTTTCTTTCAAATGAAATGTGAAGGTGAAAGTTTATTCTAATCAGTCATCAACCAAAATATATAGGCAGCCAGCCCATAGGACACGTGCCCCACTTGGGCATGTCACCAATCCTAATCAGCCACGTTTTTTGTGGGGCCCACTTAGTGGTCTAATCATGGTTAATTAATTTCCCACTTCACTAATGTTTCTACACTAATTGTAATTAATAAGCAAACAGTGCACTATTAAAATTGGGATTAAAAAGTCCTTGTCTCTTTTCCCAAAAATAATCTTGTCCTTGGACTTATGTCGATTAACTTACGAATAATCCAACGTACAAAATACGGGATATAAAATCATTCCCCCCTTTGGAACATTCGTCCTCGAATGTTAAACTAGTTCTATAGGGTCTTATAAAAATTCCAGAAAGTCTCCCTTGTCGTTATACCTACCAACCTGCATTCAGCAACTCACAGATACCTCACAGGGCCACAATAACATATAGTCTCATCTACCAATCAATGTAGTCAAGTAAGAAATTAAATTACTTGCAGTTATAGGGAACAAGTAAGGATACTTATTCCTCATCCCGTTTTCGGTGTCACGACCCAACCCCGTGGGCCGCGACTGGTACCCTAACTGGGTGCCCGTACATACCTACCCGACCGAATTTCGAATCATACGGAATTTGTTTTTTCTTTTTTTAAAACAGAAGTTACAAAAGTAGGCCGATACAATTATGGCACGCGCGCAAACATATATATATATATATATATATATATACCTGAACATACAGACATTTACAGATAAGCCGATAAGGCTAACATACAGACGAAAACCCGTAATCCACACATCTATCTACAGGCCTCTACAGACATACAGAATCATATGACGGGACAGGGCCCCGCCATACCTAGAAAATCCATACATACAGAGTATACAGAAGACAGGAGATATATACCAAAAATATACGCTCCGGATCAAAGGAGCTCTTCAAAACAGCTGAATCAGAAACCTACGCTGGCGGCGTATCACCTGGTGCGTCGGTACCTGCGGGCATGTAGCGCAGCCCCCGAAGAACGGGGGTCAGTACGAAAAATGTACCGAGTATGTAAAGCAGAACATAATAGATATAAACATAGTCCGAACCGGAGTCACAGAAATATAACGAACAGAACCATAAATCAGACTGACGGACAGAGTCATGATCCAGACAGACATACAGAAACGTGTTCTTTACAGATAAACAGAATCATGGTTCGGACAGACAGACAGAATCATAATACGGACAGATGAGCAGAATCAGAATCCATACGGACATACAGACATAGTCGTAATTCAGACGGACAGACAGAAGTATGTCGGACAGAATTATGCATGCAGAGTAGTACAGAGTCATGCAGAATCATACAGAGGCATGTGCTTATATAAATACAGATGGCACACGCATACATTCATACAGATCCCGGCCCTGTCTGGGGGCGCGGTAACAGAACCCGGCCCTCTTAGTACGGGACGCGGTGGACAGACAGAATCAGATCAGATCATATGCCATCCTGGCCGCCATCCCCATACACGAATCATAATATCATACAGACATACAGATCCCGGCCCGTACGCCGAGGGACGCGGTGAACAATGCAGAGAAATATGCACGATAACAGAACCTGGCCCGGGTCGCAGTGAAAGAATGCATTGAGACAGACACGAATCGATAAATGAGAAACTACTTACATACAGACTCAACATACAGACTCAATCAAACTGTAGGGTGCCAAACGGCGAGCCAAAATCAGAATATCCAGATAGTATGCATAGTACGTGCCTATATCCTACTTGGGAAGGCACGACAGATTATTAGCAGAATCAGATTCTCAAATGTTCAGAAATCATTTTTGTAAGAATTGCATAAAAATAGTTGTATCATAATCAAAATAATAGTTCAATTGTTTTCTGAGAAAATCGGACAAAAGGGAAGTATTTAAAGTATTACAGAAGATATCGGGCCTTGTGGGCCCGCCTCGGACCAACTCGAGGCAACATATGTAAATTATCGCTAATAGACCTTATGAGGTCATCCATAATCGTTTGGAAGTGTTCCGACTCCGTTTAGGGAGGTTTTGTACAAAAACTCACTTTAAAGGCAATTTGCAAGAAAATAGCTTCAAATGAATTGAAGGAATTGGAGCGGTTTTCCGTCTCGAATTCCGGGGAACGGAGTCGTACTTAAGGCTCGCGGCCGAGCCTATCACATCCAGAACATGCCTAAGAACAAAGGGAAAGGCTTCACATACCTCGATGGCGCCTTATGCTCGCTTGGCGTCAATCCAAATTTCGTCCAAAATCTGGAAATGGTCAAGTTTACCATTTGGTTAGTTTCAAACTTTTCAATAATTCAACTTAACACAGACTTGCCTACCGAAATTTCGGCAGCATTTCCTCTGTATATAAGACATCCCCGAGACTTAGCTCGACTCAATTCATCATCACAACAACCCAGAAATATCATCAATAACAACAATATGCATTAAACATACGATATGGCATCACTAGCCATCCTTTCGACATAACGAAACATGTTTCGTTTCCAACTTACATTTCCAAACCAAACTTGTTATTTTCATATTCATCATCCATCAAAATCATTACAACATACATCGGAGGCATCCATACCATTTTCACACAATATTCATAAGATATGCAAACATTCAAACTTTCCATTAAGCCATTACTTTTCCAATTTTTCCTAACCTTCAACATACAAGTTCATTATACATTTCCATCTTCCAAATTCCTCAACAATAATCATAATTTGCTTCTTGATACATTCATTTCCATTTTTACATAAATCATAACAAAGTTGCATACTTTCCTACAACAACTTGATAACCATTTTTCCAAAACAATAAAGATTGTTATCTTTTCCATTCACTTCACCATAACATACTTAATATACAAACAAGATCAAATTCATACTCCATCAACACATGACCATACCACACGGCCACCTCCTACATTCTTCAATTTTCACTAATTCATTCCACTTCCATTTCTAATACAATTTCCACCACACTACAACTAAATTACAACATGAATTCAAATCACCCAAGACATGTAATACATATACATATATTCGGCCAACATGCATATCTTTCCACACACAAAATTTCCATGTTTTTCATTCATTCACACATACTACAACATACATATACCATTTATAACATAACAAAAGCATTAAATCCTCACCTTTCTTCAAGTTCTTCACTTGGAGGATAGAATTGCTTTCTTGCCAAAATACTTATACCAACTTGTAGAGGGCTTTGCACTTGGTAATATTCCCACAAGAACTTGATTTTTAAACCAAAGATTAGGCCTCAAAATTTTTTTTTCTTTCTTTTTCTTTCTTTTTCTCCTTCAAACCCGAAATGGTCTTCCTTTTCTTTCTCTTATTTTGTTCTTTGTTCTTCTTGTTTTCTCTAGAAGGTCCTTAATATATGGATGACTTATAACATAAATTGTCACATGGAAAATAATTCCATGGACTTTGGCTCAAGCTTGGCCGGTTGGGCCTCTCCCAATTGGGCCTTGTTTCCTTATTTTTTTTGAGTCCAATGGCTAAATAAATTGTAATTCATGGAACAAGTTTCCAAAATTCCAATTTTTGCCCTTGGCCACCTTTCGTAATTCCACACCATTGTATTCATAGCCTACACATTCATACCAAGTAATGTCCAAATGTGGCCTTATTTATTACAAGTCAAGTTATCTCAAATTTTTCGAATATGCAAAAATGTCGGATGTAACATCCCCCCCCCCCTTTAAAACATTCGTCCTCGAATGTTAAATTGACCTTATGGGGCGCTATACCACTTCGGGAGGGTTATCTTTATAATTGTCCTTCGTGGACTTTCCGACATAGCTTCTTCACCACCATGATGGGGTAATTCTTCACATTACTGATTCAAATGCCTTCATGATATACTTTCTCATACCCCACATAATTGTCGGACCATAAACTATTTTCTCGTAACAGACGAACGCTTTTCCAGGCATCATAGTCAATATCATTTCTTGTTACACTGCTGAGTTCCCTACCACATTATGGTAATCCCCCTTCATACCAGACACTTCATACCAGCAGATTCAGACCTAGGACCGAACGCGTTGAAGCATATCGGACGGATTCGTAATCGGAGGCAGACGTACTAAACTATGGCGGACGGATTCGTAGTCGAAGTCAGATGGACGGAAGTATGTCAGACAAATCTGTGATCGGAATCAGACGTACAGAGAGGTATCAGACAGATTTGAAATCAGAAGCAGACGTACAGAAATGTATCATACAGAGTCGTGATCAAAGTCAGGCAGACAGAAATTTGTCAGACAGAGTCGTAATTAGAATCAGTCATACGGAGATGTATCAGACAGACGCGTGATCAAAATCAGACGTACAGAGGCATATCAGACGGATTCATATCTAGAGTCAGACATACAGAGGTGTGTCAGACAGATTCGTAATCATAGTTAATCGTACAGAGATATGTCAGACAGAAACGTATTCAGAATCAATCATACAGAAGTATGTCGACCAGAAACATATTCAGAATCGGATGTACAAAGATTTATCAGGTGGGAACATAATTGAGTTCAGAAGCATAGAGGCGTAATAGACAGAGCCTTAGCAGAATCAGAAGTGTAGAAGTATAACAGATAGAATCTGAAGCCGAATCAGATCACTCTTAGTAAGGCTCCAGTGATTTATGGAAAATTCCCTTATTGGTGACCTGGCTAGCCAAGTTGTCATACAAATCATCTCGCGTGTCGTTTATCGACTCTTTCAAAGATTCCGCTTATTCGCATTTCTTATCTTTCGTCTTTCCTACCATCCATACTCATTTTCCTTTTCAGACATCGTCATACCAGACTGAGTTATAATGGGATAGGGGTTGTTCTAGTCCTTGACAGCATTTGTGCCCTCACCCCCGCTTCGTTCCACTTATTCGGTTTAGTAAAACCTTTCGCTGATCACAATATTAGTTGCCGGGACTCGGTTCTTACCCCATATGGGCACCAAACGAAAATCATACATACACACATACACATACACACATACAGATATATCTACTAATGTCTTACTGGCGGACGTCTCTGACTGTTATTCAGATTCGCTCAATTTCCCGAGCGGTGTTGTACCTTTTCTTTGCCCATTTAGTCCGCCTCGCTCTGCGCGACTCCTGTAAGGGCACTAATCACCCCACACATTCCATTTGTCCTTTTGGTTACCCCAAATTTTCATTTACATCTATTATACTTACACTTGTGCAAAACTTTGCATTACTTCGCAGGGGGTCACCCATCCCAGAATTGCTCTGGCTTGAGCACGCTTAACTCCAAAACTTTCATGCATTTCGACGCGTTAGGACTGATATAATTTCGTCGATCGCCCCGCACGACCTTTGTCACGTAATGTTTGAGCAAATCGGGGTCTTAACAAATTTTCGGAAAATTTTTGTAGCGGGTCCCACCCCTGGCTAAATCGTACCCTTACCATGTCGCCTTTCTGAATCTTAAACATTCACCTTCATACACATATACATATGATTACGGATAACCCACGGATTTAAGTCTTCGTCCCACGAATTCCGCCTCCAAATAATCGGTGGAATCTGATAAAAAATCACCGTAAGGTGTTCTCCGGCCACTGACAGAAGAAAACTAAAGTCCGACAAATATTGCGGGACCTTTTTGTACTTAGTCTACATATTTACTTCCATATTTCTGGAAACATTTGGGCAGAGGTTCCTCTATTTTTCTTGCTATCCAAAACCTGTACACCAGAAATACCAATTATGCCTCACAGGGCCAACACATATACACACACATACATATCATATCATGTCGTATCACAGCCACACGGGGCTGATAACCTCAAGTAAGAATTATAACGTCGTCGACACCTACCACACGTGCCCAACTCAATAGCATCGGAGGCACTTTCCTGTTTACTTTCATCCGGGATTTCTAGACTCACATTGACGGTGGGGACATCTCAGTCGCCCTTGCCTTTGGTCACTAGGTCTCTAATCCTTTTAAATTTTCGTCGTCTTCATAGAACAACGTTTTACAGATATCATACACATATCGAAAATTCTAGGAAACTTACGTACTCATAACTGATCAACTCGGGTCTAACCTGGGGAGCTGCCGTGGGAACTGTGTCCCTCATCATCGTCGTCGGTCTGGCCCCCACTGTTACCTGCATCTGAATCGGAGGAGTGTAGGTAGCCTGGAAATTCCTGGTTCACCGACGGCCAGGACAAAGGGCTGGAATAGGGCGTAACACTCTCTGGGGAAGCCTGTCTAACATACTGCTCCACTACCGGAGCTGCCGGCACATCCTCGGGAATCTCCTCCTCCGGCATCCCAGAGGAGTGCTCTAGTGGTTCAGCCTCGGGGCTATCCTCCTCCCTGGGAGTAAGAAACTCTGGAGGTATCGTCGCTGGGTCCTCCGAAGGGTCGGTGTCATAACGGTCTTCCCTGGGAGCCTCTGCTCTGGGGATCAAAAACTCTGGAGGAATTGTCTCTGGATCTTCCGAAGGATCTGTCTCAATCGAGTAGCTGGGGATCTGCCTACTCGGTCCTGGTAATGTCCTAGGGGCCTTATTAGAACCCCCATCCCCATCATCCGAAGCGCTCCTCTTCATTATTTATCAACCTACGATCACCTGCAGGAAGAGGGTCAGAAACATTTTCCCCAAATACCGACACTTCTGCTCTTCTGGAGCCTCGCTGTAGATACAACAATTCGTAGGGGAGAATCATCCTAATCATATAGCTTTATCGCACGATCTAAGAATCCAAAGAAGGGTAACATCCTAAATGCCTTGTAGCTTCCTGTTTATAGATGTGGTGCACAACACATCGATAAACAAGACTCTACGAGACACGACCTGTAGACATTCCGAGGACTAACCGCTCTGATACCACTTTTGTCACGACCCAACCCCGTGGGCCGCGACTGGTACCCTAACTGGGTGCCCGTACATACCTACCCGACCGAATTTCGAATCATACGGAATTTCTTTTTTCTTTTTTTAAAACAGAAGTTACAAAAGTAGGCCGATACAATTACGGCACGCGCGCAAACATATATATATATATATATATATATATATATATATATACCTGAACATACAGACATTTACAGATAAGCCGATAAGGCTAACATACAGACGAAAACCCGTAACCCACACATCTATCTACAGGCCTCTACAGACATACAGAATCATATGACGGGACAGGGCCCCGCCGTACCCAGAATATCCATACATACAGAGTATACAGAAGACAGGAGATATATACCAAAAATATACGCTCCGGATCAAAGGAGCTCTTCAAAACAGCTGAATCAGAAACCTACGCTGGCGGCGTATCACCTGGTGCGTCGGTACCTGCGGGCATGTAGCGCAGCCCCCGAAGAACGGGGGTCAGTACGAAAAATGTACCGAGTATGTAAAGCAGAACATAATAGATATAAACATAGTCCGAACCGGAGTCACAGAAATATAACGAATAGAACCATAAATCAGACTGACAGACAGAGTCATGATCCAGACAGACATACAGAATCGTGTTCTTTACAGATAAACAGAATCATGGTTTGGACAGATAGACGGAATCATAATACGGACAGATGAGCAGAATCAGAATCCATACGGACATACAGACATAGTCGTAATTCAGACGGACAGACAGAAGTATGTCGGACAGAATTATGCATGCAGAGTAGTACAGAGTCATACAGAATCATACAGAGGCATGTGCTTATATAAATACAGATGGCACACGCATACATTCATACAGATCCCGGCCCTGTCTGGGGGCGCGGTAACAGAACCCGGCCCTCTTAGTACGGGACGCGGTGGACAGACAGAATCAGATCAGATCATATGCCATCCTGGCCGCCATTCCCATACACGAATCATAATATCATACAGACATACAGATCCCGGCCCGTACGCCGAGGGACGCGGTGAACAATGCAGAGAAATATGCACGATAACAGAACCTGGCCCGGGTCGCAGTGAAAGAATGCATTGAGACAGACACAAATCGATAAATGAGAAACTACTTACATACAGACTCAACATACAGACTCAATCAAACTGAAGGGTGACAAACGGCGAGCCAAAATCAGAATATCCAGATAGTATGCATAGTACGTGCCTATATCCTACTTGGGAAGGCACGACAGATTATTAGCAGAATCAGATTCTCAAATGTTCAGAAATCATTTTTGTAAGAATTGCATAAAAATAGTTGTATCATAATCAAAATAATAGTTCAATTGTTTTCTGAGAAAATCGGACAAAAGGGAAGTATTTAAAGTATTACAGAAGATATCGGGCCTTGTGGGCCCGCCTCGGACCAACTCGAGGCAACATATGTAAATTATCGCTAATAGACCTTATGAGGTCATCCATAATCGTTTGGAAGTGTTCCGACTCCGTTTAGGGAGGTTTTGTACAAAAACTCACTTTAAAGGCAATTTGCAAGAAAATAGATTCAAATGAATTGAAGGAATTGGAGCGGTTATCCGTCTCGAATTCCGGGGAACGGAGTCGTACTTAAGGCTCGCGACCGAGCCTATCACATCCAGAACATCCCTAAGAACAAAGGGAAAGGCTTCACATACCTCGATGGCACCTTATGCTCGCTTGGCGTCAATCCAAATTTCGTCCAAAATCTGGAAATGGTCAAGTTTACCATTTGGTTAGTTTCAAACTTTTCAATAATTCAACTTAACACAGACTTGCCTACCGAAATTTCGGCAGCATTTCCTCTGTATATAAGACATCCCCGAGACTTAGCTCGGCTCAATTCATCATCACAACAACCCAGAAATATCATCAATAACAACAATATGCATTAAACATACGATATGGCATCACTAGCCATCCTTTCGACATAACGAAACATGTTTCGTTTCCAACTTACATTTCCAAACCAAACTTGTTATTTTCATATTCATCATCCATCAAAATCATTACAACATACATCGGAGGCATCCATACCATTTTCACACAATATTCATAAGATATGCAAACATTCAAACTTTCCATTAAGCCATTACTTTTCCAATTTTTCCTAACCTTCAACATACAAGTTCATTATACATTTCCATCTTCCAAATTCCTCAACAATAATCATAATTTGCTTCTTGATACATTCATTTACATTTTTACATAAATCATAACAAAGTTGCATACTTTCCTACAACAACTTGATAACCATTTTTCCAAAACAATAAAGATTGTTATCTTTTCCATTCACTTCACCATAACATACTTAATATACAAACAAGATCAAATTCATACTCCATCAACACATGACCATACCACACGGCCACCTCCTACATTCTTCAATTTTCACTAATTCATTCCACTTCCATTTCTAATACAATTTCCACCACACTACAACTAAATTACAACATGAATTCAAATCACCCAAGACATGTAATACATATACATATATTCGGCCAACATGCATATCTTTCCACACACAAAATGTCCATGTTTTTCATTCATTCACACATACTACAACATACATATACCATTTATAACATAACAAAAGCATTAAATCCTCACCTTTCTTCAAGTTCTTCACTTGGAGGATAGAATTGCTTTCTTGCCAAAATACTTATACCAACTTGTAGAGGGCTTTGCACTTGGTAATATTCCCACAAGAACTTGATTTTTAAACCAAAGATTAGGCCTCAAATTTTTTTTTTCTTTCTTTTTCTCCTTCAAACCCGAAATGGTCTTCCTTTTCTTTCTCTTATTTTGTTCTTTGTTCTTCTTGTTTTCTCTAGAAGGTCCTTAATATATGGATGACTTATAACATAAATTGTCACATGGAAAATAATTCCATGGACTTGGGCTCAAGCTTGGCCGGTTGGGCCTCTCCCAATTGGGCCTTGTTTCCTTATTTTTTTGAGTCCAATGGCTAAATAAATTGTAATTCATGGAATAAGTTTCCAAAATTACAATTTTTGCCCTTGGCCACCTTTCGTAATTCCACACCATTGTATTCATAGCCTACACATTCATACCAAGTAATGTCCAAATGTGGCCTTATTTATTACAAGTCAAGTTATCTCTAATTTTTCGAATATGCAAAAATGTCGGATGTAACATTCGGCTTCCCGGGTTACCTCTTCCCTATTATTATTTTGCCACAATACTTTGACGGAAGCAAAATCCTTAGTACGTAACCTTCTAACTCGGCGATCTAGTATAGCTATAAGGCTCTCCTCATAAGATGAATCCTCTGTCACCTGGACACCATCTACGGAGAATACTCTAGAAGGGTCACCAATACATTTACGAAGCATTGATACATGAAATACCGGATGTACTGTGTTATGTCCCGTGTTTTCGCCTATTTGGAAATCGAGAAAAATAAATAAGACTTGTGTGTTATAAGGAAATATTTTGATTCTAGATAATATGACTATGTTGGTTATGAAATCTTTGGTGCCAAGACATTGGGGAAGGCCGAGGGTAAATTTGGAATTTCGGAAATTAATTTCGGGAATTACAAAAGGGGACTTTTAATGAATTGGGCCAAGAAATTAGAACAAAAATTGAGGCCCAAAGGTTATGGGGTGGCCGGCCACAAGGGCTTGGCCCAAACCCATTTCTTTTATGATCATGTGACATACATGTGCTCTCTTAAGTGGATATATACCAAGTCTTCCTTTAGAATTATCAAGAAACTCAATCAAAACAAAAGAAATTGAAGAACACCACAAAATAAAAGGGCTCTCGGCCGAACTAGGGAAAGAAGAGAAAAAAAATTCCCAAGCCTTTGTGTTTGATCCAAGAATCTTGGTTTTCCCATAATTGTAGAGTACTCAAGACGCTCTTCGACGGGGTACAATTAGTTTGGCGAAAGGTGCACGTTTGCGGCAAGTCGGAAATTCAAGTAAAGGTATGAATTTTGCTATTCTAATGTTATGGAATTGGCATGAATGTGTTAAGGATGGAGAATAGACGAGAATCCCGTAGTTTTGATGTGTGTGCAAAGCCGTGTGTGTGTGTGTGTTTGGTGTTGTGGCCGTGACCTATGGGAAGTGCAAAGCCACGTGAATTTAATCTTGTTTAGTTGTTTGTTGCGTTGTTGTGACCTTTATAACGTAAATGAATACTTAATGAATTGAATTGGTGTTGGAAAATGATGTCGGAACATTATGGGAAAGTATATACCTTTGGTATATTTGTGTATATCATTGTATAATTATGATATTAAGGCTTTAAATATGACTAATGGTTATTGTTAATGAATTTGGAATGAAACAATGTAAGGTGGAATGTTCGTCGGAATTTTTGATGTTTCGGGCGAAATATGGAAAGTAAGGAACTTCTTGAAATTATGTATAGTGTTTGGAACCTAATTGGGATGTGCTTGAATAACCTTGAATGGGTGAATGAATACAATAAGGTGAACATTAGTTTGGTATTGTGAAGTTTGAATGAAAGTTGTCAACTTATATAGTAAGGAAGAATATTGAAGTTAAAGTGCTTTAGTTGTGGTTTGTGTTGTTTGTGATGTTTGGGTTGTTGTTGATGTATTTTGAGCTGAGCTAAGTCTCGGGGGTGTTGGATATATAGGGGAAATGCTGCCGAAATTTCGGTAGGCAAAAAATGAAGTTAATGGGATTTTTAAGCTTAAGAATCTCTAATAGGTAACTTTGACCATTTGCAGATTCTGGACGAATCGGGATTTGAGTTTGGGGTGAGCATAAGACGTTTATAAGGTATGTAAAGCTTCCCACTTCTTCTTTTGGCATGTCTTAGTATGTTAGGTTGATATCGGAACCCCGAGAGCATTTCCGCTCCTCGAAATCCGATCTATAGAATGGCTACTATTCATTCAATTCAATTGAAGCCTAATGTTCCTATTTTGGCTAGAAAGCAATCAAACGTCCGAAACTTATGAAAATGCAATCGGATTACTTTGAAATCTTTATGTATGATCTTATAGACCCGAAATGCTCATAAATTATGTTTGCCACCTCGACTTGAATCGAGGTGGGCCCGCTAACCCCGAGATGCCTTATTTGTCCTACTAGGCTCTTTTTTTTTTGATAAGCTTCGATAAAGAATCTTCGAATTTGGAATTTATCTTTTATGAAATAATGTTTTGAACACCATGAGATACTAAGTTATGTTTTGAGCCATATGTACCACTTTGGAAATATTTTGTGAAATAGACTTTCGTACTAATTAATTATTTGACTATTTTGGTTAATGAATTGACTTATGAAGTAATCAAGTTTTGAAAGGCTATTTTGATATACAAATTGCATTGTTTGCTCACGACTCCGCTCGTGCCTTATTATGACTTCGTTCACCGGTTCCCGGGCCGGTTATGATTCGTGCGCTCTCTGATGATTCGGCCGTATGCTGTGTTACGGTTCCCCGAGGCCTCGCCATAGGGCCGGGTTCCGTTTGGAGTTATGCTGTGATATGGCTGTGATGTGATACGCTCATATGTGTGTGTTCGGGGATGTACGGAGATTTGAACCTTCTGGTGTTATGCTGTGTGTGGCACCAGCGTCGGAGTGGTGACCACGTTCCTGAGCTTTGCATGATTTTGTTTGCATTATGTATATATGATTTTGATAAACATTTTGATATACTGTTCGAAATTTCTCTCTTTGGTATTTTGTTCGCTTTCAGTTGCGGCCTATATTTTTGTACTCCATGCTTTACCTGCTCAGTACATCTTTCGTACTGACCCCCTTCCTTCGAGGGGCTGTGTTTCATGCCCGCAGGTGGAGACGCCGGTGATCCACCACTATAGGCTTCACTTCTGCTATTTCGGAGTACTCCCTTGATTCGGAGTCCACTTTTGGTATATATATATCTTTCGCCATGTATATATTTCTACATATCTGACTATTTGGGTACGGCGGGGCCCTGTCCCGTCATATGATTCTGTCGGTTAGTTTAGAGGTCTGTGGACATGTTTGTGGGTTATGGTGTGTCTGTATGCTTATGTGTATATGTTGTTTGGGCGATTCCATACGCCGAGGCGGCCAGTCCGCATATGTTTGTGCATTGCTTTGATTAGCCCTGTGTGGCCTTTGTTGGTGTTTGATGTGTACAGGGTTATTCTGGTTAGTCCGAAAAACAAAGGAAACTCTGCCGAAATTTTTCTGGAAATTATCTGTATTTGGAATATAGCCTTGTCGGCTTCCGCTATATATTTGAATACGTTTGATAGATGGGTTTGGGTGCCCAGATCGGGCACTAGTCACGGCCTACGGGGTTGGGTTGTGACAAAAGTGGTATCAAAGCGGTTTGTCCTCGGAATGTCTACAGGCCGTGTCTCGTAGAGTCTTGTTTATCGATGTGTTGTGCATCACATCTATAAACAGGAGGCTACAGGGCATTTAGGGGGTTACTTTTCTTTGGAATCTTAGATCATGAGATAGAGTTGTGCTATTAGAACGATTCTGATCTGATTCGTTATTGTGTTTGCAGTGATGCCTCCGAAGAAGGCAACGGCGGCCTAGAAGGGCAAGGCGAGGATGGGAGAGACCAATCAGGCACAGCGAGCTACCCGGGCTCGTGTTTATGATTTGCCTGAGGTTGTGCCTCATTCTGAGGGGTCCGTTACACCACCATTGGTACAGCCTGGAGCAGGTCCTTCAGCAGCTCCAGAGGCCCGAGTACCCGCTCCCGAGAATCCAGCTCCTCAGCCAGGGGCGGAGGACAGGACCCTGAGGGAGGCTGTACAGTTGCTGACCACATTGGTAGCGGGGGAGGCTCGCAGACGCGGGCGGAGGGGCGATGATGATGATGACAGGCGTGACAGCCTGCGGGTTCGAGAGTTCTTATTGTGTGGCCCTCTAGAGTTTTTCGGGTCTAAGCCCGATGAGGACCCCCATGACTTTATTCGGGGGATGCGGCGCTCACTAGACTTGGTCAGGGCTTCAGAGACCGAGTCGGTCGAGTTGGCCTCGCATAGACTTCGGGATGTTGCTGCTCACTGGTATGAGTCCTGGGAGCTATCTAGGGGCGAGGGTGCTCCTCCAGTTACTTGGGACGAGTTTGTGACTGCTTTCACCCGCCACTTTCTGCCCCCAGAGTTGCGACAGGCGTGTCACGACCCAGCCCCGTGGGCCGCGACTGGCACCCTACTTGGGCACCCAGACCGATTCACATATCCAGTTATCAAACCCAAACTTAGCTCAAATTTCATAATAGCCATTTTAAACATAATTTAAAACAAAACTTGTCTTAAGCGGTCACGCGTACCAAAATATCATATCCGAACAGAAAGGAGCGGCGGAATGCACATCGCCGGTCATATGTACAAATATAAACATAAGGGCCATTTTGGCCACCAGAACAGAGACCGCATTAAGACACAGACCGTAACCCAAACAGACACATATAGGACCCTCGACCCACATATACGACTACAGGCCTCTACAAATTTAAAACGAAGACATATGGCGGGACAGGGCCCTGCCGTACCAAAATAGTCAGATATACAGAAGTATATGTATAGCCAAAGACATATATATCAAAATGTGGGCTCCGGATGAAAGGGAGCACTCCGAAATAGCAGAAAGTGGAGCCTACGGTGGTGGATCACCGGTGTTTGTACCTGCGGGCATGAAACGCAGCCCCCGAAGAAAGGGGGTCAGTACGAAAGATGTACTGAGTATGTAAAGCATAGAGTATAGAAATATAAGCCACAACTAAAAACAAATAGTATACAAAAGGGGAAATACTGAACGGTATATCAAAATCTGTACTGAAAACATATATACATAATGCAGGTAAAATCATGCAAAAGCTCAGGAACGTGGTCACCACTTCAACGCTGGTGCCACACACAGCATAACACCAGAAGGTTCAAATCTCCGTACTCCCCGAACACATATATCATCATACATATCACCAGCCATATCACAGCATAACTCCAAACGGAACCCGGCCCTATGGCGAGGTCTCGGGAACCGTGACACAGCATACGACCGAATGTATCATAGCGCGCACGAACCATAACCGGCCCGGGAACCGGTGAACGAAGTCATAATAAGGCACGAGCAGAATCGTGAGCAAATAATGCAATTTATTTATTAAAACACCTTTTGAAACTTGATAGAATCATATATTAACCCAATAGTCAATACGGGGTTCATTTCACAATAGTACTTCCAAAATGGTATTTATAGTTCAAAATATAATTTAGAATATCGTGGCAATCAAAACATTATTTTATAATAGCCAAATTTATACACAAAGACTTCTTGCCGTCATTATACAAAAATGGCCCTAATAGAGCAAACAAAGGAGTCTCGGGGTTAGCGGGCCCACCTCGGATCAAGTCGAGGTGACGGGCATCAATCACAGACATTTGGGGTCTATGGGATCATACATTCGAAGCAAATCGATTACATTTGCATAAGTTTCGGACATTTGATTACTTTTCAGCCAAAATGAGAGCTTTAAGGTTCAATTCAATTGAATGAATAGTGCTCGATTTCCAATTCGGATTTCCAAGAACAGAATTGCCCCCGGGGCTCCGATATCGACCTAGTATACCTAAGACATGCCAAAAGAAGGAATAGGATAGCCTTACATACCTTGTAAGTGTCTTACGCTCGTCAAAACTCAAATCCTGTTTCGCTAGGAATCTACAAATGGTCAAAGTTACCAATTAGGAATTTCAAGACTTCAAGAATTCATTTAACTATGTATTTGTCTACCGAAATTTCGGCAGCACTTCCCCTATACATATAACATCCCCGAGATTCCAATTTAGTCAAAACATTAATCGAAATACCAACAACAACAATACCAACAATTTCATATCAACCAGAATTAAATCCATTCTTAAATCACTTTCCAAAACAGCCCAATATACATTCCTATACCGATGCTTATATATACTTCTTATTTTCGTATAGCAGCAAACATAGTATAGCAGCAAACACGACGACAACAACTACAGCCAATCTCACGATATTCTAGTCCACAAAACGATTCATGACAACCACCAAACAACCCATATAATAACCACAATAATTTATCCGATTTCCCGCAATTAATTTCGTAGTTCCCATGTCACAATTTAGCTATACCGGGATTAATTTAAATATATCTAGTAGAGTAGAATTATTACCTAATATGCCAAAAATTAATCTTCTTCGACCTTACTTCACTTCGAAGAAAGCCCGAATTTAGCACCATGACCCAAAGTGAAACAACGAGATCGAAGCGGTGAGCAAAACTCGAATATTATTCTTGAAATGCAATATATTTTTCTTCCTTGAAAAGGAAATCACGTTGCTGCTACATTAATATAACATGGAAATAATGTTTTTATTCCTTCAATCGAACCCCAAAGACCAAAATGTATGCTTGCTCTCTTCTCCCTCGTGAAAAGATTTGCTGTACGTTTTTCATTCTTGAAAAATAGAGGAGCTTTGTTGCTGTACGTTTTTGTTCCCCCCCCCCCCCCCCCCCCCCCCCGCCCCCTTTTTTTTTATTGACTAAACAGCAAGATAAACTAAACAAATATATATATTGGCAACGTTATAAAACTAGTAGTATATATAGTTAACACGTATGCCTATACTATAGTCATTCACTTGTTTTAAGTCACTTGATGAGAGTTACACGTAGCTGGTCCTTTGACCATGCAATTTATTAACTTTGCTGCCACTTGTCCATAAAATACATGGACCATGTCCATATATTAATTACCCCACAATCTCCAATTAATTTCTTGATCTCAATTCACTTAAATATCGACCACCTTTAACATAATTCATATACTCATTATCATAATCATGTGATAGAATTCTAGTCCATAGCACCTTTGTACATGCACCAAGTATTATTCCCAATCACCATCGTCACACTTGTTAAGTCCTAAATTATTTCGGGACCTCAAACTCTTTCTGCACCGAGCTCTCGATTTTTATCCTTGAATGTAATCAAATTCTCTAGGCTCGGGTAAATTTGCTTATGTTGGATGATTAAATTTTATAGTCTAAAAATACGGAATATTATAGCTTGGACCGTATTCCATTCAAATAAATTTCAAACCTCGACGAAACTTATTTTCTTCGATTGGTTAAACCTTAAATCCTTACGGTACATGTGTAACATTACTTTAACCACCTATAAGCTTGGGGAATAACCTTGTGTCTATTACTAACATCATTTAACTTGCACGCTTTCCGATGTACGAAAATACGGGATGTAACATCCTTCCCCCCTTTTGAACATTCGTCCTCGAATGTTGAACTGGTCCTGATCTCCCAATACTTTCTCGGGTGTTCTCTTAGTTAATTATGCCCTTCGCATACTTCTTCCGTTTGTCGACTCGCTTTAGTTCATTGTAACGCCTTCCAGGTATTTACATAGTCATTCTGGTAATAACTCTTTTTTTTTTGTTGCTTCCCACGGTAATTATTTTTTTTATCATTGTCTTTGCTCTCCTCTTTATTCCTGCAGTTGGTTGTCAGTTGTATTACGAGCTCTTACGCTAAAATCTTACTTTCTTCCTTATGCGCTTAGTCTTAACTTGACTCCTTTTTCTCCTATAGTTACTCCCTTAAGATATCGTTTCCTTCATCTTACCTCTATCCCTGGAGTATTGCTTGCTTCTGGTAACCTGTAGACCTTTCGCAGGTCCTACGAGTAAAATGAAATTTTCCAGAGGGTAACTTTTTTTTGTACTCCAATATCCTTGCTTTACTCCGCTGTGACTGTTCATATTCTGGAATCCTCAGCATCATGTGTCACTTTCTGACTTTCCTATGAAGGTCTTCGACTATCATTTGCTTTTATCCCTTGATCTCTATCTTTAGGGCTGGCTATTAAATAGTGCTAGGGTCCCCTCATACTATAATTTTCCTGTCATCCAGTAACCAGTAACCCGCTTGTGCTGATTGTCTCGATTAGATCATTTCGTAATTTCCTTTACCCTAACTGGCAATAATTTAGGCGTATTATCTCGTGTCATTACTCTATTTTTGACCCAACTCTTCTATTGCCCCTTTTACTCCAATTTGGTCTTAGCTCTCCTATCACATTTCCTGTTGCAATCTTTACACAAGTATGTGTAAGTGCTCAAATCAGCCCAGTAAATACCTTAGCATTGCCTCGCTAGACGTTATACTTTGCCTTACATTCTTCCTTCATACCTTTCAATAGTATCGGGGCCCAATTATGGCTTTTTCCCTCCGTACTAATTATGTCTCTGTAGTTTGCCTCTAACTACCTTACACCTTTCTTTGGCGTATCCAAAATATTGCAACCGCATTGCTGTTACTGAACTCTTACCCTTTTTATCAAGTGCTTACTTGGCCTTATCCTTAGCATATAAGTATTCGTAGGTTGCATAACTATTCTTGTAAAATTTGTATAAAGGGTATCTAATCATAGTCTAGTCTTTCCTTTTCCCCGGTTCATCCTATTTTACATATCTTATCGTACTATCACTCATTTGCTGTCTATTTCGCCATACTCCTTTCCCTTTCTCTATTCACCATTTGGTGATCTCATATCTTGCTATAGGAGAGATTTCCTATCCTTTCTCCTCTGCTACATATACGTCACAATATCATTAGCCAATAACTCCGTTGTCAACATCTTAACCTCTAATCCGGTATAGCCTTGCTATCCTTTATAATATCTTTTAATTTACTCGTTACCATTCTATTGTCGTATTCTTTCCTTTTTATAAGCCTCCACCTTTTGATGTCATATTGTCCAAGGTCTTTACCAATAATTCTCAGCACCGTCTCAAATACTGTCTTGGATTTTATCTGTTTATTGCTGGCCTTCAAATCTCACTAATTTGTTTCAGCAAGGGATCTCACTTAAAGTTTAAGTTTTCATATTAATTGTGTTGCAGTGTCAGTTGACTTCATCTTACATTTGCATTCCTCTCATCCGCTTCCCCCCTTTAGGGTGAACCCACATCATTGTTTATTTATATTCTATTCTATGTTCCCATTTCAAATTTCCCGAATTCATATGATTCTTTACCAATACATTTGGTATACTGCACTATATCCATGTCTTCCTTTATGTCATTTATAATTTAGATTGTCCATGTACGAACCCTGAACATAATCACGAGGTGATGATAACCCTCGATATATAGTACAACATCTAATCTGATGGTTGGTACTCGAGTATTGTAATTAGTGTAGTAATTTATCCAAAGCCACATTCCATTCATTCCAAGTAGTAATTAGCTAGTAATTATAGTCATTTCAAATTCTCCATTTGGTAGCACTTATATTCCAACGATAAGTGTCCTAAGCTTTCCTATAATACCATCTTTATCCGAACGGATATCATCTGTTACTTCTAATAAATTCACAATACCTCAGTCGTTTCGCAAATCCACAATCCTTGTTCTTTAAGGATTTCACTATTTCTGAGGTGAGGTCACATACACGTAGTACTTCTTTATGCCTCATACTTTTTCATCCTTGTCGTATACTCAGCGCTAACTTCTAACTTACTCGAAATCATATCAAATTCATCTTAGAAATGGTCTTATCTTATAACCTTCTCGTCTTACTATATCTTACGTTCATAGCTATATATTTTCCTTTTATCCTATACTCGTTCTCAATTTATTACGTCCGTCTTGAGCGCTTCCTATAGTATTCCGTTCATTTCTCCAGTCTATGTCCATATTTTATTTGTGCACGAGGAATCTCATACTATTCCCGTATCTTTCAAAAGCACAACTTCTACATAAGCCCTTTCTCATTTTCAAATCATATTCTGTTTATCTCTTTTTATTCTTATCACACCAGTCATTTCTGGTATTTATTCTGTTTTGTTGCTCATCCTCCTTTGGTTCGGTCTTTCACAATTCTGTCGCTTATATAACTCATTTTATCAGCTATACACGTCATAACACATCGCTACACTGTAATCCCCCTCGCTTTCTTCTTATCTTCTTCCTTCTATTAACCCCCTTCTCTTCCTGTGCGCACTTTCACTTTTGTTACCACTTGACTTTTATTCTGAACTTTCCCTGTAGGACCTTGTAAGTTCTTTCTTATTCGTTCTACATCTACTTTACCATTTCATACTAGTTATACCATCTCCTTTAGTTTCTTCCTTGCTAGGCTTTACTCATTCCTATAACAATCTGCGGACTAGGTGTACTTGACCCTTCGCCCTTTCTGATCAATCTTATCCTTAATATCTCACAATCTGTCTTATCAACATTCTAAATATTTGGTATAACTCTACCTCTTTTGTACTTTTATCTCAATTATATTGTTACTCTTTTCTCCTTTCTCTTTTTTTTTGAGTCGTGAGCGAATCATTTAATTCCCAACTGCTTGTCATACGCTTTGTATTCATCCAAATAAGGTGAAACTTAATCGTCGGACATTCTTGCCCTTCAACATAGGCTTTTTCTAAAGCAAAATGTGGTTGGAACGTATTCTGGTCCGTTTAAATGAATTGCGATTTCACTGCTCATGTATGCTTTCTCGAAATAAAATTTCCCAAATAAGGATGATGCTGCTTACGAATGACATGGAGGGTATCTCTTAAGCTTTAATCCAATATAATAGATTTACCCTATCGGTATCGACTTTCAAGACATATCAAGAACTTATATCTCATTCTCCTTTTTATATTTCTGGAAAAAATTGGGCAGAGGTTCCTCTGTACTTCTTACTATCCCAAAACCTACATGCAGGAAATATCAACAATGCCTCACAGGGCCAATATATATACATATATATCATATCATATCATAGCCACGCAGGGCTAACAATTTCAAGTAAAAGTATGAAGATGTCAAGACTTACCTCACATGTCCAACTCAACTGCACCTGTTACACTTTCCAGTTTGCTTTCCCTTTCAATCTTTAGCTTTATATTTCAATCGTACTTCAAATACCTTACCCGACATACATCTTTCATACCATTGCTTACCTGTGTACTGTGTAGCTTCCAATATCATCAGTCACTTTCTTCTGTCGATGCCGTTCTTCAGGAAATCAAGGGTTAGTAAAAGGAATTTCATTTCCTATGGTTGGGCTCTATCGCACGGTCTAAGATCGAAAGAAAGGTAAAACCCTAAATGTCTTGTAGCCTCCTGTTTATAGATGTGGTGCACAACACACCGATAAACAAGACTCTACTAGACACGGCATGTAGACATTCCGAGGACAAACTGCTCTGATACCACTTTGTCATGACCCAGCCCCGTGGGCCGCGACTGGCACCCTACTTGGGCACCCAGACCGATTCACATATCCAGTTATCAAACCCAAACTTAGCTCAAATTTCATAATAGCCATTTTAAACATAATTTAAAACAAAACTTGTCTTAAGCGGTCACGCGTACCAAAATATCATATCCGAACAGAAAGGAGCGGCGGAATGCACATCGCCGGTCATATGTACAAATATAAACATAAGGGCCATTTTGGCCACCAGAACAGAGACCGCATTAAGACACAGACCGTAACCCAAACAGACACATATAGGACCCTCGACCCACATATACGACTACAGGCCTCTACAAATTTAAAACGAAGACATATGGCGGGACAGGGCCCTGCCGTACCAAAATAGTCAGATATACAGAAGTATATGTACACCGAAAGACATATATACCAAAATGTGGGCTCCGGATGAAAGGGAGCACTCCGAAATAGCAGAAAGTGGAGCCTACGGTGGTGGATCACCGGTGTTTGTACCTGCGGGCATGAAACGCAGCCCCCGAAGAAAGGGAGTCAGTACGAAAGATGTACTGAGTATGTAAAGCATAGAGTATAGAAATATAAGCCACAACTAAAAACAAATAGGATACAAAAGGGGAAATACTGAACGGTATATCAAAATCTGTACTGAAAACATATATACATAATGCAGGTAAAATCATGCAAAAGCTCAGGAACATGGTCACCACTCCGACGCTGGTGCCACACACAACATAACACCAGAAGGTTCAAATCGCCATACTCCCCGAACACATATATCATCATACATATCACCAGCCATATCACAGCATAACTCCAAACGGAACCCGACCCTATGGCGAGGTCTCGGGAACCGTGACACAGCATACGACCGAATGTATCATAGCGTGCACGAACCATAACCGGCCCGGGAACCGGTGAACGAAGTCATAATAAGGCACGAGCAGAATCGTGAGCAAATAATGCAATTTATTTATTAAAACACCTTTTGAAACTTGATAGAATCATATATTAACCCAATAGTCAATACGGGGTTCATTTCACAATAGTACTTCCAAAATGGTATTTATAGTTCAAAATATAATTTAGAATATCGTGGTAATCAAAACATTATTTTATAATAGCCAAATTTATACACAAAGACTTCTTGCCGTCATTATACAAAAATGGCCCTAATAGAGCAAACAAAGGAGTCTCGGGGTTAGCGGGCCCACCTCGGATCAAGTCGAGGTGACGGGCATGACTCACGGACATTTGGGGTCTATGGGATCATACATTCGAAGCAAATAGATTACATTTGCATAAGTTTTGGACATTTGATTACTTTTCAGCCAAAATGAGAGCTTTAAGGTTCAATTCAATTGAATGAATAGTGCTCAATTTCCAATTCGGATTTCCAAGAACAGAATTGCCCCCGGGGCTCCGATATCGACCTAGTATACCTAAGACATGCCAAAAGAAGGAATAGGATAGCCTTACATACCTTGTAAGTGTCTTACGCTCGTCAAAACTCAAATCCTGTTTCGCTAAGAATCTACAAATGGTCAAAGTTACCAATTAGGAATTTCAAGACTTCAAGAATTCATTTAACTATGTATTTGTCTACCGAAATTTCGGCAGCACTTCCCCTATACATATAACATCCCCGAGATTCCAATTTAGTCAAAACATTAATCGAAATACCAACAACAACAATACCAACAATTTCATATCAACCAGAATTAAATCCATTCTTAAATCACTTTCCAAAACAGCCCAATATACATTCCTATACCGATGCTTATATATACTTCTTATTTTCGTATAGCAGCAAACATAGTATAGCAGCAGACACGACGACAACAACTACAGCCAATCTCACGATATTCTAGTCGACAAAACGATTCATGACAACCACCAAACAACCCATATGATAACCACAATAATTTATCCGATTTCCCGCAATTAATTTCGTAGTTCCCATGTCACAATTTAGCTATACCGGGATTAATTTAAATATATCTAGTAGAGTAGAATTATTACCTCATATGCCAAAAATTAATCTTCTTCGACCTTACTTCACTTCGAAGAAAGCCCGAATTTAGCACCATGACCCAAAGTGAAACAACGAGATCGAAGCGGTGAGCAAAACCCGAATATTATTCTTGAAATGCAATATATTTTTCTTCCTTGAAAAGGAAATCACGTTGCTGCTACATTAATATAACATGGAAATAATGTTTTTCTTCCTTCAATCGAACCCCAAAGACCAAAATGTATGCTTGCTCTCTTCTCCCTCGTGAAAAGATTTGTTGTACGTTTTTCATTCTTGAAAAATAGAAGAGCTTTGTTGCTGTACGTTTTTGTTCCCCCCCCCCCCCCCTTTTTTTTTTTATTGACTAAACAGCAAGATAAACTAAACAAATATATATATTGGCAACGTTATAAAACTAGTAGTATATATAGTTAACACGTATGCCTATACTATAGTCATTCACTTGTTTTAAGTCACTTGATGAGAGTTACACGTAGCTGGTCCTTTGACCATGCAATTTATTAACTTTGCTGCCACTTGTCCCTAAAATACATGGACCATGTCCATATATTAATTACCCCACAATCTCCAATTAATTTCTTGATCTCAATTCACTTAAATATCGACCACCTTTAACATAATTCATATACTCATTATCATAATCATGTGATAGAATTCTAGTCCATAGCACCTTTGTACATGCACCATGTATTATTCCCAATCACCATCGTCACACTTGTTAAGTCCTAAATTATTTCGGGACCTCAAACTCTTTGTGCACCGAGCTCTCGATTTTTATCCTTGAATGTAATCAAATTCTCTGGGCTCGGGTAAATTTGCTTATGTTGGATGATTAAATTTTATAGTCTAAAAATACGGAATATTATAGCTTGGACCGTATTCCATTCAAATAAATTTCAAACCTCGACGAAACTTATTTTGTTCGATTGGTTAAACCTTAAATCCTTACGGTACATGTGTACCATTACTTTAACCACCTATAAGCTTGGGGAATAACCTTGTGTCTATTACTAACATCATTTAACTTGCACGCTTTCCGATGTACGAAAATACGAGATGTAACAAGGTGCGGGCTGATCGATTTTTACATCTGCAGTAGAGGGGTCGGAGCGTTCTTGAGTATAATCTGGAGTTTGATTCCCTGGCCCGGTATGCACCTGCCGTAGTAGCAGATATGTCCGATCGGATGCACAGATATGTTGTGGGGTTGGATCGCTATTTGATCGACGGCTGTATGGCAGTGTCATTGCAGACAGATATGGATATTTCCCGACTTCAGGCTTACGCGCTGGGTATGGAGGACCGTCACAGGTCTGATTATTCTAGTAGAGATCGGGACAGGAGGCTGCCCAAGAGGGCTAGGTCCGCGGGATATTCTGGAGATTCTCGAGGCGGACAGCCTTAGCAGCAGCAGGCAGGCAGACAGCTTCCTCCGTCCGGTCGGAGTACTCAGTCTGGCGGCAGGAGGTTTGATAGTGCAGGACCGTCTGGGGCCGGTCAGGGCTCCAGGGCGGCAGGTTGACAGGTGTCTAGAGGCCCCAGCCAGGCCAGACCACCCAGACCCCGTTGTTCTCATTGCGGGAAGTCTCATCCTGGGGAGTGCTATCGAGCTACTCGAGCTTGTTTTTCGTGCGGTGGTCAGGGCCATTTTATGCGAGATTGTCCGTTGGCTAGCGGTTCTGGTAGTGTGGCTCAGCCGACAGGGTCAGCCGCCGGTTCATCATCTGCTCCATCTGTTGCACGCCTTGCAGGGCGAGGTGCGCCGACACCGGCAGGACGCGGTCGAGGCCGCGGTGGTGTTTCAGGTTCTAGCGGTCCCTCGAACCGCATATACACATTAGCCAGCCGCCAGGATCAGGAGGCTTCGCCGAAAGTCGTCACAGGTACATTACTGGTTTTCTCCAGATCTGTATATGCAATGATTGACCCTGGTTCTACTTTATCGTATATTTCCCCGCCTACTAGCTAGTAAAATTGGGATAGTGTCTGGGCCTATAGAGCCATTTGAGGTAGCTACGCCGGTTGGGGATTTTGTGATAGCGAGGCAGGTCTATAAGGATTGTTCTGTGACTATTTATGATCGTTGCACTAAAGCGGATTTGATAGAGTTAGACATGCTCGAGTTTGATGTTATTATGGGCATGGACTGGTTGTCTTCCTGTTATGCTAATGTCGACTGCCAGAAAAAGGTAGTCCGTTTTCAGTTTCCAGGGGAACTAGTTATAGAGTGGTTCGGATCTACAGCATCGTCGAGGGGTAAGTTTATTTCATACCTCAAGGCTAAGAAAATGATCTAGAAGGGTTATATCTATCATTTGGTTCGTGTGCACGACACTACAGTTGAGACACCTACTATTTAGTCTGTTCCGGTCGTTAATGAATTCCCAGATGTATTTCCTGACGAGCTTCCTGGCCTTCCGCCTGAGCGGGAGATTGATTTTACTATAGAGTTGATGCCGGATACGCAGCCTATATCTATTCCTCCGTACAGAATGGCACCGGCTGAATTGAAGGAGTTGAAGGAGCAGCTGAAAGATTTGTTGGATAAGGGCTTTATTAGACCCAACACATCACCCTGGGGAGCGCCGGTATTATTTGTGAGAAAGAAAGATGGGTCACTGCGGATGTGTATTGATTATCGGCAACTGAATAAGGTGACTATAAAGAATAAATATCCCCTCCCCCGGATTGATGATTTGTTTGATCAGTTGCAGGGTGCTAAATATTTTTCGAAGGTAGATCTGCGCTCAGGTTATCATCAGGTGCGAGTGCGAGAATCAGATATCCCGAAGACTGCTTTCAGGACCCGGTACGGGCATTATGAATTCAGAGTTATGTCTTTCGGGTTGACTAATGCTCCAGCGGTATTTATGGATCTCATGAATCGGGTATTTCGGCCTTTCTTGGATATGTTTGTTATTGTATTCATTGATGATATTCTGATTTACTCGCGATCAGCCGAGGAGCATTCGGATCATTTGAGGACGGTACTTGGTACTCTCCGTCAGCAGAAATTATATGCTAAATTCTCCAAATGTGAATTTTGGTTAACTTCTGTGGCATTCTTGGGCCATATTGTCGGCGCAGACGGTATTCGGGTCAATACGCAGAAGATTGAGGCTGTGCAGAATTGGCCCAGGCCTACTACACCGACAGAGGTGCGCAGTTTTCTGGGATTAGCCGGGTATTATCGCAGGTTCGTGGAGAATTTTTCTTCTATTGCAGCACCACTGACGAAGCTTACTCAGAAAGCAGTGAAATTTCTGTGGACCGATGCCTGCGAGCGCAGCTTCCAGATGTTGAAAGAAAAGTTAGTTTCAGCACCAGTTTTGACTCTTCCAGAGGGATCAGATGGGTATGTTGTCTATTGTGATGCCTCTGGTATTGGGATAGGTTGTGTGTTGATGCAGCACGGTCGAGTCATAGCCTATGCTTCCCGGCAGCTCAGACCGCACGAGAAGAATTATCCCACTCATGATCTTGAGTTGGCCGCAGTGATTCATGCTTTGAAGATTTGGCGGCATTATTTATATGGGGTCCATGTCGATATTTATACGGACCATAAGAGTCTCCAGTACATCTTTAAGCAGAAAGAATTGAATTTGCGGCAGCGGAGATGGCTTGAGCTACTGAAGGATTATGACGTTGATATTCTGTACCATCCTGGGAAAGCCAATGTGGTAGCGGATGCACTTAGCCACAAGTCTATGGGCAGCTTGGCTGATGTACCATCTGGTAAGAAAGATTTGGTTCGTGATATTCACCAGCTGGCCAGCCTTGGAGTTCGTTTGGCGGATTCTGGAGATTCTGGGATTTCTGTTCGTGCAGTTGCTGGATCATCTATTATGGCAGAGGTAAAGCAGCGTCAGTTCGAAGATCCTATTCTGGTTCAATACAGAGATGTGGCCATTAGTAAAGCAAAGACTCCGTTTGAAATTTCGCCTGAAGGGGTATTATTATATGACGGCAGACTCTGTGTACCGGACGTTGCAGGCTTACGGCGGCAGATTATGGGCGAGGCGCATAATGCACGGTATTCTGTTCATCCTGGTTCCACTAAAATGTATCATGATCTCAGGTGTTTGTATTGGTGGGACGGTATGAAGAAAGATATTGCCAAGATCGTTAGTCAGTGCCCGAATTGTCAGCAAGTTAAAATTGAACACCAGAAGCCCGGTGGGTTATTACAGGAGATGGAAATTCCAGCCTGGAAATGGGAGATGATTAATATGGATTTCGTTGTTGGGTTACCGCGCACTCCACGCAGGTATGATTCTATTTGGGTTATTGTTGACAGATTGATGAAATCAGCCCACTTTCTCCCAGTCCGTACTACTTATTTGGCTGAGGATTATGCTAGATTATATATCAGAGAGATAGTCAGACTTCACGGAGTCCCTGTATCTATTATTACTGACCGAGGTGCCCAGTTCACGGCAAATTTCTGGAGGTCATTTCAGGAGGGATTAGGGACTCAGGTGAGCCTCAGTACAGCCTTTCATCCTCAGTCCGACGGGCAGGCCGAGCGCACTATTCAGACGCTGGAAGATATGTTACAGGCCTGCGTTATTGATTTCAGGGGCAGCTGGGATGATCATTTGCCGCTTATTGAGTTTGCCTATAATAATAGTTATCACTCCAGCATTCAGATGGCACCGTATGAAGCCCTTTATGGCAGAAAATGTAGATCTCCTATTGGTTGGTTCGACGTGGGCGAGACTAAGTTAATCGGGCCAGATGTGATCCAGGAAGCAGTAGATAAGGTAAAGCTTATTCGGGAGCGATTATTGGCTGCACAGAGTCGGCAGACAGCATATGCAGACAGACGACGTCGACCACTAGAGTTCCAGATTGGCGACTGGGTATTTCTGAAGGTGTCGCCTATGAAGGGTGTCATGAGATTCGGTAGAAAGGGTAAGTTGAGCCCCCGGTACATTGGGCCGTATCAGATCGTTCGAAAGATAGGCGAGGTCGCCTACTAGCTAGATTTACCATCCGACTTGGAGGCCGTACACCCGATGTTTCATGTGTCTATATTGCGGAAATGTATTGGTGATCCTTCCAGGATATTTCCAGTGGATGACATTCAGGTAACGGAGCAGTTGTCTTATGACGAGCAGCCTGTATCTATTCTGGATCGACAGGTGAGGAGACTACGCACTAAAGAAGTGCCCTCCGTTAAAGTCCTGTGGCGCAACAACAATCGGGAGGAGATGACTTGGGAAGCGGAGGACGAGATGAAGAAGAAATACCCCCATTTGTTCCCGACGTCCACAGGTAATCTAAACCCTTCAAATTTGTTGTATTGATTGACGAATGAATTGTGTGTGCTGACTATAAAGGGAGACTCCCCCGTTATATTATAAGACTAATTTAACATTCGGGGACGAATGTTCTTAAGGGGGGGAGAATGTTATGTCCCGTGTTTTCGCATATTTGGAAATCGAGAAAAATGAATAAGACTTGTGTGTTATAAGGAAATATTTTGATTCTAGATAATATGACTATGTTGGTTATGAAATCTTTAGTGCCAAGACATTGGGGAAGGCCGAGGGTAAATTTGGAATTTCGGAAATTAGTTTCGGGAATTACAAAAGGGGACTTTTAATGAATTGGGCCAAGAAATTAGAACAAAATTTGAGGCCCAAAGGTTATGGGGTGGCCGGCCACAAGGGCTTGGCCCAAACCCATTTCTTTTATGATCATGTGACATACATGTGCTCTCTTAAGTGGATATATACCAAGTCTTCCTTTAGAATTATCAAGAAACTCAATCAAAACAAAAGAAATTGAAGAACACCACAAAATAAAAGGGCTCTCGGCCGAACTAGGGAAAGAAGAGAAAAAAAATTCCCAAGCCTTTGTGTTTGATCCAAGAATCTTGGTTTTCCCATAATTGTAGAGTACTCAAGACGCTCTTCGACGGGGTACAATTAGTTTGGCGAAAGGTACACGTTTGCGGCAAGTCGGAAATTCAAGTAAAGGTATGAATGTTGCTATTCTAATGTTATGGAATTGGCATGAATGTGTTAAGGATGGAGAATAGACGAGAATCCCATAGTTTTGATGTGTGTGCAAAGCCGTGTGTGTGTGTGTGTTTGGTGTTGTAGCCGTGACCTATGGGAAGTGCAAAGCCACGTGAATTTAATCTTGTTTAGTTGTTTGTTGCGTTGTTGTGACCTTTATAACGTAAATGAATGCTTAATGAATTGAATTGGTGTTGGAAAATGATTTCGGAACATTATGGGAAAGTATATACCTTTGGTATATTTGTGTATATCATTGTATAATTATGATATTAAGGCTTTAAATGTGACTAATGGTTATTGTTAATGAATTTGGAATGAAACAATGTAAGTTGGAATGTTCGTCAGAATTTTTGATGTTTCGGGCGAAATATGGAAAGTAAGGAACTTCTTGAAATTATGTATAGTGTTTGGAACCTAATTGGGATGTGCTTGAATAACCTTGAATGGGTGAATGAATACAATAAGGTGAACATTAGCTTGGTATTGTGAAGTTTGAATGAAAGTTGTCAACTTATATAGTAAGGAAGAATATTGAAGTTAAAGTGCTTTAGTTGTGGTTTGTGTTGTTTGTGATGTTTGGGTTGTTGTTGATGTATTTTGAGCCGAGCTAAGTCTCAGGGGTGTTAGATATATAGGGGAAATGCTGCCGAAATTTCGGTAGGCAAAAAATGAAGTTAATGGGATTTTTAAGCTTAAGAATCTCTAATAGGTAACTTTGACCATTTGCAGATTCTGGACGAATCGGGATTTGAGTTTGGGGGGAGCATAAGACGTTTATAAGGTATGTAAAGCTTCCCACTTCTTCTTTTGGCATGTCTTAGTATGTTAGGTTGATATCGGAACCCCGGGAGCATTTCCGCTCCTCGAAATCCGATCTATAGAATGGCTACTATTCATTCAATTCAATTGAAGCCTAATGTTCCTATTTTGGCTAGAAAGCAATCAAACGTCCGAAACTTATGAAAATGCGATCGGATTACTTTGAAATCTTTATGTATGATCTTATAGACCCGAAATGCTCATAAATTATGTTTGCCACCTCGACTTGACCCGAGGTGGGCCCGCTAACCCCGAGATGCCTTATTTGTCCTACTAGGCTCTTTTTGTTTTATAAGCTTCGATAAAGAATCTTCGAATTTGGAATTTATCTTTTATGAAATAATGTTTTGAACACCATGAGATACTAAGTTATGTTTTGAGCCATAGGTACCACTTTGGAAATATTTTGTGAAATAGACTTTCGTACTATTTTGGTTAATGAATTGACTTATGAAGTAATCAAGTTTTGAAAGGCTATTTTGATATAGAAATTGCATTGTTTGCTCATGACTCCGTTCGTGCCTTATTATGACTTTGTTCACCTGTTCCCGGGCCGGTTATGATTCGTGCGCTCTATGATGATTCGGCCGTATGCTTTGTTACGGTTCCCCGAGGCCTCGCCATAGGGCCGGGTTCCGTTTGGAGTTATGCTGTGATATAGCTGTGATGTGATACGCTCATATGTGTGTGTTCGGGGATGTACGGAGATTTGAACCTTCTAGTGTTATGTTGTGTGTGGCACCAGCGTCGGAGTGGTGACCACGTTCCTGAGCTTTGCATGATTTTGTTTGCATTATGTATATATGATTTTGATAAACATTTTGATATACTGTTCGGCATTTCTCTCTTTGGTATTCTGTTCGCTTTCAGTTGCGGCCTATATTTTTGTACTCCATGCTTTACCTGCTCAGTACATCTTTCGTACTGACCCCCTTCCTTCGGGGGGCTACGTTTCATGCCCGCAGGTGCAGACGCCGGTGATCCACCACTGTAGGCTTCACTTTTGCTATTTCGGAGTACTTCCTTGATTCGGAGTCCACTTTTGGTATATATATCTTTCGCCATGTATATATTTCTGCATATCTGACTATTTGGGTACGGTGGGGCCCTGTCCCGTCATATGATTCTGTCGGTTAGTTTAGAGGTCTGTGGACATGTTTGTGGGTTATGGTGTGTCTGTATGCTTATGTGTATATGTTGTTTGGGCGATTCCATACGCCGAGGCGGCCGGTCCGCATATGTTTGTGCATTGCTTTGATTAGCCCTGTGTGGCCTCTGTTGGTGTTTGCTGTGTACAGGGTTATTCTGGTTAGTCCGAAAAACAAAGGAAACTCTGCCGAAATTTTTCTGGAAATTATCTGTATTTGGAATATAGCCTTGTCGGCTTCCGCTATATATTTGAATACGATTGATAGATGGGTTTGGGTGACCAGATCGAGCACTAGTCACGGCCTACGGGGTTGGGTCGTGTCATACTGCTTCCAAATCAGATGGTAGGTCCAACTCATAGGCAACCTTGCCTACCCTACGAATGATTTTATAAGGCCTAATGTATCTCGGGCTAAGCTTCCCTTTCTTGCCGAATCTCATCACAACCTTCATGGGTGTCACCTTCAAGAACACCCAATCACCAATCTGAACTCTAAGTGTCGACATCGGTTATCTGCATATGACTTCTGTAGACTCTGGGCTACCAATAATCTCTCCTGAATGAGCTTCACCTTATCAACAACTTGCTGAATCATATCTAGGCCGATTAACTTAGTCTCGCCTACATCGAACCAACCGATAGGAGACCTGCTGCCATTAAGAAGGTCTTAACTTATGATTGCTACGGCTCCCTGCCAGTCTATGAGCATTCTTAATTGTTGTACTCTTTTGCCTTGCTCCTTATATCTCTACTAGTAGACAAATCCCCTTGTTCAGATATGGAACTCTGCCATGCTTGCTTCTTGGTGCTATTTTAGATCATCCCTTTTTGTACTTGTCGACCTTAGGTACTTATCACATCATTTCATTTTTAATTTCTTGGTCGAACTCTTTAATTTCTTACAATATCATCCTATTCATACCTAAACTTTTTCTGCAATTTCCTCTCCTCAGTTTTAGCATAATTGCAATATAAATTTATAAACATGGAATTAAGATAAAATCCTACTTAATCATAACTTCCTTTTGATATGAGTATGCTTTCTTCTTAAGCCCTTGATTCTCTTGTACCGATGATCAATTGAGACTTAAATTAGCTGATGTTCTGCTTAGACTTCCTATCGTTTCCCTTACACCATTTTTGCCGACTATTGCATCACGACGATAGTCTATATGGTTCTATAACATATACTTTCACATTTGATATGCCCGGCGACTTGTGACTCCACGACTTGTGAGGTACTTTCTAATCTTAGGTAGCACTGCTCTCTTGCTATTCATACGCACACTATCTCCCTTCTTTAGAGATCATTGATATCCCAATACTTACTCCTCTTGCTAAAACTTTCATCTCTTCTAGTGCTATGATTTCCCTTTTCCTGAGCTTCGAAATATTATAGCTCATCTTAGAACTGAGTCTGTTCTCCCCCCCCCCCCCTTTTTTAAAGGATGTTTTCATATACTGTAACCTCTGAGTGTTAACCGTCTTTGATAGTCATCTGTCCAACCTTAGCGATCCTTCAACTCCTCTATTCTATATAATGCCGGAGTTCTCTTTATCGCATGGTTTAACTTGTTTTCCTTTTTGCTAGTTGAGTTCTTGTGTCAAATCAAAATGCTTATACATATCGGATACAATCCTAACGCCTTCTTTATTGTGTTTTCACCTCTACCTCTCATGACTAGTAGTCCCCTAAGTTACTGAATTAATGGGCACATCGGAATTTATTAAGCCCCTTAAGGAGTGTCCGACTATACCACGCTCCTTTAGCCCTAGTCTTTCTCCACGAATACCTTCTTAATATCCTTGAAACTCTCCTTGCTCTAGGTTCTGAATTCCTATTTATGTCTATACTATACCATTGTAAGTTGATATTCAACACCATCCATTCCCACGATTCGTCCTTTAATTATCTTAGCTCATTTGTCCTATAATCCTCCTTACTACTCGTTTGCATCGTAGCTATGGTTCATAGTCCTTCTAGTGTTTTGTCAGCTCTTGTTCTTAATATGAAATCCTTAAAAAGTACATCCTTTCCTTTCTTCTTGTTATATCCCGTATTTTTGCACGTTGGATTATTCGTAAGCTAATCGACATAAGTTCAAGGACAAGATTATTTTTGAGATATGAGACAAGGACTTTTAAATTCCGATTTCAATATTGCACGGTTTGCTAATCAATTACCATTAGTGCAGATATTAGTGGAGATCAAGGATTAATTAATAGCCATGATCAGATTATTAAGTAGGTATTAATGATTAATTAACTTAATTAGACCACAAAGTGGGACCCACTACAACATGGCTGAATTTGATTGGTGCATGCCATAGTGGGACACATGTCAAGTGGGATGGCCACATGTCAAGTGGGTAGGCAACATATATATATATATATATATATATATATATATATATAAGTGATGACTAATTAGTAGTCATACACTTCATTTCATCTTCTCCAAAACTCATTGAAAGCAAGGATCAAGAATAGCCATGGCTGCCAAGTTCACGGCCAGCTTAAAGATGGTGATAGCAAGGAAATTATGATTCCATCTGTATGTACCTGCGTGGCATGAAACGCAGCCCCCGAAGAAGAGGGGTCAGTACGGAATATGTACTGAGTATGTAAAGCATGGAATACAGAAAACAGAACCAAAATCGAAACAAACCGGACAAAAGTAAGTACATTATTCAGAATACCAAAATGCTTATTTTTCCGAACGCAAATCATGCATACCGATGTGATATGTCAGAAGAAGTACAGAAAATAAGTAAACCGTCCAGAGTGCCAAAATACTTACTTTCCTAACACAGACCATGCGTGCCGACATCATATGTCATCATATACATATACATATAACAGATCCCGACCTTTTAGTGAGGGACGCAGTGGATGGAGTCATCATGTATGCCGACATCATACATCATATATGCATATAATAGATCCCGGCCCTTTAGTGAGGGACGCGGTGAACAGAATCATCAACGCATGTCGTATATCATATATGCATATAACAGATCCCGGCCCTTTAGTGAGGGACGCGGTGAACAGAATCATCGATGCATGTCAAAATCGTATATCATATATGCATATAACACATCCCGGCCCTCTATTCCGGGACGCGGTGAACAGAATCATCACATGCCATCCTGGCCGCCATCCCCATATCATCATGTCATCATATACAGATGTACATATAACAGAACCCGGCCTGCAAAGGAGAGGGACGCGATGAACAATGCAGAGGAAGACGCACGATAACAGAACCTGGCCCGGGACGCAGTGAAGAACATACTGAGGCTTGCACGAGCAGAGTAGTGCGAAACCATATGCACATAAATCAAGACTCGATAGATACGTGCTCCTATCGACATTTGAAGGATCATAAACACGTTTCCAGTCAATCCGGTTTAGTATGAGAAAGTTACGGACATTTTTACCACAGAACTTTTACGAACGTTTCAAAGCAAATCCGAGATCTTTTACTAAAGTTAGGGACATTAAAACTTACAGAACTCTTTGAGAAATAAAATTCTTTATGCTCATCTCGTTATTCAATCATATAATAAGCTCAACTATATCGAGCGTACTCATATCAAAAAGTGAATAAGAATCATAGACAAACTCGGAAACATATCAAATAGTGCTTCAGAAATCATAGATACGTATCAAAACCATATGAAGTAGCTTATGGAAATCAAGAATATTAGTCATCCTAGTAGCTCTAAGAATAGGAATTTCTTTGAAATCATACATATACACCGTATGTTTGTTTCATAAGGATCATGCCAAAAGAAAGAAAGGGTAAGCCTTACATACCTGCTCCGCGTCCTATTAGTTACGCTTAATTGTCCAAACTTGCTATCGCTAATATACATTCAAGAAGATTTACACAATCGTTAGATTTGTCGCCATATGCTTGTCTTAGTCCTTCAAATGAATTCATTTATAATCTGCCGAAATTTCGGCAGCATTTCCCCTGTAAATACACCATCCCCGAGAATCTAACTCGGCCAATTTATCAACAACAATTCGAGAATTCAACTCGGCCAAATTATCAACAACAATACCAACAATCATATCTCCAACTTCAACAATTATTTCAAATGCATTCTAACACTAGCAATCCTTTTTACACAATTCGACGGCATTTCATTTATATTCAATTCAATCACACATATTCAAGCTAACACCAATGATACCACATTCAAGTATTAATCCGAAATCATTCTAACATGATTCAAGAATACTTCAAACAATTCACATAATATTCAAAACAACCCAATCACATACTACTTCACCCGAAACCTTCCAAATTCAACAAAAACAATAGCGACAAATTTCCTTCTTTCAAATTCAATCACAACAACCCAACTTACAATCTTCCAAACACATGTCTCCCTTCAAAATTCATGAATTATATTTACAACCTACACATTAGCAATATCATTCATACAAATATAAGAAACCATACTAATGTCACATTAACTTCTTCAACACTCCCACAATGATTCCAACTTCATTTCAATTCATCAAACCTTCATTTTCATCATGGAATCCACAACTACAACAATCCAAATACTAAATAAAATCAATTCATCACATCTACACAACACCACCTCTATTCGGCCACAACCATACACATACATATTTCATGAATTTCATCCATTTCTACATACAACAACATGCATAAACCATCCATAACATATATAAAAGAAGATTGAACCTTACCTTTCTTCACTTGTCTTCTTACTTAACTAGGGTTTGTAAATCACCCAAATAAATGCTTGGCTTGCTCCAACAACTCCTTCATGTTAATGAGGACCTTTCAATTAGTTGAAATTCTAGAAGAAAATAATTTTTCTTGATCAACTTCCATGGACACAAATTTTGGAGTCATGGCCGAATGGCCTTTTTCTCTTTTTTTTTTTCTTCTCCAAGCTTCTTGATTTAAAAGATGATTATGCCTTGTTTTGTCATCTATTGTATATATATATATATATATATATATATATATATATATATATGGCTCTACCAACACAAGGTGGACACATGTCCCCTTCTCTCTTTTTCTTGAACTTTCATAAAATAAACAAATATGACCACTTGTCTTGTTATATAAGCTTTGGTCCATATATATTTATAATAAGCCCCATTTAATAAAAATATGGACATATGCCACACGGCCAACATGGCCACTTTCAAGAACCTTGTTGAATATTTTGTGAAATTCCTATTTTGCCCCTAGCCTTCCACAATATTACCATGAACCACTTTGTGAATTTCCCTTTTTACCCTTAGCCTTTCTCAATATTTCCATACTAATAAACAACTTGTATATTAAAATAATTTTGGAAAATAGTCTTTCCCTTAACTTCTCGCAATTATCTTGAATTATCCGAACGTACAAAATACGGGCTACAACAATATGAAATTGTTGGGACATGAATTGGATTAGATGTTGATGAGGTTGTGGGATGTTTTTATGAGATTTTTGGTGGAAATTCTCACGTGATTATGTTGCTATTTGAGACTGTTCTTGTTGAGTTGAAGGACTAAGTGTGGTTATGAGTATATATTGTGTTGTTGTAGTAATGAGTTGTTTGGAGCATGTTATTGTAAGAGCATTTTTAGATGTGTTGTGGCTATAGATCATTAGGAATAACTTGAGTATGTCGTGGTCGTTATGTTGATTATTGTTAAATGTGCAACGTGTGGACTGATTTGGAGTATTGTGCGTGCGGTGCGGGCTGTTTTGAGGTGTTTTTGGATCTTGTTTTGACTAGTTCTTGATATGGTTACTTGGACGTGTTGTTGTTGATGTTATTCAGGTCGTTTCTATAGTTGATTTGGATGTGAGGGAAGTGAACGATATAGGGGAAATGCCGCCCAATTTTCTAGAAATGAGTTACTAACTTCAAAATACGTTTTAAGCCATTTCGTAGCTTAACTATAGTTTTTAACGTCTTAATATAGGTTGAGGTACTTCAGGAAGTGTATACATATCGAATCACGGATTAAACGTTGAAGGTATGTAAAGCTATCCCTTCTTTCTTTTTGGCATGAGCTATGTGAGACAAACAGATGACGAATGTATAAACTCCCAAGAAACTCCTATTCTTAGAGACACTAGGATGGCTAATGTTCGTGATATCTAGAACCTATTTCATATTGTCTTGATACGTGTCTATGATTCTTGAAGTTCTATTTGATATAATCCATAGTGACATTCGAGGGGTACTTGACATGACTGTTGTCTTTGATACTCAAGTATTAGTCATTCTAATTATTCTATTGAGTCTCATATGATGATTTAGTTTGCATATGGTTGCGCACTACTCTGCTTGTGCATGCCGTTAATATATCTTTCACCGAGTCCTGGGCCGGGTATGTTTTCGTGCACAGTTTCACTGCATTGTTCATCGAGTCCCTTACTAGAGGGCCGGGTACGTATGTATATAGTATATATATATATATATATATATATATATATATATATATAGATGTGTGTGTGTGTGTGTGTGTGTGTGTGTACTATATATATATGATATGATTATGGCACTGAGTCCCATGATGGGTCGGTATGGTATATATGATGACTTTGTTCACAGAGTCCCATAACGGGCAGGGTATGATATATGATATAGATATGCATAATTATCATTTCGTAATGCACAGGTGCATTGATATTCTTGACTATCATACTTGCCTTTTGTTATCTTCTATTCAGTCATAATCTTCTTTCTTCCGGGGGGCTGCGTTTCATGCCCGCAGGTACAGACACTCGGTTTTGTGATCCTCCAGCCTAGGACTTTTACTCAGCTGTTGGAGAGCTCCATTGTTCCGAAGCCTAGATTATTTTGGTACAGATCTTTTGATATAGACTTATGCATATCCAGGGGTACGGCGGGGCCCTGTCCCGTCATATTTCACGTTTATACTCTTAGAGGTCTGTAGACATATGTGGGTTGTACGTAGTTTTTGGTCAGTTATGTCAATATGACTCGTTTTGGGTATCTCCGTATATAGTGGCAGCCTTGTCGGCTTGCGTATTATGTTATGTGTTGGTTAGCTGTGACTCCTCAGGGGATAGGTTTATGATGATATGTGGCGTTATGAATCTTTAGTTGCCTTTACAAGTTTCCATACTGTTCTTAGTTTCAGTCTGACTATATCTAACAGGTTCGTATACGAGTGTCCAGCTCGGGCACTAGTCATGGCCCATGGGGTTGGGTCGTGACAAAAGTGATATAAGAGTAGTTCATCCTCAGAGTGTCTAAAGATCGTGTCTAGTAGAGTGTTGTTTATCGGTGTGTTGTACACCACTTCTATAAATAGGAAGCTACAGGACATTTAGGTTGTTACCTTTCCTTCTTACTCTAGATCGTGCGATAGAGCTATATTATCAGGATAATCCCTCTCTAACAAATTATTGTGTTCATAGCTATGCCTCCAAAGAACGCGACAGCTGCCCAGATTGGCAAATCGGTAGCAGGAGATACTAGTCAGACCTGGAGAGTTACTAGGGCCCGTGCCCAGTCTATGCCTGAGATTGTACTCTAGTCAGCGAGCTCTGCTACACCGCCACCTCCAGAGGAGCTTAGAGCAGCAGCAGCTCCAGTTCAGGGGGCAGCCCCACCGCCAGCTCCCGAGGCCCCAGCACCTGAGCCTCCAGCTCTTCAGCCAAGGGGCGGAGGATAGGACCATGAGAGATGCAGTTCAGCTGCTGACCAGATTAGTGGCAGGGCAGGCTCGCAGGCATGGACTAGGAGTTGACCATGCGGATAGATCTGATAGTTTGAGGGCTTGTGACTTCTTAAGTTGTAATCCTCCAAAGTTTTTCAGGTCAAAGCCCGAGGATGATCTGCTGGAGTTTATTCGGCAGATGCAGCGTACATTGAGGTAATTAAGGCATATGAGACTGAGTCTGTTGAGTTGGCTTCGTATCGGTTGCGGGATGTAGCTGTTAATTGGTATGAGTCTTGGGAGTTATCTAGAGGCGAGGGTGCTCCTCCTGCGGTATGGGATGAGTTTGTGGAGGCCTTCCTTGGCCACTTCCTGCCTCCAGAGATGAGACGAGCTAGAGTTGATAGATTCTTACATTTGAAGCAGAGTGGAAGGAGCGTTCACGAGTATAGTCTTGAGTTTGATTCGTTGGCTAGATATGCGCCTACTATTGTAGCTGATATGGCTGATAGAGTGCATCGTTATGTGATGGGACTGGATCATTATTTGATTGATGGTTGTATGGCAGTGCCTCTTTAGCCAGGTATGGATATTGCTCGGGTACAGGAATATGCACAGGGGGTAGAGGATCGACACAGAGGACGTCAGCCAGATAGAGATTACGACAGAGGCCAACATAAGAGGGCTAGATCGGCTAGTTAACTTTGTGAGTTTCGAGGTAGGCAGCCTCAGCAGCATACTAGATATTCTTCCCAGCCAGCACGGAGTGCACCCCCACAGTTTAAAGGTAGGATATTTGATAGCACAGGGTATTCAGGGGCCGGTCAGAGCTCTAAGGCTTCGGGTTCACAGATGAACAGGGGTTCGAGTCAGTCGAGGCCACCTTTGCCTCGGTGTTCTCGATGTGGTAGGCCCCATTCTAGGGAATGTTGTTGGGCTACAGGTGCTTGTTTTTCTTGCACCCATCATGGCCATATGATGAAGGAGTGTCCCTATGGAGATGGTGTAAGTGGTATGGCTCAGCCTACTGGGTCGGTTGCTGGTTTATCTTCTTCTGTAGCTATACGCCCTATGGGGCAGGGTATTCAGACACCAGCAGGCCGTGGTAGAGGTCGTGGTGGAGCTTCCAGTTCTAGTGGTCCTTCGAACCGCATATATGCTTTGTCTAGTAGGCAGGATTAGGAGGCGTCACCGAATGTGGTTACAGGTATATTATCGATTTTCTCTCGGGACGTATATGCATTGATAGATCCAGGCTCCACCTTATCATATATATCTCCCTTTATTGCTAGTAGAATCGGAATAGAACCTGAGTTGATAGAACCATTTGTGGTAGCCACACCGGTAGGAGTTTCTGTTATAGCAAAGCGAGTATATAGAGATTGTTCGGTGGTTATATATAGTCGTCATACCATGGCAGATCTGATATAGTTAGATATGACTGAGTTTGATGTTATTATGGGAATGGATTGGTTGGCTTCTTGTTATGCTAACGTTGATTATAGAGAAAAGATAGTTCGATTTCAGTTCCCAGGAGAGCTGATTATAGAGTGGATAGAGAATACAGTATCGCCGAGGGGTAAGTTTATTTCATACCTCGAGGCAAAGAAGATGGTTAGAAAGGGTAATATTTATCATCTGGTTCGTGTGCATGACCTGAAAGTAGAGGTACCGACTCTTCAGTCAGTCCCGATAGTTAATGAATTTCCAGATGTATTCCCAGATGAACTTCCAGGTCTTCCTCCTGAACGGGAGATAGAGTAATTTACAATAGACGTATTGCCAGATACTCAGCCCATATCTATTGCTCCTTATAGAATGGCACCTACAGAGCCGAATGGGTTAAAGGTGCAACTGAGGGACTTGGTAGAAAAGGGCTTTATCAGGCCTAGCACATCACCTTGGCGAGCACCGGTACTATTTGTGAGAAAGAAAGATGGGTCACTGCGGATGTGTATTGATTATAGGCAGCTGAATAAAGTAACAATAAAGAATAGATATCCCCTCCCCAGGATTGATGATCTATTTGACCAGTTGCAGGGTGCTAGGTGTTTTTCGAAGATAGACTTACGGTCAGGCTATCATCAAGTGCGGGTGAAGGAGGCAGATATTAAGAAGACTGCATTCAGGATCCGATACGGGCATTATGACTTTAGAGTGATGTATTTTGGGCTGACCAATGCTCCAACAGTATTTATGGATTTGATGAACCGAGTGTTCAAACCATTCCTAGATATGTTCGTGATTGTATTTATCGATGATATTCCGGTCTATTCACGTTCAGAAGAGGAGCATACAGATCATTTGAGGACGGTACTTAGGGTGCTCCAGCACCAGAAGTTGTATGCTAAGTTTTCGAAATGCGAATTCTGGTTGACTTCAGTAGCATTCTTGGGGCACATTATTGGAGCTGATGGTATTCAGGTAGATACACAAAAGATTGAGGCTGTAAAGACTTGGCCTAGACCTACGATACCTACTGAGGTACGCAGTTTTCTAGAGCTAGAAGGATATTACAAGAGATTCGTAGAAAAGTTTGCCTCGATTTCTGCGCCTTTAACGAGGCTAACTCAGAAGGCATCTAAGTTCCAGTGGACTAATGCTTATGAGCAAAGCTTCCAGTTGCTGAAAGACAAGTTGACTACGACTCCAGTTCTAACTCTTCCAGTGGGACCAGATGGCTATGTCGTTTATTGTGATGCTTTAGGTGTTGGACTAGGCTGTGTATTGATGCATCATGGCAGGGTTATAGCCTATGCTTCCCGACAGCTCAGAAAGCACGAAAGGAATTATCCTACTCATGATCTGGAGTTAGCAGCGGTAATTCATGCCTTGAAGATATGGAGACATTATTTTTATGGTTTTCATGTTGATGTTTATACGGATCACAAGAGCCTCCAATATATCTTTAAGCATAAGGAGTTGAACTTATGGCAGAGACGGTGGCTAGAGTTACTAAAGGATTATGATGCTGATATTTTATACCATTCAGGGAAAGCAAATGTTGTAGCAGATGCTCTTAGCCGTAAATCTATGGGTAGCTTGATGGACGTACAACCAGAAAGGAAGGAGATGGTCCGTGAGATTTACCAGCTTGCTAACCTTGGAGTCCGTTTGGCTGATTCTGGAGATGGTGGAGTTTCTGTTAGAGATGTTGCTGAATCCTCTATCATAGAAGAGGTAAAAAGACGCCAGTACGAGGATCCTATTCTGGCACAGTATAGAGATACAACTCTTCAAAAGGAGAATATCCCATTTGAGGTTACACCTGACGGAGTGCTACGGTATGGAGGTAGATTGTGTGTACCTAAGGTTGCAGGGCTATGACAACAGGTTATGGGAGAGGCACACTATGCCCGTTATTCTATTCATCCAGGGTCAACGAAGATGTATCATGACCTCAGATGTTTATATTGGTGGGATGGCATGAAAAGGGACATAGCGGAGTTTGTTGCTCAGAGCCCGAATTGTCAACAGGTTAAGGTCGAGCATCAGAAGCCTGGTGGGTTATTACAGGAGATAGAGATCCCAACTTGGAAGTGGGAAGTAATTAATATGGACTTCATTATGGGCTAACCTCGCACTCCACGGAAGTATGATTCTATATGGGTTATTGTTGATAGGCTGACAAAATCAGCCCATTTTCTTTCAGTCAGGACTACTTATTCAGCTAAGGACTATGCGAGGTTATACATTAAGGAGATAGTGAGACTTCGTGGGGTTCCCACATCTGTTATCTCAGACAGAGGAGCTCAGTTTACGGCTAACTTCTGGAGATCATTCCAGAAAGGATTGGGGACACAAGTGAGTCTTAGCACATCATTTCACCCTCAGACTGACGGACAGACCGAGCGTACAATTCAGACGCTAGAAGATATGTTGAGTGCCTGTATTATTGACTTCAGAGGTAGCTGGGATGATCATTTGCCACTTATCGAGTTTGCTTATAATAATAGCTACCATTCTAATAATAATAGCTACCATTCTAGTATCCAGATGGCACCGTATGAGGCCTTATATGGGAGGAAGTGCAGGTCACCTATCGGTTGGTTTGATGTTGGTGAGACGAAATTGATAGGCCCAGACAAGATTCAACAAGCTGTTGATAAGGTGAAGCTTATTCAGGAAAGATTATTGGCAGCCCAGAGTCGACAGAAGTCATATGCAGATAACCGACGTCGACATTTAGAGTTTCAGATTGGTGATTTGGTGTTCTTGAAAGTGTCACCCATGAAGGGTGTGATGAGATTCGGTAAGAAAGGGAAGCTTAGCCCGAGGTACATTGGGCCTTATCAGATTATTCGTAGGGTAGGAAAGGTTTCCTATGAGTTGGACCGACCATCTGATTTGGAAGCAGTACATCCGGTCTTTCATGTGGCAATGCTTCGTAAATGTATTGGTGACCCTTCTAGAGTATTCCCGGTAGATGATGTCCAGGTAACATAGGAGTTGTCTTACGAGGAGAGCCCTATAGTTGTACTTGATCGTCATGTTACAAGGTTGCGTACTAAGGATGTGGCTTCCGTCAAAGTATTGTGGTGACATAATAATAGGGAAGAGATGACCTGGGAAGCCGAAGACGAAATGAAAAATAAGTATCCTTACATATTCCCTATGCCTACAGGAAATTTAATTTCTTACTTGACTATGTTGATTAGTAGATGAGACTATACATTATTGTGGCCCTGCGTGGCATCCGTGCGCTGCTGAATGCAGGTTGGTAGGTATAGCGATAAAGGAGACTTTCCCGAAATTCTATAAGACCCTATAGAATTAGTTTAACATTCGAGGACGAATGTTCTAAAGGGGGGAAGGATGTTATATCCCGTATTTTTGCACGTTGGATTTTTCGTAAGCTAATCGACATAAGTTCAAGGACAAGATTATTTTTGAGATATGAGACAAGGACTTTTAAATTCCGATTACAATATTGCACGGTTTGCTAATCAATTACAATTAGTGGAGATATTAGTGGAGATCAAGGATTAATTAATAGCCATGATCAGATTATTAAGTGGGGATTAATGATTAATTAAACTTAATTAGACCACTAAGTCGGCCCCACTACAACATGGCTGAATTTGATTGGTGCATGCCATAGTGGGACACATGTCAAGTGGGCTGGCCACATGTCAAGTGGGTAGGCAACATATATATATATATATATATATATATATATATATATATATATATATATATATATATATATATATATATATATATATAAGTGATGACTAATTAGTAGTCATACACTTCATTTCATCTTCTCCAAAACTCATTGAAAGCAAGGATCAAGAACAGCCATGGCTGCCAAGTTCACGGCCAGCTTAAAGATAGTGATAGCAAGGAAATTATGATTCCATAAAAGTGTTCTAAACATCCCAAGGAAGGTAGCAACGTTAGAATTTTAAATTACGGAAGATGAAGTTGTGAAATTGGTGCAAGTAATTGTAGAATCTGTCCTAACTAATTTAAGGTAAGATTTCTCCTTCTTGTAATGTAATTGGGGTTAATGATGTTGTAATGGAGAGATTAAATTGTATAAGACGAAACTAGAAGTAAGAAAATTGCATGATTATTGTCGATGTTGTAATTGGGCAGAATCAGAGTTGTCTTAATTTAATAATGGTGGATTAGGTTTGATTGTTGTTGTGATTATTGTTGTTATGGATTATGTGTTAAAAGTGAAGGAATCTTGATATTTAAAGTTGTAGTTGTTTATATGAAATTGTTGGGACATGAATTGGATTAGATGTTCATGAGGTTGTGGGATGTTTTTATGAGATTATTGGGGGGAATTCTCACGTGATTATGTTGCTATTTGAGACTGTTCTTGTTGAGTTGAAGGACTAAGTGTGGTTATGAGTATATATTGTGTTGTTGTAGTAATGAGCTGTTTGGAGCATGTTATTGTAAGAGCATTTTTGATAATGTGTTGTGGCTATAGATCATTTGGCATAAGTTGAGTATGTCGTGGTCTTTATGTTGATTATTGTTGAATGTGCAACGTGTGGACTGATTTGGAGTATTGTGCGTGTGGTGCGGGCTATTTCGAGGTGTTTTTGGATCTTGTTTTGACTAGTTCTTGATATGTTAACTTGGACGTGTTGTTGTTGATGTTATTCTGGTCGTTTCTATTGTTTGTTTGGATGTGAGGGAAGTGAACGATATAGGGGAAATGCCGCCCAATTTTCTAGAAATGAGTTACTAACTTCGAAATACGTTTTAAGCCTTTCTGTAGCTTAACTATAGTTTTTAACGTCTTAATATAGGTTGAGGTACTTTGGGTAGCGTATACATATCGAATCACGGATTAAACGTTGCAGGTATGTAAAGCTATCCCTTCTTTCTTTTTGACATGATCTATGTGAGACAAACAGACGACGAATGTATAAGCTCCAAAGAAACTCCTATTCTTAGATACACTAGGATGGCCAATGTTCATGATATCAAGAACCTATTTCATATTGTCTTGATACGTGTCTATGATTCTTGAAGTTCTAGTTGATATAATCCATAGTGATATTCGAGGGGTACATGACATGACTGTTGTCTTTGATACTCAAGTATTAGTTCATTCTACTTATTCTATTGAGTCTCAGATGATGATTTAGTTTGCACATGGTTGCTCACTACTCTACTCGTGCATGTCGTTAATATATCTTTCACCGAGTCCCGGGCTGGGTATGTTTTCGTGAACAGTTTCACTGCATTGTTCTCCGAGTTCCTCACTAGAGGGCCGGGTACATATGTATATATATATGATGATATGATCATGGCACCGAGTCCCATGATGGGTCGGTATGGTATATGATTGTCACACCCTAACCTTGATAGGGCATGATGGGCACCCGACCCCATACTTAGAGCCGAGCGAACCCCTTTAGTTCTCGTTATGTTCATAACCTCACTGGACTCTTAAGTTACAAAATGAAATGCATGATAGAAATTTGTCAAAACCATTCTTTTCGTCGACATCCTATACACGTGACTCTGTCTGCAAAGTCTCTAACATCAATCAAGATGCCATAACCTGAATACTCTGACTCGGCAACACTCCGAAAGGGAACGGAGCTCGCCAATCCCGCTGGTACATCTCCTAGCAATGTCCTCTACTCATCTGTATACACCTGCGTGGCTTGAAACGCAGCCCCCGAAGAAAGGGGGTTAGTACGGAATATATACTGAGCATGTAAGGCATGAAATACAGTAAAGAGGATCATAATTAAAACGGAGATTTACCAAAAACAAAAATGACTATTAAAAACATCAATACACTTGCCTTTTGAAATGAAAATCATGCATGTCAATATCATATATCATACATACATATAACGTGTCCCGGCCCTCTAGTGAGGGACTCGGCGAATAGAGTCATCATATGCCATCCTGGCCGCCACCCCCGTATCATCATATCATCATGTCATCATATCATCATCATATATATTGTCACGACCCAGCTCCGTGGGCCGCAACTGATGTCCTATCTGGACACCCCAAACAGTCTTACATACTGACTCGTCATATTTTTATCTAACTCAGACTTTCATATTAATCATCCCAAACAGATTGAAAGCAAATATTATCTTAAGCGGTCGCACGTGCAAAAATTATCTAATCATAGTCAGAAGGGGCGGCGGAATAGACATCGCCGAACAGATATACACATATACAAACATACAGGCCATTATGGCCGCCATAACAGACGGGACCGCATTAAGACGTAGATCATAGACAAACGAACACACATACATGACCCATTACCCACATATATGACTACAGGCCTCTACAAACCATAACAGAATCATATGGCGGGGCAGGGCCGCGCCGTACCCCAAATAATCAAATATACAGAAGCGTATACATCACAAAAGATATGTACCACTATATGGGCTCCGGATCAAGAGGAGCACTCTGTAACAGCAGAATGTGTGGCCTACACTGACATATCACGAACCTCTGTACCTGCGGGCATGAAACGCAGCCCCCGAAGAAAGGGGTTCAGTACGAAAGATTTACTGAGTATGTAAAGCATAAGATACAGAAAATCAAACCATAACAGAAGTGAAGGGTACAGAGAGAGAATACCGGATCAAAATATCAAAATCTGTACGGAAGACACGTGTACATAATGCAAATAGAAAATCATGCATAAGGCTCCGGAACGTGGTCACTGCTCCGACGCTGGTGCCACAACACAACATACTCCAGAAGGTTTCAAATCTCCGTACAACCCCGAACACAACATATGATCACATCATATCATATCATCAAAACATATCATAAGCCATATCACAGCATAACTCCATAAACGGAACCCGGCCCTATGGCGAGGTCTCGGGAACCGTAACACATCATACTGCCAAATTTATCATAGTGCGCACGATCACAAACCGGCCCGAGAACCGGCGAACGATATCATAATAATAGGCACGAGCAGAGTAGTGCGGAAACCATATGCATATATGCAATTAAATTCCAAGACTCGACAAATAAATACACGTATATATATATATATATATATATATATATATATATATATTGAGATCATAAAATTCAAAATAAGTATCGAGTCGGTCAGAATTAGTATACAAAAGATATGAGCCTTTAAATTTACAAAACTTTCGAAAAATACCTAATAAGCCATTTTTTGAAAATTTAGTGTCGTTCACATTTAAGAGCTTTCAAATAACTTATGGAACAAATCAAATGGGGCCTTAAATTCATAGGCAAAAGTCCCCTCTTTATATCATACGAAAGTAGATTAAGTAAGACAAACGAAGGAAGTTTCGGGGCAAATGGGCCCACTTCGGGTCAAGTTGAGGTGGCGGACATAAATTACGAACATTAGACTGTATGGAGTCATCCATGTAAGTTTCAAAACGATTCTATCACATTTGTGCAAATTATGGATGTTCGAATAGTTTTCCAACAAAACATAAGAATTATAATTCAATTACATTGAATGAATAGTACCTAAAATCAGACTCGGATTTCCATGAACAGAATTGCCCCCGAGGCTCAAATCTCAACCTAGTATGTCTAGGACATGCCAAAAGAAGGAAAGGGAGAGCTTTACATACCTTTTCCGCTTCTTACGCTACTCCAAATTCTAATCCCAAACTCTCCAAAATCTACAAATGGTCACATTTACCAAACATTAATTAAAGTCTTTAGAAGTTGAATCTTAGAGTAACACTTGTCTACAGAAATTTCGGCAGCATTTCCCCTGTAAATGCGCCATCCCCGAGAATTTAACTCGGCTAGAAACACAATAACAATACCAACAGCAATACCAACAACATTCACAATAACTACAAAACACATTCCAACATAAATAACCCCTCTGTACACATAATGCAACAACTTCTACTCCAACTTCACACTTTCAAACTAATGTCAACGCTTTCATATTTATTCACTAATTCAAGACCCTTCAAATACAATTCAAAAACATTTCACATTATTCTACAAAATATGCAAAAGTTCCACCAAACCATAATCCACCCAAAACCTCCAATTTTCAACACAAATATTCACAACACATTTTTTTTTATCTTCCAATTTCACTTACAACAATCACCACTCACATCTTACGACTTCATTTTCTGAATTACATAATTATAATAAAATCGCATACTTTCCGACAACAACTCAACAACAAATTTTTCATGCTAACTTAAGCCATTATTCTTCCACCTACTTCACAAAGCTAAAATCAACACAATTTACATACTAAATAATATTTGTTCATTTCCCCTTCACCCTACACCACACGGCCACACACATATTCACCCACAACACACAAATTTCATACTTTTCACTCACTTCCACATACTACAACATGTATACATCTTCCATAACATAATAAAAACATAAAATTCTTACCTTTTCCCTTCAACTTCTTCACTTGACCAAAATGCGGAAACAGTGAAACGGATGACTTATCTTCCGAAACAATTATACCACGTTCTAGAGGGTCCTTGAATTAGTAGGAATATCACAAGAAAATAATTTTTGGAACAAAATTTCAAGGGGCCAAAATTCCCACGGGCTGGCCGAATACCCTTTGTTTCTTGCTCTTCTTCTTTTATTTTTCTCCTTCTCTAATTCTCTTGAATCTTCTAAAGATAATGACCCTTCTCTCTAATTTATCACATGCAAGATTTATTAAGTGACATGGGTTGGGCTTGGCCATGTAGTGGCCAGCCACCCCCCTTGCTCTTGGGCCTCATTTTCTCTTATTTCTTTTTGAGCCCAATTGGTCATGGATCTTATTTTGTAATTGCCAAAATTAATTTCTGAAATTCCCAATTTTGCCCTTGGCCTTTTTTTTCTGTATTTCCACCTCAACATTTCATGAACATCACATATGTAGTAATTAAAATAAAAACATAGCCTTATTTCTCACAAGTCCAAATTATTTCAAATTTTTCGAATGCGCAAAAGTACGGGATATAACATATATATATAACGTGCCCCGGCCCTCTAGTGAGGGACGCGGCGAACAATGCAGTGGAGTACGCACGAGAACGTGTCCTGGCCCGGGACTCAGTGAAGGACATATTGAGGCATGCACGAGCAGAGTAGTGAGAAACTATATGCAAATAAATCAATTTTTGAGACTCGATAGGTAAGTACACTAATCGACACTTGAAGGATCATAAACACGTTTCAAGTCAATCCGAGTTAGCATAAGAAAGTTATGGACGTTATTCATTACAGAAACCTTTATGAACATATCATAGTGATCTGAGACCTCTTATGAAAGTTAGGGACATTAATCCTTATAGAACCCTTTTAGAGACAGGAACTCTTTATGCTTTGCTCGTTATTCAATCATACAATAAGCTTGACTATATTAAGTATGCTCATGTAAAGAAGTGAATAAGAATCGTAAACAAGCTCGGAATTAAAGAATAGAGTTATCCCAAGGTGCGTGTCATACCTTACTTAGCTCTAGGACATGCCAAAAGAAAGAAAGGGTAAGCCTTACATACCTTGCCCGCTTCCTAGGAAAATCTGAATTTAAGTCTCGGTTTTCCCAAGATCTACAACAACGTTAGAAGATAGCAAACATTAGCTATAGGTATTTAGGAAGCCGATTCCAAGCTAGCAATCCACCTACAAAAATTTGGGCAGCATTTCCCCTGTAAATTCAACCAACCCCGAGAATTCAACTCGGCCAAATCATCAACAACAATACCAACAACCACATTAACAACTTCAACAATTGATTCAAAATGCATTCCAACGTTAGCAACCCTTTCTACATAATTCGACGGCATTTCATTTACATCCAATTTAACCACAACAACCCAACTTACAATCTTCCAAACTCAATAAGAACAACAACGACACATTCCTCGCTTCCAAGTTCATGAATTACACCAACAACCACACGTTAACAACATCATTCATACAAATATAAGAAACCATGCTAGCATCACATTAACTTATACAATAATCCACAACGATTACAACTTCATTTCAAGCCATCAAACCTTCATTTTCATCATGGAATCCACAACAACAATAACAATAAACACTAAATAAAATCAATTCATCACATCTTACCAACATAGCCCTTATTTGCCCACAACCAACACCCACGTATTTCCTGAATTTAATCCATTTCTACATACTACAACACTCACAAACCATCCCTAACACATAGAAAAGGAGATTAATTCTTACCTTTACCCTTCCACTTCTCAATTTAGCTAGGGTTGATAAATTGCACAAATGAATGCTTTGCTTGCTCCAACAACTACTCCACGTTAATAAGGGCCTTCCAATTGGTTGAAATGCTAGAAGAAAATTATTTTTATTGATCAACTCAAAGGCATCAAATTTTTCTAGCCATGGCCGAATACTACTATATTTTTTTCTTGAAGTTTCTTGAATGGTGAAGATGAAGAATATGTCTTGCTTTGTAATTACTCATCTATATATATATACATATATATACATAGCCCATGAAAGGTGGACACATGCCCCCACTGCTTGAGTTAATTGGCTAAGCCATTGGTGGGTCCCACTTGAGCCACACGGCCATGGTGGCTATTGTCATGAACCTTCTTGAATTTTTTTTTCCATTCTTACCCCTTTCCTTTCTCAATATTTCCATACTATTAATAAACAACTTGTGTATTAAAATAAAATTGGAAGGGAAATAATAACCTTGCCCTTAACTTATCGCGACTATCTTGAAATATCCGAATGTACAAAATACGGGATATAACAATGATGACTTTATTCACCGAGTCCCATAACGGGCCGGGTATGATATATGATATAGATATGCATAATTCTCATTTCGTAAGGCACATGTGCATTGATATTCTTGACTATTATACTTGCTTTTTGTTATCTTCTATTCAGTCATAATCTTCTTTATTGTATTTCATGTTTTATATACTCAGTACATTCCTCGTACTGACCCCCTTTCTTCGGTGCGCTGCGTTTCGTGCCCGCGGGTACAGACACTCGGTTTGGTGATCCTCCAGCCTAGGACTTCTACTCAGCTGTTGGAGAGCTCTATTGTTCCGGAGCCTAGATTATTTTGGTACAAATATTTTGATGTATACTTATGCATATCCAGGGGTACGGCGGGGCCCTGTCCCGTCATATTTCACGTTTATACTCTTAGAGGTCGGTAGACATATATAGGTTGTACGTAGGTTTTGGTCAGTTATGTCGATTTGACTCGTTTTGGGTATCTCCGTATATAGTGGCAGCCTTGTCAGCTTGCGTATTATGTTATGTGTTGGTTAGCTGTGACTCCTCAGGGGACAGGTTTATGATGATATGTGGCGTTATGAATCTTTAGTTGCCTTTACAAGTTTCCATATTGTTCTTAGTTTCAGTCTGACTATATCTAACAGGTTCGTATACGAGTGTCCAGCTCGGGCACTAGTCCTGGCCGATGGGGTTGGGTCGTGGCACTTCTTTTGTCGAGTCTTCATCTTTCTTTACGATACTACAACTTGTGCACGCACATACAAATTCGGTTTCATGATCGCATCATTGCATCTTTTATATAACTATTACCTTAAAATTTCAATTTGTTTTTCCTTGGGCAAGCCTACTGATTCACTAACCTTCTCCTTGTTGTCGGCGGCCATATAATTTCCTTTAACCATTTCATTGACACATTCTGCTCCCTTTATACCTCATCATTTCTTTTACTTGTACAACGTCTATTCCATTAATCATCTTTTACTCCTGGGTTAGGAAACTTTGGAGTGTTTTGTTATGAGTGCGAATCCCCTTTACACTGAAAATCTCTTTTTGCCCTAAGTTCTCCTTCCATATTGGTCTATACTGTACCATCCCGTCACTATTCCATGCCCTTCCATCCATTGTTAGTCCTTCTACCCGTTTAACTTTTTACTCGCAATTCTTCCTAACTATGTGTTCGTGTTGCCGCTGTACATCAGGTTTTCTTAGTGTCCTGCAACTTCTTGCTCTTAGCACGAAATTATTATAGTTTACACTCCCTCCATGCTCCATTCACTGAGCCTTTATCCGTCTTTCTGACACTACGGCCGAATTGTCTTCCATACATGTTCCTTACATTTCATTCTACTCCCTCTATGATCGAATCTCTCGGCCTTTACCGGAACTCTTGTCCCATGCCATTAATTTTTTTTAATCGTTTGTGTCGTCCCATCATCCTCGTTCTTATCTCGACGATTGATCGGTTTCTTACAGCTAATTGTTAAAGCATTCTGTGTACCCCCGGGGTTAAAGATTTCCAGTTACTTTACTCCTAAATGCTATTCTCCTTTCCTTATATTATAACATTGACCCTAAAGTTCATAGAATATCTTTTTGAGTTGCAGATCCGTTTTACTTCCAAATCATCTTTTAGGAGGGCTTCCTCCCTTCCCAGGCTGATTATGTCTGCTTGGCCGTGTCTTTAGTTCCTCGATTGCTTCTCAAGAACTAGGAATCCTCTAACATTGTTACTGAACGTGTTCATTCTTCCTCGCTTCCCCTTCCTCTTCATGGTTGCTTCCCTTCAATCTTACTTACCAGTATTTGTTCTCTTAATTCTGTACGTTCATTTCCTGTCCGTGCTAGCATACCCTATTTCTCTCACACGTACTCCCAAATTTTATCCAAATAGTCCCTTGCTTTGCCCGTCATTTCTCTTGGAAGCTTCACTCCCCCTCATTTCTCACTTCTCTTGCCTTTTCTCAAGACATTCTAATCTCGAGCAAGTTGACATCCTAAAAGATTCCAAAACATTCTCGTAACGCATCTCCCTCCGAATTAAAAAGGATCTCTTATTCTTCCGACTACACAGTTACTACCTTAGCCTTTTTCAATCCTCAATATCCAACTTTCACCTGTATGTATGACTACTTTCCATCCTAGATTTCAAAATTCCCCATGGCGACGAAAACACCTTGGTCGCCATCACTTATAAATACTTGGCTGTCGGCCCTTTTGATTTTCGCTCGCTGCAATTAGGTAATAATCTACAGCAAATACACATACATAGAAAATTTCAATAAAGTCTCATATACATGTAGTCGATCGGTCTCTACTCTGATCTGGTGATCTATAAGGTGAAGTGTGCTCCTCGTCATCGTCTACCCCGCATCCGCTCGTCTGGCCTTCATCATCACGCTCATTTGAGTTCGAGGAATGTAGATAACCGAGCAACTCCTGGTTTACCGATGGCCAGGATAGAGGGCTGGAGTAATTCGTAACACTTACCGGGGTAGCTGGTCTAACGTAATGCTCTGCCATAAGAGCAACTGGTACGACCTCGGGGATCTCCTCCTCTGGTGTCAAAAACTCTGGAGGAATCGTCACTGGGTCCTCCGAGGGATCAGTCTCAATGGAATAACTAAGGCTCCTCCTACTCGGTCCTGGAGCCTGGGGTCCTGAATCCACTCTAGGGCCTTCATAGCACCCCCACTACCTGAAGCTGATCTCTTCATCTCTCGCCAATCTGCACCTACCTACAGCTAAGAGGTCAGAGGTGATATTTCAATATCCTAGATTCTGGCTCTATCGCACGATCTAAGATAGAAGGAAAGATGACATCCTAAATGTCCTGTAGCTTCCTGAATGAACCACTCTGATACCACTTTTGTCACGACCCAACACCATGAGCCATGACTAGTGCCCGAGCTGGACACTCATATACGAACTTGTTAGATATAATCAGACTGAAACTAAGGACAGTATGGAAACTTGTAAAAGCAACTAAAGATTTATAACGCCATACATCATCATAAACTTGTCTCCTGAAGAGTCCCAGCTAAACAACACATAACATAATATGCAAGCCGACAAGGCTGCCACTATATACGGAAATACCCAAAACGAACCATATCGACATAGCTGACCAAAACCTACATACAACCCACACATGTCTACAGACCTCTAAGAGTATAAAAGTGAAATATGACGGGACAGGGCTCCGCCGTACCCCTGGATATGTATAATAAGTATATATCAAAAGATCTGTACCAAAATAATCTAGGCTCCGGAACAATGGAGCTCTCCAAACAGTTGAGCAGAAGTCCTAGGCTGGAGGATCACCGGACTGATTGCCTGTACCTGCGGGCATGAAACGCAGCCCCCCGAAAAAAGGGGGTCAGTACGAGATACGTACTAAGTATATAAAGCATGAAATACAGTAAAGAAGATCATGACTGAATAAAAGAATACAGGAGGCAAGTATGATAACCAAAGATACCAATGCACCTGTGCCTTACGAAATGAGAATCATGCATAGCTATATCCTATACCATACCCGGCCCATAATAGGACTCGGTGAATAAAATCATATACCATACCCGGCCCATCATGGGACTGGGTGCCATAATCACATCATATATATATATATATATATATATATATATATATATATATATATACCGTACCCGACCCTCCAGTGAGGGACTCGGTGAACAATGTAGTGAAACTGTGCACGAATACATACCGGGCCCGGGACTCGGGGAATGATATATTAACGGCATGCATGAACAGAATAATGAGCAACCATATGCAAACTAAATCATCATCTGAGACTCAATAGAATAATTAGAATGAACTAATACTTGAGGATCAAAGACAACAGTCATGTCAAGTACCCCTCGAATGTCACTATGGATTATATCAAATAGGACTTCAGCAACCTTAGACACGTATCAGGACATAATGAAATAGCTTATGGAAATCAAGAACATTAGCCATCCTAGTGCCTCTAAGAATATGAGCTTCTTTGGAGTTTATATGCTCGTCGTCTTTTTATTTCATATAGATCATGCCAAAAGAAAGAAGGGATAGCTTTACATAGCTTTGACGCTTAATCCATGACTCGATATGTTTATGCTGCCAGAAGTATCTGAACCTATATTAAGATGTTAAGAACTACGGTTAAGCTATGGAAAGGCTTAAAACGTATTTCAACGTTAGTAGCTTATTTCTAGAAAATTGGGCGGCATTCCCCCTATATTGTTCACTTCCCTCACCTTCAAGACAACTATGAAAACGACTAGAATAACATCAACAACGACACGTCCAAGTTACCACATCAAGAATTAGCCAAAACAAAGTCAAAGAACACCTCGAAACAGCCCGCACCACACGCACAACACTCCAAATCAGTCCACACGTTCCACATTCAACAATAATCAACATAACGACCACGATATACTCAAGTTATTCCTAATGATCTACAGCTACAACACATCATCAAAATGACCTTACAATAACATGCTCCAAAGAGCCCATCACCACAACAACACAATACCTAATCATAACTACACTTAGTCCTTCAACTCAACAAAAACAGCCCCTAATTACAATATAACAATGCCCAGCAACCTCATGAACATCTAATCCAATTAATGTCCCAACAATGTCATATAAACGACTACAACGTTAATTATCAAGATTCCTTCATTTTTAACACATAATCTGTCACAGCCCAATTCCGATAGGGCATGATGGGCACCCAACTCTTAATTAGAGCTGAGCGGACCCTCTAGCTTTCACATAATGAAACTGGACAAATAAAAAAAAATCAGAAATATAATAAAGTACTTGTCGTCAAACCATTGAAATTTTGCGAACGATACTCAATTAATCAAAATTCGAGTAAGTCAAACTGACATATCGGCCTACATGGTCTCTTTACTCAACACATGATATCTCAACATACTAACCACAGGATACTGTCTGCAAAGTCTCTAAGAGTAATCACCTGAATCATATGAGTCGGGACAGGGCCCCGACATACCCATACATACATATGATAACCATAATGACTCGGCACTGCTCCAGGAACAAAATGGAGTTTGCCAATCCCAACTGATAGCCAACCATCCTAGCTGAATACTTTTACCTGCAAAACAATCTAGGACTGTGTGGCATGAACACAGCGCCCCCAAGCAAAGGGATGTCAGTATGAACAATGTACCGAGTATGTAAGGCATAAGAACATCAAAGTATAGATGAATCATGAAAACTAGTCTAAATAAATGAATGCATCTGTGGCTAACATCTGAGAATATCTGCGTAACTCTATATGACTGAAACTGACTCTATGAAGTATGATAGGCGTAGATTATAATATAACTGATAGTGCTGTGGAACGTACAGCCCAATCCATATATAATATAATAATGCCGAGGAACGTACAGCCCGATCCATATATACTATAATAATGCCGAGGAACGTATGACCCGATCCATATATAATATAATAATCATATATATACCGTACCCGGCCCTCTAGTAAGGGACTGGGTGAATAATGCAATGAAACTGTGCACGAATACATACCCAGCCCGGGACTCGGTGAAGGATATATTAACAGCATACACGAGTAGAATATCATGAGCAACCATATGCAAATTATATCATCATCTGGGACTTAATAGAATGATTAGAATGAACCGCCACTTGAGAATCAAAGACAACTATCATGTCAAGTACCACTGAGAGCTAGAATTCATGGGAATTATGTACATTCATCGTCCGCTCGTTTTATTTAATTCATGCCAAAAAGAAAGAAGGGATAGCTTTACATATATATAGAAGCAAATGAATGCAAGTGAGATTCATAAGATTATTTTTGAAACTCTTTGAATAACCTGGAAGCATAATACCCTCGAATGTCACAATGGATTATAATATCAAAATAGGACTTCAGGAATCATAGACACGTATCAGGACATAATGAAATAGCTTCTGGAAATCAAGAACATTAGCCATTCTAGTATTTAAGAATAGAAGCTTATTTGGAGTTTATATGTTCGTCGTCCGTTTGTTCCATATAGACCATGCCAAAAAAAAAAAAGGGGAATAGCCTTAACATACCTTGTCGCTTCTCAAGTTAACCATAACTTAGGTCTTGGGCTTCACCAATCTACAAACAATACCAAATATGCCAATAATCAAATTAGGATACTCTTTCAAACCAATCTTTAATTACTTATAAATCTAACGATATTTGGGTAGCATCTTCCTTAAAAACTTAATAATTCTCATGATTCCAATTTAGCCAAAATATCAATCATAATACCAATAACACTATCAACAAATACATATCAAAATAGAATCAAATCCATTCTTAGATCACCTCCAAAACAACCCAATATACATTCATATACCGATGCTTGTATACACTTCTTTATTTTCGTATATACATAGTATAACAACAAACACAACAACAACAACTACAGCCAATCCCATGATATTTCAGCCCACAAAACAATTCATAACAACCACCAAATAGTCCACATGATAACAACAACAATTTATCCGATTTACGATATAGTTTTCGTAATTCTTTCATCTAGCAATGTAGATGCGACTCAGATAACTCAAATACATCTAGGAGAGAGGATTTCTTACCTTATATATGCCAAGAACTACTCTTCTTACACATTATTTCACCTTGAAGAACTTTCACCATTTCAATAAATATCTATATTCCTGCCACCTCAACCTTATATAAATACGTATTCACTTTGTGCAATCTTCCAAATAGCCACGTGGAAACATTACTAATAACATAACACTTATCCCTTCATCCATGTTACACCTTGGAAAAATCCCCCATATATGTACAGGGAACAGGCTAGCAGAGGACATAGCATATGCGATGTTTCGACGAGTAAGAATGAGTATTATATGACCCTCAACGAGATTTTAAAGGCATACAATGCAAGGAAAGGAAGTTATTAAGGAAAACGAATCATAAGTTGTGTATCGGATAGGAATTTCGAGCAACAAGACCATGATGGCATGATGATGTCTCAGAGAAGTGTAATAATGTCCCTAAGGTTGATGTTGAGATGTTAAACAAGTGCCAAGAAGGTTCCATAAGGATCGGAGATCAAACGAGATGACGAGAACGAAAACGAAATCACTGGGCATTAGACGGCCCAACCTACGGACCGTATAAATTGTACCAGCCGTATGTTGGACCGTATAATTGGCCAAGGAGGCCACCAGCCACTGGACCAAATGTAAGCCCATACATACGGTCCGTATAAATAGCACGGACCGTATGTTGGTCCGTATTACACATCAATTGTAGGAAAATCATATTTAATCAAAACATAAATACTTTATATACATTTGCCTCTCGGCTATCAAAATAATATACATACATATGAAAACCTCTTGTGAGACCATCTAACCCACACTGCGTATCTACGAGCCTCTACTAACCTAATGAATACATGGACGGAACAAGACTCCGTCATGCCCATAATAAGCATATATGAATGTACATCAAAAGAATAGCCATAAGCACCTCCGAACAATGGAGTGCTATCTAACAGCTGACAGCTATTGAGAACCTGGGCCAAGTTCTCCTCCCTGTCCACCTGTGGGCATGAACGTGTCCGAAGAAAGGACGTCAGTACGACTATTGTACCGCGTATGAGAGGCATACATAATGAAAGGAAACATCAGTAATATGAGGATAACATCAATATGAGACAACTGAATCTAACTGATAATCATACACGAAGTAATGCATGCTGTCGTACTCATCATCATAACATGTATGCATCATATGCAAGCTGCCCGTCCATGTCGGGACGGTGTGATAATCAATAATATTAGCCCGCGTCCAGGCCTCCCGCGTCCGGGGTACCATCTCATGCCGCCCACTAGTGGTGTCTGCCCACACCCGTAGGTCGTGGTGTATCCGTACCGCCGCCCGCCGGAGCGGTGTCTGCCCGGCCAACTAGGCCCGGTGTGAAATGCTCATGACATGCTCAATGTAAATGCTCATAGTAATATGCTTATCATAAAATACTTATCTTATCATAATGTGTATATAAGACTCATGATCAACTTTACTCTATCGGGGTGACGTAAGGTCGTGATCCCGCGATTACATTATAGAACCATCATGGACATTCTGCCTCATCTTGAAAGGACTAGTACGTAAGGTGAGTGTAGGCAAGGAATAACATCATCCTCATTCTAGTGTCATCATGTCGTATAACTTATCTCATATAGACATTCATATGTATAAGCTTTTAACTTCTTAGAATGTAAGAACTCACGAAAGAAATAGGGATTCAAGTTAACAGATTCATGCCTTTAGAAAGAAGGACTAGCCTCACATACCTTGGTCGTTTAGCTAAGATATCGCTCACTTGTTCTCCGTCGATATCACGTCGTTACCTTCATAAGAGAATTCGTATCAACATTAGTAACTGACTATAAGAACGTGTCGCTAATTCTAGGAGAAGTCAGACAACGCTTCCTTCGCTCATACTACTTTTCTCACGTTCTATATCAACTCCCAATATTCATAATATTATTCACAATATCATAATCGACAATCGTCATTTACGTGCGTTTGGCAAAATCCACCATTTTCCTCCAATTTTCCCTTATTTCTATTTCTAGATCATCCTTGCGTTTTCATGCATTTAATTCTTGTTTCATGACATAAACATCATTTATAACGTATTAGTACTCACAACACTTCAATATTCATAGTTCGATTCCACTATCATTCATTTATGTCACTATTCACTCAAAAATGACCCATTTCTATGTTGTTCTACATTTCAAGTGTCTAAGCTTTCCAATACTTCAAACAATATGGAATAATCATGAAACTTACCTTGGAGGATGGTTGAACAATCCTTAAGTTGAAATACTTCAATTAGCCAAAACCCTAGTTCCACCTTCTTGGGAATTTCTTGACGTAGAAGATCCTTTGATGTGTTCTTACACTTATTCTCATGAATTTGGTGTTGATAATCTTAGGTTTCCTTGGATTTTCTTGCTATTCTTAGAGTTGAAGTGTTGAAGAACACTCTAGAGTTTTCTTGAAGTGTTGGGTGAAAAATGACGTGAAATGGGCTTAAGTTCCCTTTTAATTATTCAAAATCTGATCTTTAATGAAAACTTGTCGGGATGAACAGTGGTCGTGAACCACCATGTACGGACCGTATTTTGATTTACGGTCCGTCCACTGTGGTCGTATTTAACCATTTCAAAGACAGAAAGTTTTGGCTGATGGACAAGGTAGTTTACGACCTGGTTTACGGTCCGTAAACCAGTTTACGGGCCGTAAACTGGGTCGTATTTAACCATATTCAAAATTTACAGAAAGTTGGGATTTTTGACAAGCTGGAGGACGATTGCACTATACGGTCCGTAAATCACTTTACGGGCCGTATAGTGCCATATACGACCACTGGCTGAAATATTTTCCGCGACTTTGTTATTTCCAAAAATTCTTAATTAGCCATTCCCGACATAACAAAACATCATTCACTCAACTTTTCATCATTCCACTCATTATACAAGTACGGAGAAACTTTCGAGGTGTAACATTCTTCCCCCCTTTTGGAACATTCGTCCTCAAATGTTCGACACTCGGGGATTCTTGAAAATTTTTGCCAGAGTTTCCTTTGTAAATTGGATACTACCTTTCCATTACAACAACCCACAATATCTTCGCCTCATAGGGCTATATCACAATATCAACACATTCATGGCCACACACGACCAAAAAAAACATAAAACTAAAACATACATACCTTACACCATCGACGTCTCATCTTGAATCTCTTCTGGGGATTGGAACAAATGGGGGTACATAGATTTCATCTTCTCCTCCGCTTCCCAAGTCATTTCTTCCCGATTATTGTTCCGCCATAGAACTTTGACTGAAGCAACCTCTTTATTTCGAAGCCTTCGTACTTGTCTATCCAAAATGGCAATGGGCATTTCTTCGTATGTTAGCTTCTCTGTTACTTGCACATCATCAACCGGAACTATTCTTGTTGGGTCTCCAATACACTTGCGGAGCATCGAAACATGGAATACTGGATGCACGGATTCGAGCTCTGAAGGCAAGTACAATTTATAGGCTACTCGACTCACCTTGCGAATGATTTGGTAGGGTCCGATATATCTGGGACTTAGCTTTCCCTTCTTGCCAAATCTCATCACTCCCTTCATCGGCGATACCTTCAGGAACACCCAATCGCCCACTTGAAATTCCAAATCTCGTCGGCGATTATCTGCATAAGACTTTTGGCGACTTTGAGCTGTTAACAGTCGGTCTCAAATAACCTTAACCATTTCAACTGCTTGTTGGATCAAGTCGGGGCCTATCAATTGTACTTCTCCGGTTTCAAACCATCCAATTGGGGATCTGCATTTTCTTCCATATAATGCTTCATACGGGGCCATTTGAATGCTGGAATGATAGCTGTTATTATAGGCAAATTCAATAAGAGGCAAATTCTCATCCCAACTACCGCCAAAGTCCAATACACATGCCCGTAGCATATCCTCTAAGGTCTGAATAGTGCGCTCGGCTTGTCCGTCAGTCTGGGGATGGAACGCCGTGCTGAGCTTAACTTGGGTACCTAGAACTTCTTGAAAGGACTTCCAGAACTTGGCTGTGAACTGTGCCCCTCTGTCTGTGATAATGGCCAAAGGAATACCGTGAAGTCATACAATGTCCTTGACATACAATTTAGCATAATCTTCCGCTAAATATGTGGTCCTAACGGGGAGAAAATGAGCTGCTTTCGTGAGTCTATCCACAATCACCCATATAGAATCATACTTCCCTCTCGTACGGGGTAATCCTACCACAAAATCCATGTTAATTTCTTCCCATTTCCACGTAGGAATTTTCATTGCTTGCAATAAGCCTCCTGGTTTTTGATGCTCGGCCTTCACTTGCTAGCAATTCGGACACTGTGCTACAAATTCTGCTATGTCTCGCTTCATGCCATCCCACCAGTATACCAATTTGAGATTGTGGTACATCTTGGTTGCACCTGGATGAATAGAATACCGGGAATAATGTGCTTCCTCTAAAATCCATTGGCGCAAGTTTGCCACATTCGGTACACATAGCCGTCCTCGATATCTAAGAACCCCTTCTATGGAAACTTCAAATGGAGACTCTTCCTTTTCCTGAGATAGATCTCGATAGTGGCTTAGCTGAGGATCTTCATATTGTTGTTCCTTCACTTCTAGATTCAATGATGAAACTGTGGGGTCGTTGACGCTAATACCTACATCTCCTGAATCAATGGGCCGTACGCCAAGACTTGCTAACCGATGAACTTCACGAACCATTTCTACTACATTCGCCTTCCCTGGATGATATAGAATGTTCACATCATAATCCTTCAGTAATTCTAACCATCTCCTTTGCCGCAGGTTCAACTCCTTCTGTTTGAAAATATATTGAAGGCTTTTGTGATCCGTATAAATGTCCACGTGCACACCATATAAGTAGTGTCTCCATATTTTCAATGCATGAATGACCACAACTAGCTCAAGACCATGAGTGGGGTAATTCTGTTCATGTTTTCGCAACTGTCTCGAAGCATATGCAATAACTTTCCCATTCTGCATCAATACACATCCGAATCCCACACCGGAGGCGTCACAATACACTACATAGCCATCAGATCCTTCTGGAAGTGTTAACACTGGCGCTGAGGTCAACCTGTTTTTCACCTCTTGGAAGCTACGCTCACAGGCATCACTCCACTGGAATTTAGCCGATTTCTGGGTTAACTTTGTCAATGGGGCTGAAATAGATGAGAAGCCCTCTACAAATCTTCTATAGTATCCTGCTAACCCAAGGAAACTACAAACTTCTGTAGGCGTCGTAGGTCTTGGCCAAGTCTTCACAGCTTCTATTTTCTGAGTGTCGACTCGGATACCATTATCTGAAATAACATGACCCAGGAATGCAACAGAATTAAGCCAAAACTCGCACTTCGAAAACTTTGCATACAATTCCCGATCTCGAAGAACGCCAAGAACAATTCTTAGATGATCTGCATGTTTTGACTCTGTGCGAGAGTACACCAAAATATCGTCGATGAATACTATCACAAAGAGATCCAAAAACGGCCTGAACACATTATTCATTAAATTCATGAACACCGCCGGGGCATTCGTCAACCCGAACGACATTACTCGAAACTCGTAGTGACCATATCTTGTCCTGAAGGCGGTCTTGGGAATATCTACTTCCCTAATTCTCATATGATGATAATGTCATGACCCAACCCCGTAGGCCGTGACTAGTCCAAATTGAATCACATACAGATAGCGCATACGGCACAAATGTCCCACGCTGCTTCAAATCATATCAAAAGCCAACAAGGCTGCCATAACGAGTGGGATCATAATAACGCAACTGTACAGAAATAGGCACCAGCCCACATATATGTCTACAGACCTCTAAATAGACCAACCGAATCATATGGCGGGACAGGGCCCCGCCGTACCCTGAATAAACATAAACCTGAACATCGGTAGAGTATGTACCCAAAATGTCGGCTCCGGAACAAAGGGAGCACTCCGAACCACAGAATGGAAATCCTACGCCGGTGGGTCACCAAAACCTGAGTCTGTACCTGCGGCCATGAAACGCAGCCCCCAAAGAAGAGGGGGTCAGTACGGAAAATGTACTGAGTATGTAAAGCAGAAATATAACAAATATAATCATAGTCCGAACCAGAAGTGCAGAGATATAGCGGACAGAATCACCATACGGATCGTGGCACAGAATATGGCTGACATAATCGTAATCAGAGTTAGAGGTACCGAAGTGTAACAGACTGAATCACGGTCTGAATCATATTTCCGGAAGTGTAACAGACGGAGTCATAATCCAGATCAGGCATACAAGAGTGTAACAGACAGAATCATGCATGCAGAGTCATAAGCATATACAGATACAGGTAGCATATATATCAGATCCCGGAAGACAAATACGGCAATCAAAATGCCAAACGGCTTTGCTTTCTTTTAAAAAAACATTTCCGTCTCATACACATAGAAAATCAAACACACAAATGCCGCGGCCAAAAGTCCAGCGGTTAACATCCCAAATGCGGCATACCGCGGTCAAGAATCCAGCGGTCAATGTCGCACGCACAGCGGTCGATAATCCAGCGGTCAACATCACAAATGCGGCATACCGCGGTCAAGAATCCAGCGGTCAATGTCGCACACACCGCGGTCAAGAATCCAGCGGTCAACGTCACACAGTGCACACAATAATAAAACCGGCCCGGGACTGGGCGAAAGAAGTAATAACAGAATGCACGAGCGGAATCGTAAATAACCGTAAGCATGCAAATCTCTTACCACAACCCAACAGCATAATCAAAACAAACTGTTAGTTCAACCCCGGAACAACAGTCAAACATGTTATAACCCCAATGAAATGATTAAACGACCATCTCACAGTAGTTGACGCACTAGTCATAAGTTTTCATGTTTCAAATACATTGTGGGACTTACGAAATACTTCAAAACAACTGTCGTATAGTAGTTAGAAAAGTAGCCAAGAGTTTCCTTTGAATTCCACTTCAAAAAAAGTCAAACGGAACAAATCAGAAAAATCCGAGAATAGTGGGCCCACCTCGAATCAAATGAGGTGGCGTACGTAAATTATGGATCATAGGTCTTATGGAGTCATCCGTGAGAGTTTTAGGGCATTCCGACTTCATTTGTGAAAGTTGCATACATATAGGTCATTTTGCCGACGAAAGGTTAAGAAACCAATTCAATCTCATTGAATGTGTTATAGCCCGTATTTTGGACGTTTGAATATTTTAAAGTCGTCGTGGAAAGTTAAAGACGAAACCAATTTCAAATATTTCATTAATGCACAAGTCGTTAAGAATACTATTTATGACCATTATTAGTATGAAAATAATGTGAGAGCCTAAGGGCAAGAGGAGAAATTTGCAAAAAGACCAATGGAAACAATGTGGAAGGCTAGGGGTAAAATGGTCATATTGAGAAAAGTCGAGGGACGGAACGGGAATTTCACAAAAAAAATTATGAAGGTTCAAAAGGGGCACATTGGCTATGTGATGGAAAACCTAGGGGCCAAAGTGTACAAGACAAGAATTTGGATCATCTTTTAATTATGGAAAAATTTCATGAAAATAGAAGATCATTCTAGAGAAGGGCATGTGCCCCTCACATGCCTTAATTATGTGTCTATATATATATGAGCCCTTATTAATTCAAGACAAGAAAAAAAGCACAAAACACACAAAAAATGAGAGAGAGAGGGTTCGGATTAGGGGCTGGCCGAAACCAGCCCCTCAATTTTGTTCATGACGGATTATTTTTTTCATGCTTATATACTAATTGGAGGATGCTTGTTAACATGGTGGAATTGTTGGAACAAGTAGAACACTTATATGGATGGTTTATGAGCCTTAACCAAGTGGAGAGGTTGAAGAATGAAGGTAAAGAACCAATCCTCTTTTATGTGTTATGAATATTGTTGACGTATTGTAGTATGTAGAAATGAGTGAAATTTGTGAAACATGTGTGTATTGGTGTGTGTAGCCGTGTGTATGGGCTGTTTTGGAATAGAAAGAATAAGCAAATTTTACTTCGTATTAAAATTGTTGTTATGAAGGATTCATGCGTATTGTAGTATATGGAATTGGAAGAAATTCATGAAATATGGAATTGTTGGGGGTTGGACGTATGGTCCCCTTTTGTGTAGTTGGGAATGAATAAATTGTTGTTAGTATTTTGGTTGTCGTCGTTGTGAGTTCTATGATGGAAAATGAAGTTTTGATAATCCAAGTTAAGATTTTAATTATGCGGGCTGATTCGGAAGCTAATGTGATTGTAATATAGTCATGATGCGGTTTCTTGAATTTATGAAATGAAGTTGTAAATGAATGTATTGTAGCATAATGTGTGAATTTGGGAGGAAAGAATGTGTTTAGTGTTGGTTGAGTTGTTTGTAATATCGTGTGAATTGTTTAAAGGGTCTGGAATATTGTTTCGATTGGGTTCGGATTAGAAATGGAATGTATGAACGATGATGTTGGTTTGAGTGTAAGTAGTCGAATTAAGTATAAGATTATGATGTTGAATTGTGTAGGAGTCGCTAATGTGAAAATGTGTTTTGAACCTCTTATTGGTGTGTTAGTATCTTTGTTGGTTTGGCCGGGTTAAATTCCCGGATGGTTGTTGTTGATTTGGGGCCGAGCCTTATTCTCGGGATTGGTACATTTACAGAGGAGATGCTGCCGAAATTCCGGCAGAACATAAGAAAACGTGTTTGAAAGGTTAGGGCAAGTATGTGACAACGAGTCTAACGAATGAATGAATCCTTTTGGACGTAGATTGACAAGATGGATGAACCCTCTTGCGTGTAAGAAAACAAGTTAGATGCGTAAGCACAACCAGTTGGTCGTCGCCCAGGTATGTGACGCTTACCTTTCTTTCCTTGGCATGCCCTAGAGCCATGTAGGATATGATATGATATGTATCTTGAGGTTATTCCATTCTGTAATTCGAAGTCTGTTTGTGATCTGTATGTTTTCCCTAACTTAAGTGTCAAATGAGTCTGATAGGTGAATCGTGATTTAAGTATTTTTGATATAAACATTCTGGACTAATCGTGCCGACACAAACGTTCTGACGTAAGTATTTGGCATAAGTGTTCCGATATGAGAAATTCAGATACAAGTATGGACTCTGACCTGAATATTCCGACATAAGTAGGTTGAATTAAGTATCCTGGCATAACCCTTTTGATATATTTATTCTGACTTAAGTATTCCGACGTACGTATGATTCCAAAGGTTCTATTTGGTTTGATCCATAATCATGTCTAAAAGGGTAGTTAACCTGATTACGGCTTTGGTTTTCCAAGAAAAGCTTCTGAAATGATTGGAGAGCGTTTTGTACTTCGAACGCTCGTGACTTTTGTATACTAACTCCGATTGACCCGAAACTTGATCTGGACCTTCACATGTCGATAGACATTCTGTCATAATCCTTTTGATATATGTATTCGGACCTAAGTAGTCGGTTAGAGGAAATCCGATGCAAGCAATTTGGAACATGTATTCTGATTGAGTAAAAGCGATAAGTACCTTGATAGAAATATTCTGTTAAGAGTAATTTGACATAACGTATTCTATAATAAGGAATCTGTTATGCATATTCTGAGAATATGTTTGAATAATCTATAAGTAATCTGTATGGACATTCTGAGAATACGTTTGATTAACTTATTGAGCTTGAGTTATGCGCATTTGATTCTTCACGACTCTGCTCGTGCATATGTTATGATTTCCTTCACCGAGTCCCGGGCCGGTATGTATCGTGCGGATGGTTCGCCGGGTCCTCTGTTGGGGGGCCGGGTTCCATATATGAATTCCGAAGTATGATGTGTCCGGTTCCGGGGTACTGTGTTATATGTCCGTCCCCGGTTACCGAGGTTATGTTACGAAGTATGATGTGTCCGGGCTCGGGGTGCTGTGTTATCTGTCCGCCCCCGGGTACCGTGGTTATGTGTGATGTGTGACGGAGATCGGAGAAAAACTTCTGGAAGTTAGACGTGCTGTGGCGCCAAAGGCAGGAGTGGCAGCCACGTTCCTATGCTATCGTGCGCATTCATTGGCACTGTTCATCGGTTCCTCGGCGTGTTATCTGTCCCCGAGGCCACCATGCATTTGATATGATGTGACCGTCCCTCGGCGTGCTATTTGTCCCCGAGGTTATCGTCTGTATGATATGGCGCTTGTCCCGGCGTGTTATTTGTCCCCGGGGTTGCCGCGTATGTGATACGATATCCGATTCTGATATGCATGACTTATGTGGGAAAGTAAGTATTCTGACCTTCCGTACATTCTGTATTCCGTCTGCTATGTGATGTCATTCAAGCAATTTGTACGTTCTGTAATCTGTCTAGTATACGAGATGAGTAAGTATGATTCGTGTCTGGAAAGGAAAAATGATAAGTGTTTGATATTTCTGAATAAGTTTTTGTATGTTGTTCTGTCTATATCAGTCATGGTTTCGTTGTCTGTACTTATGCCTTACATACTCAGTACATATCCGTACTGACCCCCCTGCTTTTTGGGGGCTGCGTTTCATGCCGCGCAGGTACCCACAAATGGTTAGACGAGATGAGCTGAAGATGGCCCAACGGATTGGCGGGCTCCATTTCCTCCAGGAGTACTGCCGAGTCAGGGTATGTATGTTGTGATGTCTGATCAGTATTAGAGACTTTGCAGACAGCGTCGTGGGTAATGATAGTCAGTCTGTAAGCGGTTTCATCAGCCGATATGTTATTTTGTGTGTCGCATAATAACTTTCGTACAACTACAGACTTGTTAAATTCTTGAAATAGTAAGCGAAAGATTTCGAAAGCACAACATGTATTTTATTTGTAATTGACTTTAAAAAAAAAATAAAAAAATTTAGGTGTATAATCAGGGTTTGCGGGTTCGCTCGGCTCCGTATGTGGGGTCGGGTGCCCATCACACCCTAATAAGATCAGGGTGTGACAGAATGAAATGGAGCCAATTTCAATCTCGGATTTCTAGAAACAGGGTCGTATCTGAGGCTCGCGGCCGGGCCTACTATGTCTAGAACATGCCAAAGAATGAAGGGAAACACTTTACATACCTTGATTGCGCCTTACGCTCGTCCAAGTTCAATTCTCGTTTCGCTCAAAATCTACAAATGGTCATGTTTACCAATTGTCAATAGTATGACTTTTAGCATTCAAATATTTAATTCATTACTTGTCTACAAAAATTTGGGCAGCATTTCCCCTATAAACTCGCCTATCCGAATTTCCAATTGCTCTCCTGTTGACACAGAAATACCAACAATAACATATGGACACAACCATATCTTCAATTCTTTTATTTCAACAAGAACAACAACATACCAAAACAGCCCCCAACTATAATATAACGATGCCTGAAATTCTAACGAACACTTGCAATACACCAAGCAGCCCATATGCACTTCTTATACCTTATTTCATGCAATCTTTTCAGTAAATTTCTGAGAAATACAACAGCAGCCACACGACACCACATCATCTATTCATATGCAACTAAACCACATTATTATCTCTATAATCCTTACAACAACCCACAACAATTTAACTCCAACTCTAACCATTAAATTCCTTCACTCTCCTCACATAATACATGATTACAACAACCAAAATATTAATTCAAATCAGTCCATCAATTTCAATTAAAACAGCCCCTCACCCATAAATTTCAACAAAACAACAAACGAGTTTATAATGCTGTTTTCTCCGTTCTAATTCGTTAAAACTCTAAATAAACACTTTAATAACATAAAAGGAATTTTATAAATACCTTATCAGAAGCTCCACCACGAAAATTTCATCCCCCAAGACCAATATTTATCTCAAATTGAAGGCAACGCAACGTACAACGTTTTTCTCTTCATGAGCTTCGGGATTCGGAGCTCGGATTTTAATCAAAATGGCTTCCTTAGCCTAGAAGCTCTCTCTCTCTCTCTCTCTCTCTCTCTCTCTCTCTAATGTTTTGGAGGATATGAGCTGAAAATTATCAGCCCTCAAATGAATCTACTATATATTTTAACGTTAATGGGCCTCATGGGCCGAAACATACTCATGGGCCAAAATATGAGTGCTTGGATCGGGTCTCAAGTTTCTGCCCCGCCAGCCCAACTTTCATCGTCCATATCTCCTTATTCCGATATCATTTTTACGTGAGGTTTGTTGCGTTGAAAACTAGACTCGATGAACCTAATTTTAGGCTTTTAAAACACCTTAAAACTCCTCATATACTAGGAGATATGCCTCCAACAATATGGGATAAAAATCTGGTCCGAGATTTTTCTGAAGTTGTTCGGATTCATTTCGTTCAGATTCGTTTAACTTCTAATCCTCTTCCGACCCTCATGTAACCTCTTATACATACATATACATACTCATATACATACATAATAATCCATACACATCTCGAAAGGTCCGGAGAATCACAATAACCTTAAACGTAACTGGAGAACTTACGAAGCTTCGACGAAACTCCAATCGCAAAAATATATTCATATCTTTTATCCATCTTCTATATCATTACTAATAATCACAAATACTTTAAAAGGGGACTCACATTACCTCATATACGCTCATAACGCGATTTCAAATCCTTTAGGTTACGATGTCACCTCGGGATACTTAAGGCAACCATATATATATATAACGATATTCTTACTAACTCGATTAACTTTCCCTGAACTTTCTTAACTCATTCTTTCTTGTCTTAATTAAAATATCACAAACTCTTACGGGGTGTAACAGATAACCCGATCTCAGATCTATCTTGGAGAACCATTTAGCACCTTGCAATTGATCGAACAAGTCGTCAATTCTAGGAAGAGGGTATTTATTCTTTTTTGTCACCTTGTTCAACTGCCAGTAGTCGATGCACATTCGTAGAGATTCATCTTTCTTCCTTACGAACAGGACTGGTGCTCCCCATGGCGAGGAACTAGGCCTTATAAACCACTTCTCAAGTAAATCTTTTAGCTGTGCTTTTAGCTCTTTCAGTTCTGCTGGAGCCATTCGATATGGAGGAATAGAAATAGGCTCAGTGTCTAGTAGTACATCGATAGCAAAGTCAATCTCCCTTTCTGGAGGAAGGCCAAGTAACTCGTCGGGAAACACATCTGGGAATTCATTCACTACCGGGACAGACTGGAAAGTTGGCACTTCCACTTCCGTGTCATGAACCCGAACTAGATGACAAATATAAACCTTGGCTATCATCTTTCTCGCCTTAAGGTAGGAAATAAACCTACCCTTTGGGGAAACTGTATTACCCTTCCACTCGAGTATGGGCTCTCTCGGAAATTGGAATCGAACTACCTTTGTCCGGCAACAAACATTAGCATAGCATGATGCCAACCAGTCCATACCCATAATTACGTCAAAATCTATCATCTCAAGTTCAATTAGATCAGCCCTTGTCTGACGATCACCTATAATAACTACACAGTTCTGATATCCTTGCCACGCTATTACAGGATCACCAATCGGAGTGAATACCTCAAAAGTTTTAATTGGCTCAGGTCTTACCCCAACACAATCAGCGATATACGTAGTAATATATGAGAAGGTAGAACCTGGATCAATCAGAGCCTATACGTCACGGAAAAATATAGTCAAGGTACCTGTGACAACATCTGGGGAAGACTCAAGATCCTGTCGCCCAGCTAAAGCATACACACGGGGCTGAACAGCACCTGATGTAGATGCTCCCCCTCTACCTCTGCCCCTACCTGCTGTAGTCTGAGGAGTCTGTGCTGTCGGGCGCGCTGAAGAAGAACCCGCTGCTGAACCTGTAGGTTGAGCCCAACTCTATCTCTCGCTGAGGGGAAATCTCTCATCATGTGACCAACTTGCCCGCAAGCATAACAAGCATCCGAACCCTGGCGACACTGTCCGGAATATAGTTTGCCACACTGGCTACACCGCGGTACTGGAGGGCTCCTCTGGCTAAAGTCTCCCCTAGACTGCGAATCTGAGGCCCTCGAACTCTGCCCCTGGCCTGACTGAAAAGAACGGTCAACCCTCCTATCTGAGAATCTAGGAGGTGCACTAGTCACTGACTGACCTGAGTGCCTAGAATATGTCTGTCTCGGTCCCCCTCGGTACTCACTGCTATCCCCCATAGATCTATCCCTCTTACCTTGTCTTCTATCACCCTCACGATCACTTCTCTGCTGTCGTTGTCGTTCCTCGAGGTTCTGAGCATGGGCCTGTATTCGGGAAATATCCATCCCGTCTTGCAAAGAGGCTGTCAGGCAATCTTTGAACAAGTGTGGTCCTAAACCACTCACAAATCTATAGACTCGGTCCCCCATGTCAGCCACCATAGTGGGAGCATACCGGGCCAATGAGTTGAATTGCATACTATACTCTCGGGCACTCATGCTTCCTGGTTTCAAATTCAAGAACCTGTCCGTTCGAGCTCGGTGGACTTCAGGTGGCAAGTAGTGACGAATAAAGGCATCTACAAACTCTTGCCACACGGGAGGTGGTGCATTCTCCCCTCTTGTTATCACCCAATTCTTATACCATAGTATCGCCACGTCGCGAAGTCTATGTGAGGCCAACTCTACAGATTCAGTCTCAGAAGCATGCATAAGTGTTAACGTCCTCAGCATTTCATCGATAAAACCTTGTGGGTCCTCATCCGGCTTCGACCCGAAAAATTTTGGAGGATTTAGAGTAAGGAAATCACGGGATCTTGCACTAGCTGAACGATCACTTGGGCCCGCATTCTATCGTTGTGCCTGAACGGCAACCAACTGCGCCAATAAATTTATGGCCTCGGACACTTGTTGTCCCGAAGCACCCATTGGAGGAATCGGAGCTGAGGCTCCTCCCTGCTCTTCTACATTGGGCACAACCTCACTTTGCGACTCACTTTCCTCTACATTTGCCGGAGGCTCTCTTTCCGCCTGCCTCTTTGTCGAAGCTTTGCCTTTCTGGGCAGCTGTAGCTTTTCCTTTCGGCGGCATTTTCTGAAACCATAACGCACTTTTAGGAATGATATAATCCTAGACATGGCTCTATCGCACGATCTCATGAGAAGAAAGATGGTCATTTTCCTAAATGCCCTGTAGCCTCTTGTTTATTAGCGTGGCGTGCAACACACCAAAAACAAGACTCTACTAGACACGACTCGTAGACACTTCCTAGGGCGAACTGCTCTGATACCACTTCTGTCACGACCCAGCTAGGGGCCACGACGGGTACCCGGAGCTAGTTACCGAGCACCGCTCACTCTACTACTTATCTTGCTCATTTAATACTCTTTTATCAATTTTACACATCAATTTTACACATCAATTGTAGGAAAATCATATTTAATCGAAACATAAATATTTATATACATTTCCCTCTCGGCTATCAAAATAATATACATACATATGAAAACCTCTTGTGAGACCATCTAACCCACACTGCGTATCTACGAGCCTCTACTAACATAATGAATACATGGATGGAACAAGACTCCGTCATGCCCAAAATATGCATATATGAATGTACATCAAAAGAATATCCATAAGCACCTCCGAACAATGGAGTGCTATCTAACAGCTGACAGCTATTGAGAACCTGGGCCAAGCTCTCCTCCCAGTCTACCTGTGGGCATGAACACAGTGTCCGAAGAAAGGACGTCAGTACGACTATTGTACCGAGTATGAGAGGCATACATAATGAAAGGAAACATCAGTAATATGAGGATAACATCAATATGAGACAACTGAATCTGACTGATAATCATACACGAAGTAATGCATGCTGTCGTACTCATCATCATAACATGTATGCATCATATGCAAGCTGCCCGTCCATGTCGGGACGGTGTGATAATCAATAATATTAGCCCGCGTCCAGGCCTCCCGCGTCCGGGGTACCATCTCATGCCGCCCACTAGTGGTGTCTGCCCACACCCGTAGGTCGTGGTGTATCCGTATCGCCGCCCGCCGAAGCGGTGTCTGCCCGGCCAACTAGGCCCGGTGTGAAATGCTCATGACATGCTCAATGTAAATGCTCATAGTAATATGCTTATCATAAAATACTTATCTTATCATAATGCGTATATAAGACTCATGATCAACTTTACTCTATCGGGGTGACGTAAGGTCGTGATCCCCCGATTACATTATGGAACCATCATGGACATTCTGCCTCACCTTGAAAGGACTAGTACATAAGGTGAGTGTAGGCAAGGAATAACATCATCATCATTCTAGTGTCATCATGTCGTATAACTTATCTCATATAGACATTCATATGTATAAGCTTTTAACTTCTTAGAATGTAAGAACTCACGAAAGAAATAGGGATTCAAGTTAACAGATTCATACCTTTTGAAAGAAGGACTAGCCTCACATACCTTGGTCGTTTAGCTAAGATATCGCTCACTTGTTCTCCGTCGATATCACGTCGTTACCTTCATAAGAGAATTCGTATCAGCATTAGTAACTGACTATAAGAACGTGTCGCTAATTCTAGGAGAAGTCAGACAACGCTTCCTTCGCTCATACTACTTTTCTCACGTTCTATATCAACTCCCAATATTCATAATATTATTCGCAATATCATAATCGACAATCGTCATTTACGTGCGTTTGGCAAAATCCACCATTTTCCTCCAATTTTCCCTTATTTCTACTTCTAGCTCATCCTTGCCTTTTCATGCATTTAATGCTTGTTTCATGATATAAACATCATTTATAACGTATTAGTACTCACAACACTTCAATATTCATAGTTCGATTCCACTATCATTCATTTATGTCACTATTCACTCAAAAATGACCCATTTCTATGTTGTTCTACATTTCAAGTGTCTAAGCTTTCCAATACTTCAAACAATATGGAATAATCATGAAACTTACCTTGGAGGATGGTTGAACAATCCTTAAGTTGAAATACTTCAATTAGCCAAAACCCTAGTTCCACCTTCTTGGGAATTTCTTGACTTAGAAGATCCTTTGATGTGTTCTTACACTTATTCTCATGAATTTGGTGTTGATAATCTTAGGTTTCCTTGGATTTTCTTGCTATTCTTAGAGTTGAAGTGTTGAAGAACACTCTAGAGTTTTCTTGAAGTGTTGGGTGAAAAATGACGTGAAATGGGCTTAAGTTCCCTTTTAATTATTCAAAATCTGATCTTTAATGAAAACTTATCGGGATGAACAGTGGTCGTGAACCACCATATACGGACCGTATTTTGATTTACGGTTCGTCCACTGTGGTCGTATTTAATCATTTCAAAGACAGAAAGTTTTGGCTGATGGACAAGGTAGTTTACGACCTGGTTTACGGTCCGTAAACCAGTTTACGGGCCGTAAACTGGGTCGTATTTAACCATATTCAACATTTACAGAAAGTTGGGATTTTTGACAAGCTGGAGGACGATTGCACTATACGGTCCGTAAATCACTTTACGGGACGTATAGTGCCATATACGACCACTGGCTACGGGGTTGGGTCGTAACAAAAAGTGGTATCAGAGCGGTTCAATCCTCGGAGTGTCTACAGACCGTGTCGAGTAGAGTCTTGTTTATCAATGTGTTGTGCACCACATTTATAAACAGGAAGCTACAGGACATTTAGGATGTCATCTTTCCTTCTCATTCTAGATCGTGCGATAGAGCTGTATTGTCAGGATAATCTTTCCCTAACAGATTGTTATGTTTACAGCGATGCCTCTATCACGACCCAACCCCATAGGCCGTGACTAGTGCCCGATCTGGGTACCCAAACCCATCTATCAAACGTATTCAAATATATAGCAGAAGCCGACAAGGCTATATTCCAAATACAGATAATTTCCAGAAAAATTTCGGCAGAGTTTCCTTTGTTTTTCGGACTAACCAGAATAACCCTGTACACAGCAAACACCAACAGAGGCCACACAGGGCTAATCAAACCAATGCACAAACATATGCGGACCGGCCGCCTCGGCGTATGGAATCGCCCAAACAACATATACACATAAGCATACAGACAGACCATAACCCACAAACATGTCCACAGACCTCTAAACTGACCGACAGAATTATATGACGGGACAGGGCCCCGCCGTACCCAAATAGTCAGATATGCAGAAATATATACATGGAGAAAGATATATATACCAAAAGTGGACTCCGAAATAGCAGAAGTGAAGCCTACAGTAGTGGATCACCGGCGTCTGCACCTGCGGGCATGAAACGCAGCCCCCCGAAAGAAGGGGGTCAGTACGAAAGATGTACTGAGCATGGAGTACAAAAATATAGGCCGCAACTGAAAGCGAACAGAATACCAAAGAGAGAAATGCCGAACAGTATATCAAAATGTTTATCAAAGCCATATATACATAATGCAAACAAAATCATGCAAAGCTCAGGAACGTGGTCACCACTCCGACGCTGGTGCCACACACAGCATAACACCAGAAGGTTCAAATCTCCGTACATCCCCGAACACACACATATGAGCGTATCACATCACAGCCATATCACAGCATAACTCCAAACGGAACCCGGCCCTATGGCGAGGCCTCGGGGAACCGTAACACAGCATACGACCGAATTATCATAGAGCGCACAAATCATAACCGGCCCGGGAACCGGTGAACGAAGTCACAATAAGGCACGACCGGAGTCGTGAGCAAACAATGCAATTTGTATATCAAAATAGCCTTTCAAAACTTGATTACTTCATAAGTCAATTCATTAACCAAAATATCCAAATAATTAATTAGTACGAAAGTCTATTTCACAAAATATTTCCAAAGTGGTACATATGGCTCAAAACATAACTTAGTATCTCATGGTGTTCAAAACATTATTTCATAAAGGATAAATTCCAAATTCGAAGATTCTTTATCGAAGCTTATCAAAAAAAAAAAGAGCCTAGTAGGACAAATAAGGCATCTCGGGGTTAGCGGGCCCACCTCGGGTCAAGTCGAGGTGGCGAATATAATTTATGAGCATTTCGGGTCTATAAGATCATACATAAAGATTTCAAAGTAATCCGATTGCATTTTCATAAGTTTCGGACGTTTGATTGCTTTCTAGCCAAAATAGAGTCATTAGGCTTCAATCGAATTGAATGAATAGTAGCCATTCTATAGATCGGATTTCGAGGAGCGGAAATGCTCCCGGGGTTCCGATATCAACCTAACATACTAAGACATGCCAAAAGAAGAAGTGGGAAGCTTTACATACCTTATAGACGTCTTATGCTCACCCCAAACACAAATCCCGTTTCGTCCAGAATCTGCAAATGGTCAAAGTTACCAATTAGAGATTCTAAGGCTTAAGAATTCCCTTAACTTCATCTTTGCCTACCGAAATTTCGGTAGCATTTCCCCTATATATCTAACACCCCCGAGACTTAGCTCGGCTCAATAAACATCAACAACAACAACCCAAACATCACAAACAACACAAACCACAACTAAAGCACTTTAACTTCAATATTCTTCCTTACTATATAAGTTGACAACTTTCATTCAAACTTCACAATACCAAACTAATGTTGCACATCCCAATTAGGTTCCAAACACTATACATAATTTCAAGAAGTTCCTTACTTTCCATATTTCGCCCGAAACATCAAAATTTCCGACGAACATTCCAACTTACATTGTTTCATTCCAAATTCATTAACAACAACCATAAGTCACATTTAAAGCCTTAATATCATAATTATACAATGATATACACAAATATACCGAAATTATATACTTTCCCATAATAATCCGCAATCATTTTCAACACCAACTCAATTCGTTAAACATTCATTTACGTTATAAAGGTCACAACGATGCAACTAACGAACTAAATAGAATTCGATTCGCCTTTCTTTCCAAACCATATAAGTCACGGCCTCAACATCATATATACACACCCACGGTTTCATACACACATCAAAATTACGGGATTCTCGTCTATTCTCAGTCATTAACACATTCATACCAATTCCACAACATTAAAGTAACAAAATTCATACCTTTTCTTGAATTTCCGACTTGTCGCAAACGCGCTCCTTTCACCAAACTAATTGTACCCCGTTGAAGAGCGTCTTGAGTACCCTACAAATATGGGAAAACCAAGATTTTTGGATCAAACACAAGGGCTAGAGAATTTTTTTGGTTGGGAAATGGGGTTCTCGGCCGAATGGAGCTTTTAGCTCAAAGTGGAGTTATGATTTTTATCTTGATAATTCCTAAGGCAACTTTGATATATATCCAACTAAGGGTCATGTGAAAATCACATGACCACTTAATAAGAGGCTTGGGCCAAGCCTTGTGGCCGGCCACCCCATGATCTTTGGGCCTCCATTTTTTTGTTAAATGTTTCTTGGCCCAATCCATTGAAGTCTCGTTTTGTAATTCCCGAAACTAATTTCCGAAATTCCAAACTTACTCTCGGCCTTCCTCAATGTATTTACACCAATAATTTCGCAACCAACAAAGTCATGTTAACTAAAATCAAATTATTTCCTTATAACATACAAGTCTTAATTATTTTCACGATTTCCAATTATGCGAAAACACGGGATATAACAGCCTCCAAAGAAGGCGACAACCCCCAGAAGGGCAAGTCGGTAGTTGGAGAGACCAGTCAGACTTGGAGGGTTACTAGGGCTTATTCCCAATATGTGCCTGAGATTAGGCTTCAGTCAGCGAGCTCCGCCACACCACCATTATCAGAGGAGCCTAGGGCAGCAACAGCTGCAGGTCAGGTCACCGATTTACCACCAGCTCCTGAGGTTCCAGCACCTGAGCCTCCAGCTCCCCAGCCAGGGGCGGAGGATAGGGCTATGCGTGACGCAGTACAGTTATTGACCAGGTTGGTATCGGGACAGGCTCACAGACGCGGGTTAGGAGGTGATTATGCGGACAGACACGATAGTTTGAGGGTCCGTGATTTCTTGACTTGTAACCCCCCCAGAATTTTATGGGTCGAAGCCCGCGGAGGATCCACAGGAGTTTATTTGACAGATGCTGCGTACGTTGCGGGTGACTAAAGCATCCGAGACTGAGTCGGTTGAATTGGCTTCATATCGGTTGCGTGACGTAGCGATTAATTAGTATGAGTCCTGGGAGTTGTCCAGGGGTGAGGATGCGCCACCAGCAGTATGGGATGAGTTCGTGGAGGCTTTTCTGGGTCACTTTATGCCTCCGGAGATGAGTCGAACTAGAGTTGACAGATTTCTACACCTGAGGCACAATGGTAGAAGTGTTCGAGATTATAGCCTCGAGTTTGATTCACTGGCTAGGTACGCTCCCACTATTCTAGCTGACATGGCAGATAGGGTGCATTGTTACGTAATGGGCTGGATAATTACTTGATTGATAGCTGTATGGCAATGGCTTCTCAACCCGGTATGGATGTCGCTCGAGTGCAGGCATATGCACAGGGGGTTGAGGAATGACAGAGAGGGCGTCAATTTGATAGGGAGTAGGACAGGGGTCAGCGTAAGAGAGTTAGATCAGCTGGGTACTTTTCTGGCGACTTTCGGGGCAGGCAGCCCCAACAGCAGTATAGTAGATATCCTTCCCAGCCGGCAAGGAGTGCACCTCCACAATTTACTGGTAGGAGGTTTGATAGGACGGGGTATTCGGGAGCTGGTCAAAGCTCCATGGCTTCAGGTTCCCAGAGGCACAGGAATACAGGCCAGATGAGACCACCTATACCTCCGTGTCCTCGATGTGGTAGACGCCATCCAGGGGAATACCGTTTCATTACTGGTGCTTGTTTCTCTTGCGGTCATCAGGGCCATACTATGAGGGAGTGTCGATTTGGGGGTGGTGTAGGTGCCGCAGCTCAGCCTACGGGATCAGTTGTTGGTTCTTCCTCTTCGGTGGCTATGCGCCCTATGGGGCAAGGTATTCCGACACCAGTAGGCTGTGGCATAGGCCGTGGAGGGGCTTCTAGTTCTGGCGGTCCTTCAAACCGCATATATGCTTTAGCCAGCAAACAGGATCAGGAGGCATCACCAAATGTGGTCACAGGTATATACTATCGATTTTCTCCCGAGACGTATATGCATTGATAGACCCAGGCTCCACATTATCACATATTTCCCCTTTTGTTGCTAGTAAAATTGTGATAAATCTGAATCTATAAAACCATTCGAGGTAGCTACACCAGTAGGGGATTTTGTTTTAGCAAGACTAGTGTATAAAGACTGTTCGATGGTCATATGTAATCGCTGCACCAAGGCATATTTGATAGAACTAGACATGACTGAGTTCGATGTTATTATGGGGATGGACTGGTTGGCTTCTTGTTATGCTAATGTTGACTGCAGAGGCAAAGTAGTCCGATTTCAGTTCCCAGGGGAACCAATTATAGAATGGAGGGGGAATACAGCATCGCCGAGAGGTAAGTTTATTTCATACATCAAGGCAAGGAAAATGGTTAGGAAGGGCTATATTTACCATCTGGTTCGTGTGCATGACTTGAAAGCAGAAGTACCGACTCTTCAGTCAGTCCCGGTAGTTAATGAATTTCCAGATGTGTTTCCAGAGGAACTTCCAGGTCTTCCTCCTGAACGTGAGATAGAGTTCACTATAGATGTATTGCTAGATACTCAGCCCATATCTATTCCTCCTTACAGAATGGCACCTGCAGAATTGAAAGAATTGAAGGAGAAACTGAGAGACCTATTAGAGAAGGGCTTCATTAAGCCCAGTACATCACCTTGGGGCGCACCGGTATTATTTGTAAGAAAAAAGGATGGGTCGCTACGGATGTGTATTGATCATAGGCAGCTGAACAAAGTAACAATAAAGAACAGATATCCCCTCCCCAGGATTGATGATTTATTTGACCAGTTACACGGTGCTAAATGCTTTTCAAAGATAGACTTACGGTCAGGTTATCACCAGGTGCGGGTAAAGGAAGCAGACACTCCGAAGACTGCGTTCAGGACCGGATACGGGCATTACGAGTTTAAAGTGATGTCTTTTGGGCTGACCAATGCTCTAGCAGTGTTTATGGACTTGATGAACAGGGTGTTTAAGCCATTCCTTGACTTGTTCGTGATTGTATTTATTGATGATATTCTGGTCTATTCACGATCGGAAGAAGAGCATGCAGATCGCTTGAGGACTGTACTTAAGGTCCTCCAGAATCAGAAATTATATGCTAAGCTCTCTAAATGTGAGTTCTTGTTGACTTCAGTAGCATTTCTGGGGCATATTGTTGGAGCAGACGGTATTCGGGTAGACTCGCAGAAAATTGAGGCCGTCAAGACTTGGCCTAGACCTACGACGCCTACTGAGGTACGTAGCTTTCTGGGGCTAGCAGGATATTACAGGAGATTGTAGAAAAGTTTGCCTCAATTTCAGCGCCTTTAACAAGGCTAACACAGAAGACAGCTAAGTTCCAGTGGACCGATGCTTGTGAACGAAGCTTCCAATTATTGAAGGACAAGTTAACTACAGCTCCAGTTCTAACTCTTCCTGAGGGGCCAGATGGCTATGTTATTTATTGTGAGGCTTCAGGTGTTGGGCTAGGTTGTGTATTAATGCAGCATGGCAGAGTTATAGCCTATGCCTCCCGACAGCTCAGGAAGCACGAAATAAATTATCCTACACATGACCTGGAGTTGGCGACGGTGATACATGCTTTGAAGATATGGATACATTATCTATATGGCATGCATGTTGATATTTATACAGATCATAAAAGTCTTTAGTATATCTTTAAGCAGAAGGAGCTGAATTTGCGGCAAAGGAGGTGGCTAGAGTTGCTGAAAGATTATGATGTCGATATTCTGTACCACCCAGGAAAGACTAACGTTGTAGTAGATGCACTCAGCCGTAAATCTATGGGTAGTTTGGCAGGTGTACAGCCAGGAAGGAAAGAAATAGTCCATGAGATTCATCAGCTAGCTAGCCTTGGAGTTTGTTTGGCTGATTCTGATGATTGCAGAATTTTTATGCGAGGTGTTGCTGAGTCCTCTATTGTAGAAGAAGTGAAGAGATATCAATATGAGGATCCTATTATTGTACATTACAGAGACACAACACTTCAGAAGGACGAGACCCCATTCAAGATGTCATCTGATGGAGTACTACAATACAGAAACAGATTATGTGTACCTGAGGTTGCAGGATTAAGGCAATAGGTTATGGGGGAGGCACACTATGCTCGTTATTCTATTCACCCAGGATCAACAAAAATGTATCATGACCTTAGGTGCTTGTATTGGTGGAATGGTATGAAAAAGGACATAGCAGAATTAGTGGCCCAGTGTCCGAATTGCCAACAGGTCAAGATAGAGCACCAGAAGCCTGGAGGGCTACTGCAGGAGATGGAGATTCCGACCTGGAAATGGGAGGTAATTAACATGGATTTCGTCAAGGTCTACCTCGCACTCCACGGAAATATGACTCTGTCTGGGTTATTGTTGATAGACTAACAAAATCAGCCCACTTTCTTCCAGTCAGGACTACGTATTCAGCTGAAGATTATGCCAGATTGTATCTTAAGGAGATAGTAAGACTTCATGGGGTTCCCACAGCTATTATCTCTGATAGAGGGGCCCAGTTTATAGCTAATTTCTGAAGATCCTTCCAGGAGGGATTGGGGACACAGGTGAGTCTCAGCACAGCATTTCACCCTCAGACTGACGGACAAGCCGAGCGTACCATTCAGACTCTACAAGATATGTTATGGGCCTGTGTCATTGATTTTAGGGGCAGCTGGGATGATCACTTGCCGCTGATCGAGTTTGCTTATAATAATAGCTACCATTCTAGCATTCAGATGGCACCGTACGAAGCTCTATATGGCAGGAAGTGTAGATCCCCTATAGGCTGGTTTGAAGTTGGTGAGACTAAGCTAATAGGCCCAGATACAGTTCAGCAGATAATCGACGTCGACACTTGGAATTTCAGGTTGGCGATTGGGTGTTCTTGAAGGTGTCACCCATGAAGGGTGTTATGAGATTCGGCAAGAAAGGGAAGTTGAGCCCGAGATACATTGGACCTTACCAGATTATCCGTAAGGTAGGCGAAGTTGCCTACGAGTTAGATCTACCGGCGGATTTAGAAGCAGTACATCCGGTCTTCCATGTGTCAATGCTTCAGAAGTATATAGGCGATCCTTCCAGGGTGTTTCTGGCAGATGATATCCAGGTAACAGAGGAGCTATCATACGGAGAGCAGCCTATAGCCATACTTGATCGACAAATCAGAAGGTTGCGAACAAAGGATGTGGCATCGGTTAAAGTGTTGTGGCGGAACAATAATAGGGAGGAGATGACTTGGGAGGCTGAAGGGGAGATGGAAAAGAAATATCCTCACTTGTTTTCCACGCCTACAGGTAATCTAAACCCCCTTGCTTGATTGTGTTAATTGTCTGCTCAATCTATATGTTAGCGATAAGGAAAACCCTTCCCAAGACTCTTATAGAACCCGACGGGATAAAATCGACATTCGAGGACGAATGTTCTAAAGGGGGGGAGGATGTTATACCCCATATTTTCATACATTGGGACGTTTTAAACTAAACGCGACAAGTTAAAGACAAGACTATTTTAATATACGAAGTAGAGACTTTAACTTCCGGTTTCATTTCAAGTCATAAGTTACCTACAAATTTCGTTTGGTATAGAATCATTAATGGATAATTGGGATTAAATTAACCATGATTAGATTATTAAGTGGGATTGGAAAACTAAATCAGTCCATTAAAAATAGCCATAGTTGGCCGTGTAGTTTAGTGGGATGGTCAAACAATATTTGACCCAAATATTGAGTGGGACACTTGTCCAACCCTTGTAACTCATATATAAGGAAAAATGTTGATTCACTATCAACTAACTACATCATTTCAACATTTCAAAGTGTAGAAAATATAGTGATAGAGAGAGAGGCTCTCGGCTACAAGCTGGCCGAGAACACCCTCCTCCAAATTGCTCCAAAAAAATCAGTTTCTTGGACAATTTAACTCCCCTAAAGGTGTATTAACGTGTAGCATTCATTGGAATAGCAAGAGCAAGTGTTAAAATTCAAGAAGTGAAAGGGAAGGGCTAGCCGATTGAAGTGTTCAGTTACAAGGTAAGAATGATCCTTTTTCTTGTGTTGTATGATGATTTGAAGGTATAATTCGTGCATGTTGTTGTTGTTTTGTTGTTGTGATTGAAGTTGAGGTGAGCCGTGAGCTTGGGTGAAGCCATGTTGGTCTCATTTTGCATGTATTGTTAATGGGTTGAACGTGTGTCAACATATGTAAATGAACAAAGATTGTAGAAGTATGTTTATGATGTTGCATGTTGGTATTGGACTGTTTTTCTTGAAGTTGAAGTGGGCCGTGTGTTGTAGACTTAAATATAATCATGCTTAATCTTCTTGTACATATATTGGGAAGGAATTGAATGTGTTGTAGTGTGGATAAATGGATGAAAATCATGAAGTTGTTGTGGTTGTGTTGAAGCCGTGTAGGGGGCTGTTTTAGAGGAATTTATGGACTGTTTTGTGTCATCTTTTGATTGTTGTTGTTATGGACATTGTGGTGTATTGTATGCATTATGAATATGTGAATTGAGGTGTTAAAGAAATGAATCATGTTGGAGGGGGAAAACAGTCCAAACCGTGGACTGTTTTAATGTTAGGAGTGAATTAGTGTATGTTGAATGTTGGTTATTGTTATGAACGTATAGTGAAAGTGAAGTTTAATGATTCAAGTTGAAATTGAAATGGTTTGTGGGCTGTTGTAAGAGTTAATATGATGCTAAAACAGTTCCAATAATCGTATAAGTAATGTTGTAAACGTGTTGTTGTCGTTGTAGTTGAAGTTGGAAAATTCCGAAGCGAAAATGGTAATGTTGTGTGTGCTGTTTGGCCGTGGATAAGGGCCTGTTTTAAATGATGTACGGATTGTCCAAAGTTCCCTTAAGTCATGTTTAAACAAGGTCGGATTCATACATGAAAGAATGACTAACAATACTAGCTTGTAGTACTAGTTGGTTTGAATGCGAACGAAACGTCGTCTAAATGTTGGAAAGGGATTGTTAACGTTAAAATACATATTGAATTCCCTCGTAGACTAATTGTAGCTCTTGATATCTTGATATAGGATAAGTACTATTCGGCAGCAAGTACAAGTTATAATACGACTAAACGCTAAAGGTATGTGAAGCCTATTCCTTCTTTCTTTTGGCATGTCCTAGACGTAAGTAAGAAATGATATGAACCTTGGGGTAAATTCTACTCTCTAGTTCCAAGCATGACTTATGATTCTATTCATTCCGTAATGTTATGGTCACGAGCCTACTATATGATTGACTAACGAATGATGTATAGAAGTTCCTACTTTTAAAGAATTGCATAATTAAAGGCATACTTGACTATTAAAAGTTACACCATGTCAAATTGATACATGTAGATGAAACCTGAAACGTTCCTTGCTATAACTTGTAATGAGATTTAAGAAGAACTGAATATGATTATTATCCTGACACTTTAGAGCTGGTTAGTTACTTATCTATTGAGTCTCAAAAGATGAATTGCATATATGTGGTTGCTTATTATTCTGCTCGTGCTTAACGCTATATCCTTCACTGAGTCCCGGGCCAGGACACGTTTTCGTGCGCATATTTACTATATTACTCACCGAGCCCCTCACTAGAGGGCCGGGACACGTCATATATATATATAATGATATGATAATATGATGATGATATGATGACATGATGATATGTCGATGGCGGCCAGGAGGGCATATATTCCTTATTACCGAGTCCCTCACTAGAGGGCCGGGACACGTATATGTTTATGTTATGATGCTATGATTATAATTACCGAGTCCCTCACTAAAGGGCTGGGACACGTTATATATGTTATATACAGAATGATTATTCAGCCTTGGTTACAAAACTCTATATTGATATTGATATGAGAACGATACAGATGAAATATGTTCAAAGGCAAGTTTTATGAAATTATGTTTGTTGCATTGAGTCCTACACACCATGTCTCAGTATGAGTCTATTACTATATTTCATGCTTTACATGCTCAGTACATATTCCGTACTGACCCCCTTTTCTTCGGGGGGCTGGGTTCATGCCCGCAGGTACAGACGCTCGTTTCGGAGATCCGCCAGCCTAGGATATCTATTCAGCTTCTTTGAAGTGCTCCTTTGTTCCGGAGCCTAGCTTGTGGTATAACTCCCTTTTGTTGTATATGTATATGTTTATTTGGGGTACGGCGGGGCCTTGTCCCGTCATATGATTCTTTCATTACTCTTAGAGGTCTGTGGACACATGTGTGGGTCTGTATATAGTTGTTGTTGCGTTGTATGAATATGACTTATGTTTGGGGCGTACCCATTCGTAATGGCAGCCTTGTCGGCTTGCATATATATATATATATATGTTTGGGATGTTGCGTGTAGTGGCAGCCTTGTCGGCTTGCGTAAATATATATATGTTGTTGTTGAAGATCGTAACTCCTCAGGAGACAGGTGCCTACGACATACAGAATTGTGACAACTTTAGAATAACGTCCTGTCCTTTTTTTATATATACATATAAGTTCATAATATGATTGTTATAAAATATTATAGTTAACAGGTGATATGAGTGTCCAATTCGTACACTAGTCACGGCCTACGGGGTTGGGTCGTGACAGACATTTCCCGGTTACAGGCCCATGCTCAGAATTTGGAGGGGCGACAACAACAATAAAGGGGTGATCGCGACAGTGATAGAAGACAAAGCAAAAGTGCTAGATCTATGAGCACAGGCAGTGATTATAGAGGGGGATCGAGGCAGACTTATTCCCGACATTCAGGCCAGTCAGCGACTAGCGCACCTTCTAGATTTCCAGATAGAAGATTTGACCGCTCCTTTCGCTCGGGACAGGGTCAGAGTTCGAGGGCTTCAGGTTCCCAGTTTGAGGGTGATTATAGTCAGGGGAGACCCCCAGTTCCACGATGTAGTCAGTGCCACAAATTACACTCAGGGCCATGTCGTTAGGACACTGATGGTTGTTATGTTTGTGGACAGAATGGGCATTTGATGCGAGATTGTCCCTCGTGGTACGGTAGAGGTGGGGTTCAGCCCATAGGTTCAGCTGCCGGTTCGTCCTCAGCACGCTCGGCAGGGCAGACTCCCCACATGACAGCAGGCCGAGGTAGAGGCTGAGGGGCAGCATCTACTTCAGGTGCCACTCAGCCCGGTGTATATGCTTTAGGCGGACGGCAGGATCTCGAGTCCTCTCCGGATGTGGTTACATGTATATTGTCTATATTATCCCATGACGTGTATGCGTTGATAGATCCAGGTTCTACATTCTCTTATATTACTCCATATGTTGCTGGTTGTATTGGGGTGAAACCCGAGTCAATTAAACCCTTTGAGGTGCTTAGTCCGATTGGTGATCCCGTGATAGCAAGACAAGTGTATAAAAATTGTGTCATTGTGATATGTGATTTACAATACACCACTTGTTCCTCAGGCCTACAGTCCTTGTCCTTTAAGGATTTCACTATTTTCTAGGTAAAGTCATATACGCGCAGTACTCCTTTATGCCTTATGCTCTTCTACCCTTGTTGTGTATCTAACACTGACTTCTAACTTACTCAAAATCATATCAAGTTCATCTTAATGATAGTCTTATCTTATCGCCTTGTTGTCGTATTACACCTTTAAGTTCGTAGCTATGTATTTCCCTTTTATTTTACACTCGTACTCCATTAATTACATCTATCTTGGGTGCTTTCTTTAGTATTCCTTTCGATTTCTCCATTCTATGTCCATCTTTTATTCTGTGCACGAGGAATCTCTTGCTACTCCTGTATCTTTCGGAAAACACTACTCCTACATAATCCCTTTCTTTTTTTCAAAGTGTATTTTGTTCATCCCTATTTGTTCTTATCATCCCAGTCATTTTCTAGCACTCATTCTGCTTCGTTGCTCATCTTTTTATAGTATGGTCTTTAACAGTTCTGTCACTTATATTACTCGTGTCCTCAGCTATACATGTCATAACCTATTACTACACTGTTATCTCGCTCGCTTCTTTCGTATTTCCTTCTTCCAATTAACTCCTTCTTTTCTTGTGCTCGTTTTCATTTCTCTTATCGCATAATCTTTATTCTGAACTTTTCCTATAGAACTTTATAAGTCTTTCTCATTCGTTCTATACCTTGCCTTTCTATTTCACATTTGCCTTTGAACTTTAGTCACATAGATCACGTCATATCTTTTAGTCACTTCCTCACTGGGCTTTACTTATTCGCATTATCCTGTTCGTAATCAATCCAATAATGTAACACTCTCTCCTCCTTTTTTTTAACCCTATTCACGATTCTGACTATGGTTTAATCACACTCTTTGGAGTAGGCGTACTTAACCTTTTACCCTTTCTGGTTAATCTTAACCTCAATACCGCACAAGCCATCTTACCAATACATTCATATTTGTCGCGATTCTTCTTCCTCTGTACTCTTGTATCAATCATACTGTTATTTCTTCTAACTGTAAACTCGTCGTAATTTATCCCTGCTTGTCAATTCAATGATACCTCAATATAATACCCTATTAAGATTTGCCAGCCTTTTCTAAATCATCTCTTAGTATCTCAAGCCCTTCCAAATTATCCAAGCATTTCATCAACAACACATGAAACACATGATCTAAGGCAGCCCACAAGTTTGAGCTTTCCTTCTACAAATTCCATCTCCAATTAGTTGATTAAGAACTAATAAACTCAAGGACATAAAGATATGATGAAATTTTACCTCAAGAACACCAGAACGCTCCCACTCCAAGATTATGTCATCATGAAGCATCCTCCAAAACCACCACAAGAAGAAGAACTAGAATCCGACAAGCACCACGGGACTTCTAATGCTTGATTCACATAGTTTACCTCCAGATTTGTCTTGGGTCGTGAATGAACTATTTAGTTCATAAACTACTTGTTGTATGCTTTGTACTCTTCAAATAAAAGTGAAACTTAATTGTAGACGTTTTTGCTCTTCAACATGAGCTTTTTCTAAGGTAAAATGTGGCTGGAAAGTATTCTGGTCCGTTCAAATGAATTCCAAACCTTGCTACTCATATTTGCTTCTTCGAAATCAAATTTCCCAAATAAGAATGATGCTTCTTACGGATGACATGGAGGGTATCTCTTAAAGCTTTAATCCAACATGATAAATTTACCATATCGATGTCGACCTCATAATTACTATTATTATCAATTCAACCGTTAACTTTATTTCTCGAAGTCAGCCGTACTTGCAACTTAGTCAAATCTTATCATTACTGTTGACATGACCTTTCAAGACTTTTTACCAACTTATATCTCATTCTCTTTTTACTTCTAGGAAAATTTTGGCAGAGTTTCCTCTATATTTCTTACTATTCCAAAACCTGCACGCAGGAAATACCAACAATGCCTCACAGGACCAACATATATACGTATATATTATCTCGTATCATAGCCGCACAGGGCTCCCCATATCAATAATAATATAAAAATGATGAACTTACCTCGTATGTCCAACTCGAACTGTACCTGTTACACTTTCCTGTTTACTTTCCCTTTCAATCTTTAACTGCAGGTTTCAATCATACCTGCAACATTTATAACGTATCTGCCGTGTACCCTACTTACCTATCTTTTTACTGATTCATTCAGCTTCTTCTGTTCACACTTTATAACTGAACTTATCAACAACATATATACATTTAATCCAATTTCTTACTATACTTATAATAACTTACCTTGATGATGGCCAGTTTGGCATTCTGAATATACAAATTTTGATAACGTAACCTGGATGAAATATCTTGCCTCTGTAACTTCTAGTAGCATCATTTATCTTCTCTTGTCGACACCACTCTCCTGCTGAAATCAAAGGTCAGTATATAAAGGATATCATTTCCTATGGTTTGGCTCTATCGCACGATCTAGAGTAAGAAGGAAAGTGTCATAGCCCGCATTTTACACGTTTGGATATTTCGACATCGTCGTGATAAGTTAAGGCAAGACCATTCTATTAAAAATATTCTAACGTACAAGTTGTTAAGGATATTAATCATGAGTATTATTGGTATGGAAATGTTGAAGAAGTCCAAGGGCAAAAAGAGAGATTCGCAAAATGACCAATGGAAATAATGTGGAAGATTAGGGGCAAAATGGTAATTTTACAAAAGTCCAGGAAAACTCATGAAGGGGCCATGTTGGCCGTGCACTATATGCTCTTATTTTAATTAATGGGGGCTATTTGTAAATTATAAAAATACAATATGGACCCAAGCTTGTTTAAGAAGACATTAGTCTTCTTTTAATTTCAAGAAATTTCTAGAGAGGGGCATGTGCCCCTCACATGCATTTATATATATATATATATATATATATATATATATGAGTCTACTCTCCATTTAAGACAATGAAAACAAGAACAAAAAAAAAAGATGAAGAGAGGGAAAGATGAGGGTTTCGGCCATGGCCAAAGAAAATTAGGCCATGGAAATTGTATTCCAAAAATTTATTTCTTTATGCATTCCTACTAATTTTAAGGCTCTCTTTAACATGGTCTAGTTGTTGAAGCAAAAATATTCCTCTTTGTTGCAAGTTGGCAACCTTGGCTAAGTTGAAGAATGGAAGAGAAAAGGTAAGAATTCAACCTTCTTATATGTATTATGGATGGTTGTGCATGTTGTGATATGTAGAAATGAATGGAACTCATGAAATATGTATGTATGTGGTATAGCCGAATGGGTAATGTGTGTGGAAAACAATGGATTGAATTCATGTAGTAGTTTGATTGTTGTTGTGTGTAGAGTGGAGAAATGGATGAAATATATGGAAGTATGTGTGTTTGAGTATGGTCGTGTATGGTATGTGTGTGATTAACAATGTGTATGTAGAGTTGTGTTAGGGCGATGAATTAGTTTGTATTCAACATGCTTGTGTGTTGTAGTAACGTGTGGAAAATGGATGAAAATCATGGAATTTGTGTGTTGAAGGGCTGGCCGAAAATGGACTGTTTTGCATGTCCAAGAATGAACTAATTTTATTTAGTATGTTTGGGTTGTTGTGTTGTGGATTATGTGATATAAATGAGAGTTTAATGATCCAAGTTGGTGTCGTAATTGTTGCGGGCTGTTTTTGGAAGCCAATTTGAATCAAATGTAGTTTCTTGTAATTATGATAATAATGTTGTTAAAGTGTGGTTTGTTGGTGTAGTTTGTGAAGTTTGAAGAAAGAAATGTGTTGTGATGGTTCCTATGGAAGTTGGAAGATTTCGGGTTCCATGGTGCATTGTTGGGTTGTTTGAATATTTTTTGATTTGTCCGAGGCGTTCTTGAATCTTGTTTAAATAGTTTGGATTAGTACTTGAATGCATGAATATGGATGTTGGTTTGATTGCATGCGGTTGATTTGAATGAAAGTGGAATGCCGTCGAATTGTATAGAAAAGAGTCACTAATGTTAGAATGTGTTTTGAACCTCTTATTGATGTTGTAGCTTGGTTGTTGGTTGGGTTGTTGTTGAGTTGGGCCGAGCCATATTATCGGGGTTGGTATATTTACAGGGGAGATGCTGCAGAAATTCCGGCAGAATATAAGTGAATGTGTTTGAAAGGTTAAAGCAAGTATATGATAATGGAACTAATGAAGGGATGAACTTTCTTGCATGTAGACAAACAAGTGGGATGCACAAGCGTAACTAGTTGGTCGCAGCACAGGTATGTAAAGCTTACCCTTTTTTTCTTTGGCATGTCCTAGAGCCAAGTAAGGTATAATGTGATATGCTGCCTTGGGGTAACTCTGTTCTGTGATTCTGAGTCTGATTATGATTCTAATTCACTTCTTGACCTGAGTTTGTAATCCTAGTTCATCCCCTGATATAAGTATTTGATTTAAGTATTTTGATATAAGTATTCTGGTACAAGTATTCTGATATCCGCATTTTGACATAAGTATTCTGATGTAAGTATTTTGATATAAACATTTTGATATAAGTATTTTGATGTCAGTCCTTGATATAAGTATTTCGATACGAGTATTTTGATATAAGTATTCCTATGTAAGTTTGCCGATATAAGCATTCTGATATGAGCGTTCTGATATGTTTATTCTGGTTCGAGAACTTCTGTAAGATTTAACGTCCCTAACTTCCGTGTACGATCTCGGATTGCTCTGAAATGTTCGAAGAGGTTTCTGTATCAAGACGTCCATAATTTTCTTATACGTAAGTGTGGTTCCAAAATCTCTATTTGATCTGATTCGTAAGGACATCCGAAGGTGACTGATATGACTATGACTCTGATTCCCCGAAAAAGGCTTCTGAAACACTTATAAAGCATTTTGTACTTCGAACGCACGTAACTTTCTCATACTACGTCGGATTGACCTGAAATCTGTTCCGAGCCCCCAGGTATCGGTAAGTATACTGGTCTGTCGAGTCTTGATTCCTATGCATGTGGTTTCTCACGACTCTGCTCGTGCATGACTCAATGTATCCTTCACTGCGTCCCGGGCCAGGTTCTGTTATGTCCTCGTGTGTCCGCTACGATATGATTCACTGCGTCCCGGGCCAGGTTCTGTTATTGTGCGCATTCCTCTGCATTGTTCACCGCGTCCCTCATAGGCGGGCCGGGCTCTGTTATATGGTTTGATGATATGACGATATGGGGTGGTGGCCAGGATGGCATATGATCTGTCTGTTCACCGCGTCCCGTACTAGAGGGTCGGGCTCTGTTACCGCACCCCTCACTGGAGGGTCGGGTTCTGATATATGCATATATGATACATGAATTTGATATATGATGATTCTGTTTACCGCGTCCCTTATCACAGGGCCTGGTTCTGTTATACGCATATGTGACATACGATTCTGAGTATTCTGTACGTTCCGTATTCCGTCCGATATATGACATCATCTGAGTAATTTGTACGTTCTGTATACCGTCCGATATATGACATCATCTGAGCATTCAGTACGTTCTGCACTCCATCTGACGTATGACATTATCTGTTCGTTCTGTACGTGCCACACTCCTTCTGATGTCTGATATCGGTATGTGCGATCGGTGTCTGGAAAGCAAGTATGTCGGCATTCTGTATGCTTTGTATGATTTTGTTACGCTCTGTATGATTTGTACGGTCTATATGATCTATATTGGTCGGTACGGTCTGTGTCGGTCTGCATGGTCAGTATTGGTCTGCATGACCTGTGTCTGAGAAGTAAGTAATTCGGCAATCTGGATAATATGCTCACCCTTGGTACTGTTTGTTTCGATAATGGTTCTGCTTTCTGTATTCTATGTCTTACATACTCAGTACATATTCCGTACTGACCCCCGGTTCTTTGGGGGCTGCGTTTCATGCCGCGCAGGTACTCCCAGACGTGATGAGGACACTATAAAAGATATTTCAGCAGTGGGGGCGAACTCCATTTGCTCCTGGAGGACTGCCAAGTCAGAGTTTGGTATATGTGTTATGGTTTCTGTATGGTATATGTGTTATGGTTTCTGTATGGTATATTGGCCGTGCACTATATGCTCTTATTTTAATTAATGGGGGCTATTTGTAAATTATAAAAATACAATATGGACCCAAGCTTGTTTAAGAAGACATTAGTCTTCTTTTAATTTCAAGAAATTTCTAGAGAGGGGCATGTGCCCCTCACATGCATTTATATATATATATATATATATATATGAGTCTACTCTCCATTTAAGACAAAGAAAACAAGAACAAAAAAAAAAAGATGAAGAGAGGGAAAGATGAGGGTTTCGGCCATGGCCAAAGAAAATTAGGCCATGGAAATGGTATTCCAAAAATTTATTTCTTTATGCATTCCTATTAATTTTAAGGCTCTCTTTAACATGGTCTAGTTTTTGAAGCAAAAATATTCCTCTTTGTTGCAAGTTTGCAACCTTGGCTAAGTTGAAGAATTGAAGAGAAAAGGTAAGAATTCAACCTTCTTATATGTATTATGGATGGTTGTGCATGTTGTGATATGTAGAAATGAATGGAACTCATGAAATATGTATGTATGTTGTATAGCTGAATGGGTAATGTGTGTGGAAAACAATGGATTGAATTCATGTAGTAGTTTGATTGTTGTTGTGTGTAGAGTGGAGAAATGGATGAAATATATGGAAGTATGTGTGTTTGAGTATGGCCGTGTATGGTATGTGTGTGATTAACAATGTGTATGTAGAGTTGTGTTGGGGTGATGAATTAGTTTGTATTCAACATGCTTGTGTGTTGTAGTAACGTGTGGAAAATGGATGAAAATCATGGAATTTGTGTGTTGAAGGGCTGGCCGAAAATGGACTGTTTTGCATGTCCAAGAATGAACTAATTTTATTTAGTATGTTTGGGTTGTTGTGTTGTGGATTATGTGACATAAATGAGAGTTTAATGATCCAAGTTGGTGTCGTAATTGTTGCGGGCTGTTTTTGGAAGCCAATTTGAATCAAATGTAGTTTCTTGTAATTATGATAATAATGTTGTTAAAGTGTGGTTTGTTGGTGTAGTTTGTGAAGTTTGAAGAAAGAAATGTGTTGTGATGGTTCCTATGGAAGTTGGAAGATTTCGGGTTCCATGGTGCATTGTTGGGTTGTTTGAATATTTTGTGATTTGTCCGAGGCGTTCTTGAATCTTGTTTAAATAGGTTGGAATAGTACTTGAATGCATGAAGATGGATGTTGGTTTGATTGCATGCGGTTGATTTGAATGAAAGTGGAATGCCGTCGAATTGTATAGAAAAGAGTCACTAATGTTAGAATGTGTTTTGAACCTCTTATTGATGTTGTAGCTTGGTTGTTGGTTGGGTTGTTGTTGAGTTGGGCCGAGCCATATGATCGAGGTTGGTATATTTACAGGGGAGATGCTGCCGAAATTCCGGCAGAATATAAGTGAATGTGTTTGAAAGGTTAAAGCAAGTATATGATAATGGAACTAATGAAGGGATGAACTTTCTTGCATGTAGACAAACAAGTGGGATGCACAAGCGTAACTAGTTGGTCGCAGCACAGGTATGTAAGGCTTCCCCTTTTTTTCTTTGGCATGTCCTAGAGCCAAGTAAGGTATAATGTGATATGCTACCTTGGGGTAACTCTGTTCTGTGATTCTGAGTCTGATTATGATTCTAATTCACTTCTTGACCTGAGTTTGTGATCCTAGTTCATCCCCTGATATAAGTATTTGATATAAGTATTTTGATATAAGTATTCTGGTACAAGTATTCTGATATCCGCATTTTAACATAAGTATTCTGATGTAAGTATTTTGATATAAACATTTTGATATAAGTATTTTGATGTCAGTCCTTGATATAAGTATTTCGATACGAGTATTTTGATATAAGTATTCCGATGTAAGTTTGCTGATATAAGCATTCTGATATGAGCGTTCTGATATGTTTATTTTGGTTCGAGAACTTCTGTAAGATTTAACGTTCCTAACTTCCGTGTACAATCTCGGATTGCTCTGAAATGTTCGAAGATGTTTCTGTATCAAGACGTCCATAATTTTCTTATACGTAAGTGTGGTTCCAAAATCTCTATTTGATCTGATTCGTAAGGACATCCGAAGGTGCCTGATATGACTATGACTCTGATTCCCCGAAAAAGGCTTCTGAAACACTTATAAAGCGTTTTGTACTTCGAACGCACGTAACTTTCTCATACTACGTCGGATTGACCTGAAATCTGTTCCGAGCCCCCAGGTATCGGTAAGTATACTGGTCTGTCGAGTCTTGATTCCTATGCATGTGGTTTCTCACGACTCTGCTCGTGCATGACTCAATGTATCCTTCACTGCGTCCCGGACCAGGTTCTGTTATGTCCTCGTGTGTCCGCTACGATATGATTCACTGCGTCCCGGGCCAGGTTCTGTTATTGTGCGCATTCCTCTGCATTGTTCACCGCGTCCCTCATAGGCGGGCCGGGCTCTGTTATATGGTTTGATGATATGATGATATGGGGTGGTGGCCAGGATGGCATATGATCTGTCTGTTCACCGCGTCCCGTACTAGAGGGCCGGGCTCTGTTACCGCACCCCTCACTGGAGGGTCGGGTTCTGATATATGCATATATGATACATGAATTTGATATATGATGATTCTGTTTACCGCGTCCCTTATCACAGGGCCGGGTTCTGTTATACGCATATGTGACATACGATTCTGAGTATTCTGTACGTTCTGTATTCCGTCCGATATATGACATCATCTGAGTAATCTATACGTTCTGTATACCGTCCGATATATGACATCATCTGAGCATTCAGTACGTTCTGCACTCTGTCTGACGTATGACATTATCTGTTCGTTCTGTATGTGCCACACTCCTTCTGATGTCTGATATCGGTATGTGCGATCGGTGTCTGGAAAGCAAGTATGTCGGCATTCTGTATGCTCTGTATGATTTTGTTACGCTCTGTATGATTTGTACGGTCTGTATGATCTGTATTGGTCGGTACGGTCTGTGTCGGTCTGCATGGTCGGTATTGGTCTGTATGACCTGTGTCTGAGAAGTAAGTAATTCGGCAATCTGGATAATATGCTCACCCTTGGTACTGTTTGTTTCGATTATGGTTCATCTTTCTGTATTCTATGTCTTACATACTCAGTACATATTCCGTACTGACCCCCGATTCTTTGGGGGTTGCGTTTCATGCCGCGCAGGTACTCCCAGACGAGATGAGGACACTATAAAGATATTTCAGCAGTGGTGGCGAACTCCATTTGCTCCTGGAGGACTGCCAAGTCAGAGTATGGTATATGTGTTATGGTTTCTGTATGGTATATGTGTTATGGTTTCTGTATGGTATTAGAGACTTTGCAGACAGCGTCGTGGGTATAGTATGTCAGTCTGTAAGCGGCTCCGTCAGCCGATATGTCGGTCTGTGTTATGTATTGAATTTTGTATGACTATAGATTTGTTCGCTTGGAAGCTTCGAGAAAGAACATTTCTGAAAGAAAGACAAAAAAAATTTACTATGTATTTTATCTGATTTGATTTAAAAATTTGGCGTAACTTTATGTGCAGCAAGAGTTTGAGGGTTCGCTCGGCCCTAAATAAGGGTCGGGTGCCCATCACACCCTAGTAAGGTTGGGGTGTGACAAAGTGGTATCAGAGAAGGTCTGTCCTAGGGGTTGTCTGCAAAGTCGTGTCCGGTAGAGTCCTGTTTATGGTGTGAAGCGCGCCACATTTATAAACAGGAGGCTACGGGGCATTTAGGGATTGTTGACCTTCTTTCTGTCATAGATCGTGCAATAGAGCCAAGCTATAGGAAATGAAATTTCTTATGTATGCCTTACGTACGACGGAAAGGTGAGTGATGACATGGAAAGTCGCAGGGGTAAGTATCGGTGTATTCGATTTGTTACCTGGAATTGGCAGTCCCAGATGGCCAGAATGTGGTATAGCTGTATGTTCTGTAAGGTGTTATTGGTATTTGCTGTGTACAGGAAGATAGTATAAGAAAAACAAGGTCGGATGGAGGATTCATAAAGTCGACAATTAAGTTTGCCATAGGTTACTATGTAAAAGCGGTAAGTAAGAAGTTCGAACGGACTGATATCGGGGCATCCATAAAATAATGACAACGAAGGTGTATCTGTTATCAGCAGGAGTCTGGGAACCCAAAATGAAAGGCAGTTACGTAAGAAAGTGAAAGGTGAGCCCTGAGGGCCGAAAAGGGTAAGATGGTAATTATGGAAGAAAAGACGACCACGAGGGTGTCCCGGGATCTGTAAGACCTCGATTAGTCCCGAATCATGTAGTAAAGGTCATGGGAGAAAGTGGACCCGAAAATATCAGCATTAAGGCGTCGGATTCCACTAAAGATTCGAGGTTAAGCGTGCTCAGGTGAGAACAATTTCAGGATGGGTGACCCCCCGGGGAAGTAATTAGGAAAATTTTGCGAAATAAAAATTTAAGGGAACAAATGGAAAACTAGAGTAACCTGAGCGAGACTATGGTGTACGGGGTGGTTGGAGACCATAAGAAGACACAGAGACGAGGGATGAAGAATAATTAAAGATAAGAGTACTCGAAGATCATGAAGTATAATGAACCCCCTTAAAGGGGGAGAGGCCATATTGGGCTTACAAGGAAGAAAGAGGAACAAAATGAGCATCAACACATGAGGTCAAAAACAAGTATTCCTGTATCGAGAGATACGAGAGGAACGATTAAGGAGGAGTTGTGGTAAAAATCTAAAGGTATGGCTTTTGTTGAGATATGGTTACAAAATAGTAATAGAAAGGAGATGATTCAAGGAAGACAAGTTGGCCCAGCACTTAGGAAACCCATGAGACAGAATAAGGACCCATATGAGGGCGGAAAGGCTCGATTATGTGGAATGGGCATGGAGAATCGGGCAACTATGAAAGAAACCCCCTCCCGAAGTGCTACGAGTCCCCATAAGGTTAGTTGAACATTTGAGGACGAATGTTCTAAAGGGGGGGAGGATGTTATAGGCCGCATTTTACACGTTTGGATATTTCGACATCGTCGTGATAAGTTAAGGCAAGACCATTCTTTTAAAAATATTCTAACGTACAAGTTGTTAAGGATATTAATCATGAGTATTATTGGTATGGAAATGTTGAAGAAGTCCAAGGGCAAAAATAGAGATTCGCAAAATGACCAATGGAAATAATGTGGAAGATTAGGGGCAAAATGGTAATTTTACAAAAGTCCAGGAAAATTCATGAAGGGGCCATGTTGGTCGTGCACTATATGCTCTTATTTTAATTAATGGGGGCTATTTGTAAATTATAAAAATACAATATGGACCCAAGCTTGTTTAAGAAGACATTAGTCTTCTTTTAATTTCAAGAAATTTCTAGAGAGGGGCATGTGCCCCTCACATGAATTTATATATATATATATATATATATATATATATATATATATATATATATATATATATATATATATATATATATATATATATATATATATATATGAGTCTACTCTCCATTTAAGACAAAGAAAACAAGAACAAAAAAAAAAGATGAAGAGAGGGAAAGATGAGGGTTTCGGCCATGGCCAAAGGAAATTAGGCCATGGAAATTGTATTCCAAAAATTTATTTCTTTATGCATTCCTATTAATTTTAAGGCTCTCTTTAACATGGTCTAGTTGTTGAAGCAAAAATATTCCTCTTTGTTGCAAGTTTGCAACCTTGGCTAAGTTGAAGAATTGAAGAGAAAAGATAAGAATTCAACCTTCTTATATGTATTATGGATGGTTGTGCATGTTGTGATATGTAGAAATGAATGTGTTATATCCGGCATTTTTGCATATTCGGAAAAATTCGAAATATTTTTGGCTTGTGAGAAACGAGGCCATATTTTGATTCTAGCCAATATGCATATGTTATTCAGGAAAATATTGATGTGGAAATACGAGAGGAGGTCAAGGGCAAAATTGGAATTTCGGAAATTTGTTTCGGGAATTACAAAAAATGAAATTTCTAATGAATTGGGCTAAAAAGAAAATGAAAAAAAAGTGAGGCCCAAATACAAGTGGTGGCCGGCCATGGATGAAAATAAAATGGGCCAAGCCCATGTAAATTTCATCCATGTGCTAAACTAATAAAAATGGAGCAATTCTCAATTATTCAAGAACATTCAAGAGACAAAAAAAAAAAAAAGGGAGGAGAAAAACGGCCAAGAGAAAGGAGAAAAGAAAAGGAAGAGAAAAGAAAGAAAAAATTCCCAAGCTTTCAACCTTGATTCAAGACTTATAATTTTCTTGAATTCTTATCAAGTTCAATATTCTCTACAAAGTAGTACAATTATTTTGGCAAGAAACTATCTTTGGTGGCAAGGAGAACTTGTTGGAAAAGGTAAGAATTTTTATGTTCTTTTTATGTTATGAAAGTTTGTTTGTGTTGTAGTATATGGAAATGAGTAGAAACTATGAAAATATAGAAGTTTGCAAGTGGATGTGTATGTATGTAGTTGGCCGTATGTGAGCATGTTTGTGTAAGTAATATGAGTTGAATTTTTATGTTGAATTCTAGTTGTGGATATGGTGTAATTCATATTAGAAATAAAAGTGGAATGAAATTGATGGAAGTTGGAAAAAATAGATGTTGGCCGTGTGGTATGGGAATTGAAAATGAAAACGAATTAACTTTGTTTGATATGTTAATTGTGTTGATAGGGCCTTGTGAAGTGAATGGAAGAATAATGGTTTAAGCTAAAGAATTTGTTGTTAAGTTGTTGTCGGAAAGTATGTTGTTTTAATATGATCTTATGAAATTAAGAAAAAGAAGTGATTAAGGTGTAAATTATGATTAATGTTGATGAACTTGGGAGGTGGAAATGTGTTATGAACTTGTATGTTAAAGATTAGAAGAATTGGATAAATTATGGCTTTGATGGAAAGTTTGCATGTTTTGTATATTTTGTGTATATATTGGAGAAATGTTAGGATATGCTTCCGAATGGTATTGTAATGATCTTGATTAATAATGAATGTGAAAATTTTGAGATTGAGTTGGAAATGCGAAGTTGGAAATGAGAGTTATTGCACTATGTCGGAAGGTGGACTAATTAGTCTATATTGTGATTGTTGATGTTGTTGTTGTGTTGTTGTTGGTTGTTTTGAGCCGAGTTGAATCTCGGGGAGGCTATATGTATAGGGGAGATGCTGCCCAAATTTTTATAGGCAAGTATTGGTTAAGAATAGAATTTTTAAGTCTCATGAATAGTAATTGGTAAATGTGACCATTTGCAGTTTTTGGACGAAACGGGAATTGAGATTGGACGAGCGTAAGGCGCAACCAAGGTATGTAAAGCCTTGCCCTTTATTCTTTGGCATGTTCTAAACGTAGTAGGCTCGAACGCGAGCCTTAGAAACGACCCTGCTCCTCGGAACACGAGATTGAAATTGGCTCGAAATCCTTTAGTTAGATTGAACCAATTTTCCCTAAATTGCCTCCAAACTGACCTATAAGTATGCAACTTTCATACATGGAACCGGAATGCCCTAAAACTCTCACGAATGACTCCATAAGGTCTATGATTCATAATTTGAGTTTACCACCTCAATTGACCCGAGGTGGGCCCACAGATTCCGAGACCTCCTACTATTGCTTTAGTTGTTTTATATCTATACAGTGCTAAAAAGAAACTTTGGATTATTGTTCGGTTTACCAAATAATGAATGTGAAGAACCTGTATTATACTTTGATACATGCTATGATTCTAGAAGCATGATTTGATATGACGAATCTTGCCATCCCCAAAAAGGGCATACAGGTATACTATGACTAACGTCCGACTCCCTTGAAATGATTTGTTACTTGAAATGTTCTAATGGTTAAGAAAAAGAAAAGAAGACCATCCTAACCATTCCTTTACACTTTATGGAATATTTGTTGTGTACGAACAATCTCGGAAGTTCTGCCTTGACATAATCCGTCGCAATTTACGAAAAGCACATCCTATGACTTATTGTTTGGTTGTCTATTGAGTCTGGATTTATATGCATATGTTTCTGCATTACTCTGTTCGTGCTAGTCACAGTATGTCTTTTCACTGAGCCCGGGCCAGGACATGATCTCGTGCGCATTTCTCTGCATTACTCACCGAGTCCCTCGTACTTGCTGGCCGGGACACGTTGCTTGTATATGTTTACGATATGATGATACAGGGATGGCGGCCAGGATGGCACATGATGATTATTCACCGAGACCCGCAGTAGAGAGCCGTGACACGTTATGTATACACAGTACATGATTCTGACATGCATGATTTGACCACCGAGTCCCTTAGCAAAGGGCCGGGACACACTATTTGCATATATGATATATGATTTTGTTATACATGATTTCATCCACCGAGTCCCTTATCAGAGGGCCGGGACACGTTATATGTGTTTATATGATATTATACGACTTGGCATGCATCATCTATGCTTTGACATTACTTTTCTGAGGTCTCGGATAAGGTATTCACCTTTTGTACTTCGGACTCTGGCTATAGCTACGTCTGTCTTATTCTGGATCTACGACTCTGAGTATGATTCTGCTATCTATATCTTTGTACCGCCGGCTCTGACTGTGGTCCTGACAGTTATCATTCTCTACTTCTGTTCTTGATTATGATTTTATTTTGTTACATTTCCGCTTTACATACTCGGTACATTTTCCGTACTGACCCCCTGTTCTTCGGGGGCTGCGTTACATGCCCGCAGGTACAGACGCTCCTTTTGATACGCCATCAGCTTAGGACACCTGTTCTGCTACCTGGGAGTGCTCCTGTTGATTCGGAGCTTATATTTTGGTATATATATATCTTCTGTTGTTCTCATCTTCTGTACATATGGTCATTTGGGGTACGACGGGGCCCTGTCCCGTCATATGGTTCTGTCGGTCAGTTTAGAGGTCTGTGGACATGTCGATGGGTTATGGTCTCTCTGTATGCTTATGTGTATATGTTGTTTGGGCGGTCCCATACGCCGAGGCGGCCGGTCCGCATATGTTTATACGTTGCCTTGTTAGCCCTGTGTGGCCTTTGCTGGTGTTTGCTGTGTGCAGGATTATTCTGAATAGTCCGAAAAACAAAGGAAACTCTGCCGAGATTTTTCTGGAAATTGTCTAAATTTGGAATATAGCCTTGTCGGCTTCTGCTATATATTTGAATGCGTTTGATAGAGGGGTTTGGGTGCCAAGATCGGGCACTAGTCACGGCCTACTGGGTTGGGTCGTGACAGAAGTGGTATCAGAGCGGTTTGTCCTCGGAATGTCTACAGACCGTGTCTAGTAGAGTCTTGTTTATCTGTCACGACCTAGCCCCGTGGGCCGCGACTGGCACCCTACCTGGGTACCCAGACCGAACCGCACATTCATTTGCAAATCCAAACTTATTTCATAATTTTTCGAAATCATACCGAACATAATTTATATCAAAATATGTCTTAAGCGGTCGTGTCAAATCAAAATATCATATCAAATACAAACGAAGCGGCGGAGTAGACATCGCCGACCAAAAGTGCAAACATAAGCATAAGGGCCATTTGGGGCCAGCATAACAAACAGAACGCCTTAAGACCAGAAAACAAAATCAGACCAACATATACAGGACCCTCACCCCACATATATGACTACAGGCCTCTATGAGTTTGAAACAAAAACATATGGCGAGACAGGGCCCCGCCGTACCCAAATAGTCAAATATACAACACATATACAAAGCAAAAGGAGTTTGTACCAAAGTGGACTCCGGATCAAATAGGAGTACTCCGGAATAGCAAGAAGTGAAGCCTACTGCGGAGGATCACCGATATCTGCACCTGCGGGCATAAAACGCAGCCCCCGAAGAAAGGGGGTCAGTACGAAATATGTACTGAGTATGTAAAGCACGGAGTACAGAAATATGGATCAAAACCGAAAGCAAATCAAATGTCAAAGTGGAGTACAATTGGGTATGTCAAAATCTATAGCGAAATCATATACGTATACATAATGCAATTGAAATCATGCAAACGCTTAGGAACGTGGTCGCCACTCCGACGATGGCGCCACACACAGCATAACACCAGAAGGTTTCAAATCTCCGTACATCCCCGAACACAAACATAATCATAGGTGAGCGTATCGCATCACGAGCCATATCACAGCATAACTCCAAACGGAACCCGGCCCTATGGCGAAGCCTCGGGAACCGTAACACAGCATACGGCCGAATTGTCATAAGGCGCACGAATCAAAACCGGCCCGGGAACCGGTGAACGAAATCATAATAAGGCACGAGCGGAGTCGTGAGCAAACCAATGCAATTCGTAATTCAAAATAGTTTTCCAAAACGAAGTAAACCCATAAGTCATATCATAATGCAAAATAGTCGGATACTTAGCCGATATAAAGTTTCATTTATCAAAACTTTTCCAAAATAATATGTGTAGCTCAGAACGTAGCTTAACATATCATAATTGTCGAAACATATCCCATAGACGGGAATTCCAACATCGAAAGTGCCATTCCAAACGTTATTCAAAAGGACAGCCCAATAAGACAAATAGGGCGTCTCGGGTTAGCGGGCCCACCTCGAGTCAAAGTGAGGTGGCGAACATATTTTTACGAACATTTATATGCCAGGGGTCATACATAATCATTTCTAGGTTACCCGACCACATTTCGATAGGTTTCGGACGAATGGTGGCATTCTAGCCAAAATAGAGCCCTTAGGCTTCAATTGAATTGAATGAATAGTAACTTTTCTGTGGATCGGGTTTCGAGGAACAGAAATGCTCCGGAAGGTCTCATATTCGACTAACATACTAGGATCTGCCAAATGAAGGAGTGGGAAGCTTTACATACCTCACAGATGTCGTAAGCTCTCCCGAAAGTCCAGTCCCGTTTCGTCAAAAATCTGCAAATGGTCAAAGTTACCAATTGAGATTCTTAGGCTTAAAAATGCCTTTAACTTCAATTTTTGCCTACCGAAATTTCGGCAGCATTTCCCCTATAAATCTAACATCCCCGAGGCTTAGCTCGGCTCAAAATACATCAACCACAACAGCCCACACGTCAACAAACAACACAAACAACAATCAAACCATTCTAGCTTCAAAGTTCTACTTTGTTATCTAAGTTGGCAACTTTCATTCAAACTTTCCAAACTCCAATTCTAAATCTACAAAATTGTATTCATTTCCACATTCAAACTTATACAATCACATCCTAACTACAATCCAAGCCACACACGAAATTACACCAAAATCCATTGTTTTCCAGAATTCTTTAAAACATCAAAAATCCACGACGAACATTCTAACTCACGTCGTTTCATTCCGAATTCATTAACATCATTAGAAATTCATATTTAAAGTCTTTAGCACTCTACATATACAATGATATACATAATGATACCGATGGTATACGCTTTCCGATAATATCCGAAATCATTTTCCAACGCCAATTTCATTCATCAATCAATCGTTTACGACATAAGGGTCACAACAACACACTATACCAACTTAAACAAGATCAATTCACATCATTTTTCCTCCCTATGGCTCACGGCCAACACCCACTATACACACACACCCACGGCTTTCTATTTACATCAAAATTACGGGATTCTCGTCTATTTCCAATCCTTAACACATTCATATCAATTCTATAACATTAGAGGGGCAAAATTCTTACCTTTTCTTGACTTTCCGACTTGTCGCAAACGTAGTCCTTGTGCCAAACTAATTATACCCCGTTGAAGAGGGCCTTGAGTACTTCACAATTATGTAGAAATTCAGATTTTTGGATCAACAACAAGCTTGGAAATTTTTTTTCTCTCTTCTTTTCTAGCTCACGGCCGAGAGCTCTATTTGGTGATGTTCTTCAATTTTTGTTCTATTTTCTTGATAATTATCAAGTGTTGTTGATATATATCCACATAGTTGATCATGTGCATAGCACATGATCACTAAGGAAGAGGCTTGGGCCTTGCACATGGCCGGCCACTTCCATTGCTTGGGCCTAAATTTTGTGTTGCATTTTTCCTTGGCCCAATTCATAAAATGCCCCATTTTGTAATTCCCGAAACTAATTTCCGAAATTCCAAATTTATTCTCGGCCTTCCCCGATGTCTTAACATTAATAATTCCATAACCAACATAGTCATATTCACTAAAATCAAATTATGTCCTTATAACACACAAGTCGTAATTATTTTCTCGATTTCCAATTATACGAAAACACGGGACATAACATTCTCCCCCTCTTAAGAACATTCGTCCCCGAATGTTAAATTAATCTTATAAAGTCTTATGATCAAGGCATGAGTGTCCCTTTTTAATAATGACATACATAATTCATTTTATCAATCAACACAACAAACTAAAAAAAAATTTAGATTACCTGTGGACGTCGGGAACAAGTGAGGGTATCTCCTTTTCATCTCGTCCTCCGCCTCCCAAGTCATCTCCTCCCAATTATCATTGCGCCACAGGACTTTGACGGAGGGCACTTCTTTAGTGCGTAGTCTCCGCACCTGTCGATCCAGAATAGATACAGGCTGCTCGTCATAAGATAACTGCTCCGTCACCTGAATGTCATCAACTGGGAATATCTTGGAAGGATCACCAATACATTTCCGCAACATAGACACATGAAACACCGGGTGTACGGCCTCCAAGTCGGATGGTAAGTCTAGCTCATAGGCGACCTCGCCTATCTTTCGAACGATCTGATACGGCCCAATGTACCGGGGGCTCAACTTACCCTTTCTACCGAATCTCATGACACCCTTCATGGGCGACACCTTCAGGAATACCCAGTCGCCAATCTGGAACTCTAACGGTCGACGTCGTCTATCTGCATAAGCTTTCTGTCGACTCTGAGCAGCCAATAACCGTTCTCGAATAAGCTTTACTTTATCTACGGCTTCCTGGATCACATCTGGCCCAATCAGCTTAGTCTCGCCCACGTCAAACCAACCAATAGGAGATCTGCATTTCCTGCCATACAGGGCTTCATACGGTGCCATCTGAATGCTGGAGTGATAACTGTTATTATAGGTAAACTCAATAAGCGGCAAATGATCATCCCAGCTGCCCCTGAAATCAATAACGCAGGCCCGCAACATATCTTCGAGCGTCTGAATAGTGCGCTCGGCCTGCCCGTCGGACTGAGGGTGAAAAGTTGTACTGAGACTCACCTGAGTCCCTAATCCCTCCTGAAATGACCTCTAGAAATTTGATGTAAACTGGGTACCTCGGTCAGTAATAATAGATATAGGGACTCTGTGAAGTCTGACTATCTCTCTGATATACAATCTGGCATAGTCCTCAGCCGAATAAGTAGTCCGAACCGGAAGGAAATGGGCTGATTTCGTCAGCCTGTCAACAACAACCCAGATAGAGTCGTACCTGCGTGGAGTGCGCGGTAATCCAACAACGAAATCCATATTAATCATCTCCCATTTCCAGGCTGGAATTTCCATCTCCTGTAATAATCCACCGGGCTTCTGATGCTCGATCTTAACTTGCTGGCAGTTCGGGCACTGACTACCAAACTCAGCAATATCTTTCTTCATGCCGTCCCACCAATACAAACACCTAAGGTCCCGATACATTTTAGTGGAACCAGGATGAACAGAATACCGTGCATTATGGGCCTCGCCCATAATCTGCCGCCGTAAGCCCGCAACGTCCGGTACACAGAATCTGCCGTCATATAATAATACTCCGTCAGGCGAGATCTCAAACTGAGTCTTTGCTTTATTAAGGGCCACATCTCTGTACTGAATCAAAAGAGGATCCTCAAACTGGCGCTGCTTTACCTCCTGAATAATAGATGACTCAGCAACTGGACGAACAGAAATCCCAGAATCTCCAGAATCCACCAAACGGACTCCGAGGCTGGCCAGCTGATGAATATCACGAACCAAATCTCTCTTATCAGATGGAACATCAGCCAGACTGCCCACGGACTTGCGGCTAAGCGCGTCAGCTACCACATTGGCTTTCCCCGGATGGTACAGAATATCAACGTCGTAATCCTTTAGTAGCTCAAGCCATCTCCGCTGCCGCAAATTTAGCTCCTTCTGCTTAAAAATATACTGGAGACTCTTATGGTCCGTATAGATATCAACATGGACCCCATATAAATAATGCCGCCAAATCTTCAAAGCATGAATCACCGCGGCCAACTCAAGATCATGAGTGGGATAGTTCTTCTCGTGCGGTCTGAGCTGCCGGGAAGCATAGGCTATGACTCGACCGTGCTGCATCAATACACATCCTATCCCAATACCAGAGGCGTCACAATAGACAACATACCCGTCAGATCCCTCTGGAAGAGCCAGAACTGGTGCTGTAATCAATCTCTCCTTCAGCATCTGAAAGCTGCGCTCGCAGGCATCCGACCACTGGAATTTTGCTGCTTTCTGGGTAAGCCTCGTCAGTGGTGCTGCAATAGAAGAAAAATCCTCCACAAACCTGCGATAATACCCAGCCAATCCCAGAAAACTGCGCACCTCTGTCGGTGTAGTAGGCCTGGGCCAATTCTGCACAGCCTCAATCTTCTGCGTGTCAACCCGAATACCATCTGCGCCGACAATATGGCCCAAGAATGCCACAGAAGTCAACCAGAACTCACACTTAGAGAATTTAGCATATAACTTCTGCTGACGGAGGATGCCAAGTACCGTCCTCAAATGATCTGAATGCTCCCCGGCTGATCGCGAGTAAATAAGAATATCATCGATAAACACAATAACAAACATATCCAGAAAAGACCGAAATAGCCGGTTCATCAGATCCATAAATACTGCTGGAGCATTAGTCAGCCCGAAAGACAAAACTCTGAACTCATAATGCCCGTACCGGGTCCTGAAAGCAGTCTTCGGGATATCTGACTCCCGTACTCGCACCTGATGATAACCTGAGCGCAGATCTATCTTTGAAAAGTTTCTAGCACCCTGCAGCTGATCAAACAAATCATCAATCCGGGGGAGGGGATATTTATTCTTTATAGTCACCTTATTAAGCTGTCGGTAATCGATACACATCCGCAATGACCCATCTTTCTTTCTGACAAACATTACCGGCGCTCCCCAGGGTGATGTGCTGGGTCTGATAAAGCCCTTATCCAACAAATCTTTCAGCTGCTCTTTCAACTCCTTCAACTCAGCTGGTGCCATTCTGTACGGAGGAATAGATATAGGCTGCGTATCCGGCATCAACTCGATAGTAAAATCAATCTCCCGCTCAGGCGGAAGGCCAGGAAGCTCGTCAGGAAAAACATCTGGAAACTCACTGACGACCGGAACGGACTGAAGGGTAGGTACCTCCGCTGCAGTATCGTGCACACGAACCAAATGATAGATATACCCCTTCTGGATCATCTTCTTAGCCTTGAGGTATGAAATAAACTTACCCCTCGGCGATGCTGTAGATCCGAACCACTCTATGACTGGTTCCCCTGGAAACTGAAAATGGACTACCTTTTTCTGGCAGTCGACATTAGCATAACAGGAAGACAACCAGTCCATGCCCATAATGACGTCAAACTCAAGCATATCTAAATCTATCAGATCAGCCTTAGTGCTACGATCATAAATGGTCACAGAACAATCTCTATAGATCTGTCTTGCTATAACAAAATCCCCAACTGGCGTAGCTACCTCAAATGGCTCTATAGGCTCAGACACTATCCCAATTTTACTAGCAACAAGCGGGGAGATATATGATAAAGTAGAGCCAGGGTCAATCAATGCATATACAGATCTGGAGAAAACCAGCAATGTACCTGTGACGACGTTTGGCGAAGCCTCCTGATCCTGGCGGCTGGCCAAAGCATATATGCGGTTCGAGGGACCGCTAGAACCTGAAGCGCCACCGCGGCCTCGACCGCGTCCTGCCGGTGCTGAAATACCTCACCCTCCAGGGCGTGCAACTGATGGAGCAGAAGAAGAACCGGCGGCTGACCCTGTCTGCTGAGCAGCACTACCAGAACCGCTAGCCAATGGACAGTCTCTCATAAAGTGGCCCTGACCACCACACGAAAAGCAAGCTCCAGTCGCTCGGTAACACTCCCCGGGATGAGACTTCCCGCAATAAGGACAACGGGGCCTTGGTGGTCTGGCCTGGCTGGGGCCCCTGGATATCTGCGAACCTGCCACTCTGGAGCTCTGACCGGCCACAGACGGTCCTGTACTATTGAAACTCCGGCTGCCTGACTGAGTACTCCGGCCGGACGAAGGAAAATGCCTATCTGACTGCTGCTGCTGAGGCTGTCCGCCTCGAGAATCTCCAGAATAACCTGCGGACCTAGCCCTCTTGGGCGGCCTCCTATCTCGATCTCTGCCAGCAGGATCAGACATGCGACGGTCCTCCATACCCATCGCATAGGCCTGAAGTCGGGCAATGTCCATGTCTGCCTGCAATGGCAGTGCCATACAGCTATCAACCAAATACCGGTCCAATCCCATAACATATCTGTGCATCCGATCGGACATATCTGCTACCACGGCCGGTGCATATCGGGCCAGAGAATCAAACTCAAGGTTATACTCGCGAACACTCCGACCCCTCTACTGCAGACGTAAGAATCGATCAGCCCGTGCCCCCCGTAACTCTGGTGGCAAAAAGTGGCGGGTGAATGCTGTCACAAACTGATCCCAAGTGGCTGGAGGGGCACCCTCTCCCCTAGACAGCTCCCAAGTCTGGTACCAGTGGGTAGCCACATCTCGAAGCCGGTGCGAAGCCAGCTCAACCGACTCGGTCTCTGAAGCCTTGACCAAGTCCAGTGAGCGTCGCATCCCCCGAATAAAGTCATGGGGGTCCTCGTCGGGCTTAGACCCGAAGAACTCTGGAGGGCCACATAACAAAAACTCCCGAACTCTCAGGCTGTCCCGCCTGTCATCGTCATCGTCGTCCCTCCGCCCGCGTCTGCGAGCTTGTCATGCCACCAATGTAGTCAGCAACTGTACAGCCTCCCTCAGGGTCCTATCCTCCGCCCCTGGCTGAGGAGATGGAGTCTCAGGTGCGGGTACACGGACCTCTGGAGCTGCTGAAGGTCCTGCTCCAGGCTGTACTAGTGGGGGTGTAGCAGACCCCTCAGCATGAGGCACATCCTCAGGCAAATAATAAACACGAGCCCGTGTAGCGCGCTGTGCCTGACTAGTCTCTCCCATCCTCGCTTTGCCCTTCTGGGCCGCCGTTGCCTTCTTCGGAGGCATCACTGCAAGCACAATAGCGAGTCAAATCAAAATCATCCTAATAGCACAGCTCTATCGCACGATCTAAGATTCCAAATAAAGTAACATCCTAAATGCCCTGTAGCTTCCTGTTTATAGATGTGGTGCACAACACATCGATAAACAAGACTCGACGAGACACGGCCTGTAGACATTCCGAGGACAAACCGCTCTGATACCACTTTTGTCACGACCCAGCCCCGTGGGCCGCGACTGGCACCCTACCTGGGTACCCAGACCGAACCGCACATTCATTTGCAAATCCAAACTTATTTCATAATTTTTCGAAATCATACCGAACATAATTTATATCAAAATATGTCTTAAGCGGTCGTGTCAAATCAAAATATCATATCAAATACAAACGAAGCGGCGGAGTAGACATCGCCGGCCAAAAGTGCAAACATAAGCATAAGGGCCATTTGGGGCCAGCATAACAAACAGACCGCCTTAAGACCAGAAAACAAAATCAGACCAACATATACAGGACCCTCACCCCACATATATGACTACAGGACTCTATGAGTTCGAAACAAAAACATATGGCGAGACAGGGCCCCGCCGTACCCAAATAGTCAAATATACAACACATATACAAAGCAAAAGGAGTCTGTACCAAAGTGGACTCCGGATCAAATAGGAGTACTCCGGAATAGCAAGAAGTGAAGCCTACTGCGGAGGATCACCGATATCTGCACCTGCGGGCATAAAACGCAGCCCCCGAAGAAAGGGGGTCAGTACGAAATATGTACTGAGTATGTAAAGCACGGAGTACAGAAATATGGATCAAAACCGAAAGCAAATCAAATGTCAAAGTGGAGTACAATTGGGTATGTCAAAATCTGTAGCGAAATCATATACGTATACATAATGCAATTGAAATCATGCAAACGCTTAGGAACGTGGTCGCCACTCCGACGCTGGCGCCACACACAGCATAACACCAGAAGGTTTCAAATCTCCGTACATCCCCGAACACAAACATAATCATAGGTGAGCGTATCGCATCACGAGCCATATCACAGCATAGCTCCAAACGGAACCCGGCCCTATGGCGAAGCCTCGGGAACCGTAACACAGCATACGGCCGAATTGTCATAAGGCGCACGAATCAAAACCGGCCCGGGAACCGGTGAACGAAATCATAATAAGGCACGAGCGGAGTCGTGAGCAAACCAATGCAATTCGTAATTCAAAATAGTTTTCCAAAACGAAGTAAACCCATAAGTCATATCATAATGCAAAATAGTCGGATACTTAGCCGATATAAAGTTTCATTTATCAAAACTTTTCCAAAATAATATGTGTAGCTCAGAACGTAGCTTAACATATCATAATTGTCGAAACATATCCCATAGACGGGAATTCCAACATCGAAAGTGCCATTCCAAACGTTATTCAAAAGGACAGCCCAATAAGACAAATAGGGCGTCTCGGGTTAGCGGGCCCACCTCGAGTCAAAGTGAGGTGGCGAACATATTTTTACGAACATTTATATGCCAGGGGTCATACATAATCATTTCTAGGTTACCCGACCACATTTCGATAGGTTTCGGACGAATGGTGGCATTCTAGCCAAAATAGAGCCCTTAGGCTTCAATTGAATTGAATGAATAGTAACTTTTCTGTGGATCGGGTTTCGAGGAACAGAAATGCTCCGGAAGGTCTCATATTCGACTAACATACTAGGATATGCCAAATGAAGGAGTGGGAAGCTTTACATACCTCACAGATGTCGTAAGCTCTCCCGAAAGTCCAGTCCCGTTTCGTCAAAAATCTGCAAATGGTCAAAGTTACCAATTGAGATTCTTAGGCTTAAAAATGCCTTTAACTTCAATTTTTGCCTACCGAAATTTCGGCAGCATTTCCCCTATAAATCTAACATCCCCGAGGCTTAGCTCGGCTCAAAATACATCAACCACAACAGCCCACACGTCAACAAACAACACAAACAACAATCAAACCATTCTAGCTTCAAAGTTCTACTTTGTTATCTAAGTTGGCAACTTTCATTCAAACTTTCCAAACTCCAATTCTAAATCTACAAAATTGTATTCATTTCCACATTCAAACTTATACAATCACATCCTAACTACAATCCAAGCCACACACGAAATTACACCAAAATCCATTGTTTTCCAGAATTCTTTAAAACATCAAAAATCCACGACGAACATTCTAACTCACGTCGTTTCATTCCGAATTCATTAACATCATTAGAAATTCATATTTAAAGTCTTTAGCACTCTACATATACAATGATATACATAATGATACCGATGGTATACGCTTTCCGATAATATCCGAAATCATTTTCCAACGCCAATTTCATTCATCAATCAATCGTTTACGACATAAGGGTCACAACAACACACTATACCAACTTAAACAAGATCAATTCACATCATTTTTCCTCCCTATGGCTCACGGCCAACACCCACTATACACACACACCCACGGCTTTCTATTTACATCAAAATTACGGGATTCTCGTCTATTTCCAATCCTTAACACATTCATATCAATTCTATAACATTAGAGGGGCAAAATTCTTACCTTTTCTTGACTTTCCGACTTGTCGCAAACGTAGTCCTTGTGCCAAACTAATTATACCCCGTTGAAGAGGGCCTTGAGTACTTCACAATTATGTAGAAATTCAGATTTTTGGATCAACAACAAGCTTGGAATTTTTTTTTCTCTCTTCTTTTCTAGCTCACGGCCGAGAGCTCTATTTGGTGATGTTCTTCAATTTTTGTTCTATTTTCTTGATAATTATCTAGTGTTGTTGATATATATCCACATAGTTGATCATGTGCATAGCACATGATCACTAAGGAAGAGGCTTGGGCCTTGCACATGGCCGGCCACTTCCATTGCTTGGGCCTAAATTTTGTGTTGCATTTTTCCTTGGCCCAATTCATAAAATGCCCCATTTTGTAATTCCCGAAACTAATTTCCGAAATTCCAAATTTATTCTCGGCCTTCCCCGAGGTCTTAACATTAATAATTCCATAACCAACATAGTCATATTCACTAAAATCAAATTATGTCCTTATAACACACAAGTCGTAATTATTTTCTCGATTTCCAATTATACGAAAACACGGGACATAACATTATCGGTGTGTTGTGCACCACATCTATAAACAGGAGGCTACAGGACATATAGGATGTTACCCATTCTTTGGATCTTAGATCGTGCGCTAGAGCTGTGTTATCAGGATGTTTCTCTTTCTGACGAAATGTTATGTTTTCAGCGATGCCTCCAAAGAAGGCGACGGCCGCCCAGAAGGGCAATGAGGTGCCAGAGACCGGGAAGACTAGCCGGGCCCAGAGGGTTACCAGAGCCCACCCCCAGACCATGCCCGATGTTGTGCCCCAGTCAGAGGGTTCTACTGTGCCATTATCGGAGGGGCCGGAAGCAGCTCCACCCTTAGCCCCGGAGGCCCCAGCTCCCCAGCCAGGGACTGAGAATAGGACTTTGAGGGAGGTCGTGCAGCTGTTAAAGACGATAGCGGCCGGACAGGCTCGCGGACGCGGGCGGAGAGATGATGACGATGATGACAGGCCTGACAGCCTGAGGGTTCGAGAGTTCCTATTATGTGGCCCTCCAGAGTTTTTCGGGTCTAAGCCCGACGAGGACCCCCATGACTTTATTCGGGGGATGCGGCGCTCACTAGATTTGGTCAGGGCTTCAGCGACTGAGTCTGTTGAGTTGGCTTCGCATAGGTTACGGGATGTTGCCGCTCACTGGTATGAGTCCTGGGAGCTATCCAGGGGTGAGGGTGCTCCCCCAGCTACTTGGGACGAGTTCGTGACTGCTTTCACTCGTCACTTTTTGCCTCCCGAGTTACGGCGAGCGCGGGTTGACCGATTTTTGCATCTGCAGCAGAGAGGTCGGAGCGTTCGGGAGTATAATATGGAGTTTAATTCTTTGGCCCGGTATGCTCTTGCCATAGTAGCAGATATGGCCGATCGGATGCACAGATATGTGATGGGGTTAGACCGCTACCTGATTGATGGCTGTATGGCGGTGGCATTGCAGACAGACATGGACATTGCCCGACTACAGGCTTATGCCCAAGGGATGGAGGACCGCCATCGAGCAGATCAGCCCAGCAGAGATCGTGATAGGAGGCCGCCCAAGAGGGCCAGATCTGCGGAATATTCCGGAGATTTCCGAGGTGGATGGTCTCAGCAGTCGTCTGGTAGGTCCCTTCCTCCGTCAGGCCGGGGTACCCAGTCCGCCGGCAGACGTTTTGATGGCGCAGGTCCGTCTGGAGCAGGCCAGGGTTCAAGGGCCTTGGATTCGCAACAAAGTAGGGGGTTCAGTCAGACGAGGCTATCTATGCCTCAGTGTCCTCAGTGTGGTAGGTACCACCCGGGAGAATGTCGTCGCGCCACCGGAGCCTATTTTTCGTGCGGCCGTCAAGGCCACGTTATGAGGGAGTGCCCGTATAGAGGTGGTTCAGGTTCTGCCCAGCCTACCGGGTCAGTTGCCGGCTCATCTTCTCCTTCAGTAGTCATGCGCCCCACGGGGCGAGATATGCCGGCACCAGTGAGTCGTGGCAGAGGTCGTGGAGGAGCTTCTAGTTCCGGTGGTCCCTCGAACCGCGTATATGCTTTGACCAGCCGGCAGGACCCAGGAGCGTCCCCAAATGTAGACCCAGGTATATTGTTAATCTTTTCTAGAGAAATATATGTTTTGATGGATCGGTATTCTGTTATATTATGTGATTTTCTCTTTCTGGGCGTCAGTAAAAGTAAGGTAAAAATCCAAACCAATAGAGCCGCCTGAGATAGTTATGCGTACAGATGAAATGAATATCGAGAATTCGGAAGGGCGATATGGTTATTGCGCAGATCAGATTGGGGTGGGACCCGCTACGGAAATTTTTCAAAATTTTACTAAGACCCCGATCTCCCCTAAATGATGTGACAAAGGTCGTGTGGGGCAGTCGGCGTAATTATATCAGCGACAATGCACCAAAATATGTGAAAGTTTCGAAGTTAAGCGTGCCAGGACCAGAGCAATTCTGGGATGGGTGACCCCCCTGGGAAGTATACCCAATTTTCACAAATGTCGATATAAAAGGACAAATGGGAACTCTGGGGTAACCTAAAGAAAAGAGAGTCTGTGAAGTAGCTAACACCCTTACAGGGGTCGCGCAGAGCGAAGCGGACCTATGGGTGAAAAGAAGAAAGCTCGATATCGCTCGGGAATTAGGACGAATTCGAATAGCGGTTGGAAAACGTTTGTAAGTGAGATAGTAGCGGTGTATATATATGTGTGTGATTCTCACCTGGTGACCAAACTAACTAGGAAGTGATTTCCAGCCACAAATGCTACAATACACGGAAAGCATTAATGAAAGTGATTTGATTCTAACCATTATTCTGTATGTCATACCTCTGTGCCTCTGGTATTGACGATGCTCTATCTACTATGTCTCTGTACTTCTGAATCTGATTATGTCTCTGTCTGATGTGTCTCTATATGTCTGACTCTGAATATGCCTTTGTACGTCCGACTCTGATCGCAAATCTGTCTGATACATCTCTGTATGTCTGACTCTGACTACGAATCTGTCCGCCATAGTTCAGTCCATCTGACTCTGATTATGGATCTGTCCGATATGCTTCTGTACGTCTGGCTCTAGTTATGAATTTGTTTGATATGACGTAGGAATACGATAACGTTGTAAGTAACCAAGAAGTATGACAAGAAGTGAGAGATGTTAATGGTTGGCATAGAAAAATCAAGAAATGGGAAGCGAATGCCCTCATAAGTGATCTGATAGGAGACGAGTATGTAGTTGGTGAGAAAACCTTCCCCGAAGCGTTTGTAAGACCTATAAGGCTAATTTAACATTCGAGGACGAATGTTCTAAAGGGGGGGAGGATGTTATATCTGGCATTTTTGCATATTCGGAAAAATTCAAAATATTTTTGGCTTGTGAGAAACGAGGCCATATTTTGATTCTAGCCAATATGCATATGTTATTCAGGAAAATATTGATGTGGAAATACGAGAGGAGGCCAAGGGAAAAATTGGAATTTCGGAAATTTGTTTCGGGAATTACAAAAAATGAGATTTCTAATGAATTGGGCTAAAAAGAAAATGAAAAAAAAGTGAGGCCCAAATACAAGTGGTGGCCGGCCATGGATGAAAATAAAATGGGCCAAGCCCATGTAAATTTCATCCATGTGCTAAATTAATAAAAAGGGAGCAATTCTCAATTATTCAAGAACATTCAAGAGACAAAAAAAAAAAGGGAGGAGAAAAACGGCCAAGAGAAAGGAGAAAAGAAAAGGAAGAGAAAAGAAAGAAAAAATTCCCAAGCTTTCAACCTTGATTCAAGACTTATAATTTTCTTGAATTCTTATCAAGTTCAATATTCTCTACAAAGTAGTACAATTATTTTGGCAAGAAACTATCTTTGGTGGCAAGGAGAACTTGTTGGAAAAGGTAAGAATTTTTATGTTCTTTTTATGTTATGAAGGTTTGTTTGTGTTGTAGTATATGGAAATGAGTAGAAACTATGAAAATATAGAAGTTTGCAAGTGGATGTGTATGTATGTAGTTGGCCGTATGTGAGCATGTTTGTGTAAGTAATATGAGTTGAATTTTTATGTTGAATTCTAGTTGTGGATATGGTGTAATTCATATTAGAAATAAAAGTGGAATGAAATTGATGGAAGTTGGAAAAAATAGATGTTGGCCGTGTGGTATGGGAATTGAAAATGAAAACGAATTAACTTTGTTTGATATGTTAATTGTGTTGATAGGGCCTTGTGAAGTGAATGGAAGAATAATGGTTTAAGCTAAAGAATTTGTTGTTAAGTTGTTGTCGGAAAGTATGTTGTTTTAGTATGATCTTATGAAATTAAGAAAAAGAAGTGATTAAGGTGTAAATTATGATTAATGTTGATGAACTTGGGAGGTGGAAATGTGTTATGAACTTGTATGTTAAAGATTAGAAGAATTGGATAAATTATGGCTTTGATGGAAAGTTTGCATGTTTTGTATATTTTGTGTATATATTGCAGAAATGTTAGGATATGCTTCCGAATGGTATTGTAATGATCTTGATTAATAATGAATGTGAAAATTTTGAGATTGAGTTGGAAATGCGAAGTTGGAAATGAGAGTTATTGCACTATGTCGGAAGGAGGACTAATTAGTCTATATTGTGATTGTTGATGTTGTTGATGTTGTTGTTGTGTTGTTGTTAGTTGTTTTGAGCCGAGTTGAATCTCGGGGAGGCTATATGTATAGGGGAGATGCTGCCCAAATTTTTATAGGCAAGTATTGGTTAAGAATAGAATTTTTAAGTCTCATGAATAGTAATTGGTAAATGTGACCATTTGCAGTTTTTGGACGAAACGGGAATTGAGATTGGACGAGCGTAAGGCGCAACCAAGGTATGTAAAGCCTTGCCCTTTATTCTTTGGCATGTTCTAAACGTAGTAGGCTCGAACGCGAGCCTTAGAAACGACCCTGCTCCTCGGAACACGAGATTGAAATTGGCTCCAAATCCTTTAGTTAGATTGAACCAATTTTCCCTAAATTGCCTCCAAACTGACCTATAAGTATGCAACTTTCATAAATGGAACCGGAATGCCCTAAAACTCTTACGAATGACTCCATAAGGTCTATGATTCATAATTTGAGTTTACCACCTCGATTGACCTGAGGTGGGCCCACAGATTCCGAGACCTCCTACTATTGCTTTATTTGTTTTATATCTATACAGTGCTAAAAAGAAACTTTGGATTATTGTTCGGTTTACCAAATAATAAATGTGAAGAACCTGTATTATACTTTGATACATGCTATGATTCTAGAAGCATGATTTGATATGACGAATCTTGCCATCCCCAAAAAGGGCATACAGGTATACTATGACTAACGTCCGACTCCCTTGAAATGATTTGTTACTTGAAATGTTCTAATGGTTAAGAAAAAGAAAAGAAGACCATCCTAACCATTCCTTTACACTTTATGGAATATTTGTTGTGTACGAACAATCTCGGAAGTTCTGCCTTGACATAATCCGTCGCAATTTACGAAAAGCACATCCTATGACTTATTGTTTGGTTGTCTATTGAGTCTGGATTTATATGCATATGTTTCTGCATTACTCTGTTCGTGCAAGTCACAGTATGTCTTTTCACTGAGCCCGGGCCAGGACATGATCTCGTGCGCATTTCTCTGCATTACTCACCGAGTCCCTCATACTTGCGGGCCGGGACACGTTGCTTGTATATGTTTACGATATGATGATACGGGGATGGCGGCCAGGATGGCACATGATGATTATTCACCGAGACCCGCAGTAGAGGGCCGGGACACGTTATGTATACACAGTACATGATTCTGACATGCATGATTTGACCACCGAGTCCCTTAGCAAAGGGCCGGGACACGCTATTTGCATATAAGATATATGATTTTGTTATACATGATTTCATCCACCGAGTCCCTTATCAGAGGGCCGGGACACGTTATATGTGTTTATATGATATTATACGACTTGGCATGCATCATCTATGCTTTGACATTACTTTTCTGAGGTCTCGGATAAGGTATTCACCTTTTGTACTTCGGACTCTGGCTATAGCTACGTCTGTCTTATTCTGGATCTACGACTCTGAGTATGATTCTGCTATCTATATCTTTGTACCTCCGGCTCTGACTGTGGTCCTGACAGTTATCATTCTCTACTTCTGTTCTTGATTATGATTTTATTTTGTTACAATTCCGCTTTACATACTCGGTACATTTTCCGTACTGACCCCCTGTTCTTCGGGGGCTGCGTTACATGCCCGCGGGTACAGACGCTCCTTTTGATACGCCATCAGCTTAGGACACCTGTTCTGCTACCTGGGAGTGCTCCTGTTGATTCGGAGCTTATATTTTGGTATATATATATATCTTCTGTTGTTCTCATCTTCTGTACATATGGTCATTTGGGGTACGGCGGGGCCCTGTCGCGTCATATGGTTCTGTCGGTCAGTTTAGAGGTCTGTGGACATGTCGGTGGGTTATGGTCTCTCTGTATGCTTATGTGTATATGTTGTTTGGGCGGTCCCATACGCCGAGGCGGCCGGTCCGCATATGTTTATACGTTGCCTTGTTAGCCCTGTGTGGCCTTTGCTGGTGTTTGCTGTGTGCAGGATTATTCTGAATAGTCTGAAAAACAAAGGAAACTCTGCCGAGATTTTTTTGGAAATTGTCTAAATTTGGAATATAGCCTTGTCGGCTTCTGCTATATATTTGAATGCGTTTGATAGAGGGGTTTGGGTGCCCAGATCGGGCACTAGTCACGGCCTACTGGGTTGGGTCGTGACAGAATGGAACTCATGAAATATGTATGTATGTGGTATAGCTGAATGGGTGATGTGTGTGGAAAACAATGGATTGAATTCATGTAGTAGTTTGATTGTTTTTGTGTGTAGAGTGGAGAAATGGATGAAATATATGGAAGTATGTGTGTTTGAGTATGGCCGTGTATGGTATGTGTGTGATTAACAATGTGTATGTAGAGTTGTGTTGGGGTGATGAATTAGTTTGTATTCAACATGCTTGTGTGTTGTAGTAACGTGTGGAAAATGGATGAAAATCATGGAATTTGTGTGTTGAAGGGCTGGCCGAAAATGGACTATTTTGCATGTCCAAGAATGAACTAATTTTATTTAGTGTGTTTGGGTTGTTGTGTTGTGGATTATGTGATATAAATGAGAGTTTAATGATCCAAGTTGGTGTCGTAATTGTTGCGGGCTGTTTTTGGAAGCCAATTTGAATCAAATGTAGTTTCTTGTAATTATGATAATAATGTTGTTAAAGTGTGGTTTGTTGGTGTAGTTTGTGAAGTTTGAAGATTTCGGGTTCCATGGTGCATTGTTGGGTTGTTTGAATATTTTGTGATTTGTCCGAGGCGTTCTTGAATCTTGTTTAAATAGTTTGGATTAGTACTTGAATGCATGAAGATGGATGTTGGTTTGATTGCATGCGGTTGATTTGAATGAAAGTGGAATGTCGTTGAATTGTATAGAAAAGAGTCACTAATGTTAGAATGTGTTTTGAACCTCTTATTGATGTTGTAGCTTGGTTGTTGGTTGGGTTGTTGTTGAGTTGGGCCGAGCCATATTCTCGGGGTTGGTATATTTACAGGGGAGATGCTGCCGAAATTCCGGCAGAATATAAGTGAATGTGTTTGAAATGTTAAAGCAAGTATATGATAATGGAACTAATGAAGGGATGAACTTTCTTGCATGTAGACAAACCAGTGGGATGCACAAGCGTAGCTAGTTGGTCGCAGCACAGGTATGTAAGGCTTACCCTTTTTTTCTTTGGCATGTCCTTGAGCCAAGTAAGGTATAATGTGATATGCTGCCTTGGGGTAACTCTGTTCTGTGATTCTGAGTCTGATTATGATTCTAATTCACTTCTTGACCTGAGTTTGTGATCCTAGTTCATCCCCTGATATAAGTATTTGATATAAGTATTTTGATATAAGTATTCTGGTACAAGTATTCAGATATCCGCATTTTGACATAAGTATTCTGATGTAAGTATTTTGATATAAACATTTTGATATAAGTATTTTGATTTCAGTCCTTGATATAAGTATTTCGATACGAGTATTTTGATATGAGTATTCCGATGTAAGTTTGCTGATATAAGCATTCTGATATGAGCGTTCTGATATGTTTATTCTGGTTCGAGAACTTCTGTAAGATTTAACGTCCCTAACTTCCGTGTACGATCTCGGATTGCTCTGAAATGTTCGAAGAGGTTTCTGTATCAAGACGTCCATAATTTTCTTATACGTAAGTGTCGTTCCAAAATCTCTATTTGATCTGATTCGTAAGGACATCCGAAGGTGCCTGATATGACTATGACTCTGATTCCCCGAAAAAGGCTTCTGAAACGCTTATAAAGCGTTTTGTACTTCGAACGCACGTAACTTTCTCATACTACGTCGGATTGACCTGAAATCTGTTCCGAGCCCCCAGGTATCGGTAAGTATACTGGTCTGTCGAGTCTTGATTCCTATGCATGTGGTTTCTCACGACTCTGCTCGTGCATGACTCAATGTATCCTTCACTGCGTCCCGGGCCAGGTTCTGTTATGTCCTCGTGTGTCCGCTACGATATGATTCACTGCGTCCCGGGCCAGGTTCTGTTATTGTGCGCATTCCTCTGCATTGTTCACCGCGTCCCTCATAGGCGGGCCGGGCTCTGTTATATGGTTTGATGATATGATGATATGGGGTGGTGGCCAGGATGGCATATGATCTGTCTGTTCACCGCGTCCCGTACTAGAGGGCCGGGCTCTGTTACCGCACCCCTCACTGGAGGGTCGGGTTCTGATATATGCATATATGATAAATGAATTTGATATATGATGATTCTGTTTACCGCGTCCCTTATCACAGGGCCGGGTTCTGTTATACGCATATGTGACATACGATTCTGAGTATTCTGTACGTTATGTATTCCGTCCGATATATGACATCATCTGAGTAATCTGTACGTTCTGTATACCGTCTGATATATGACATCATCTGAGCATTCAGTACGTTCTGCACTCCGTCTGACGTATGACATTATCTGTTCGTTCTGTACGTGCCACACTCCTTCTGATGTCTGATATCGGTATGTGCGATCGGTGTCTGGAAAGCAAGTATGTCGGCATTCTGTATGCTCTGTATGATTTTGTTACGCTCTGTATGATTTGTACGGTCTGTATGATCTGTATTGGTCGGTACGGTCTGTGTCGGTCTGTATGGTCGGTATTGGTCTGCATGACCTGTGTCTGAGAAGTAAGTAATTCGGCAATCTGGATAATATGCTCACCCTTGGTACTGTTTGTTTCGATTATGGTTCTGCTTTCTGTATTCTATGTCTTACATACTCAGTACATATTCCGTACTGACCCCCGGTTCTTTGGGGGCTGCGTTTCATGCCGCGCAGGTACTCCCAGACGAGATGAGGACACTATAAAAGATATTTCAGCAGTGGTGGCGAACTCCATTTGCTCCTGGAGGACTGCCAAGTCAGAGTATGGTATATGTGTTATGGTTTCTGTATGGTATTAGAGACTTTGCAGACAGCGTCGTGGGTATAGTATGACAGTCTGTAAGCGGCTCCGTCACCCGATATGTCGGTCTGTGTTATGTATTGAATTTTGTATGACTATAGATTTGTTCGCTTGGAAGCTTCGAGAAAGAACATTTTTGTATTACTATGTATTTTATCTGATCTGATTTAAAAATTTGGCGTAACTTTATGTGCAGCAAGAGTCTGAGGGTTCACTCGGCCCTAAATAAGGGTCGGGTGCCCATCACACCCTAGTAAGGTCGGGGTGTGACAGAAAGGTAACATCCTAAATGTCCTGTAGCTTCCTGTTTATAGATGTGGTGCACAACACACCGATAAACAAGACTCTACTAGATACGGACTGTAGACACTCCGAGGGTGAACTGCTCTAATACCACTTTTGTCACGACCCAACCCCGTGGGCCACGACTAGTGCCCGAGCTGGACACCCGTATACGTACCTATTAGATCTAGTCATACTGAAATTAAGAACTGTATGGAACTTATGAAAGAAACTAATGATTCACAACGCCGCAGTTATATCCCGTATTTTTATACGACGGATTATTCGTAAGCTAATCGGCATAAGTCCAAGGACAAGATTATTTATGGATATGAGGCAAGGACTTTTAATTCTCGATTTTTATGAATGCACGAATTGCTTATAAATTTTAATTTGTATAGAAATATTAATGGAGATTAGGGATTAATTAACCATGATTAGATTATTAAATGGGATTAAAAGTTTAATTAGGCACTAATTAAGTCATAAATGGCCGTGTGGGTCCCACCCGTGGCTTGGCCACATTTGATTGGCTCAAGCCATGAGTGGGACATGTGTCCAACATATAGGCATGATATAAATGGTAAATTGATGATAAGGAAAGTCATATTTCATCTTCACAACTCAAGAAAACCTAGAGAGGGAGAGAGAGGCTCTCGGCCAGCATTTCAAAACAATATTTTCTTCAAGCATTTCAACCCTTTGGAAGGTGTATAACAACATGGGATTGATCCTAGATAGCAAGAACAAGTATTAAATTCAAGGCACAAATTCTAGTCAAGTTGAGAAGTCAAGTGTTTAAGGTAAGGTTTAACTTTATTTTGCATATATTGAGGGTGGTTTGAACGTGTTGTAGTGTGTAGAAATGAATGAAATTCATGGAACTATGTGTGATGGTGTTGAGGCCGTGTAGGGGCTGTTTGTGCATGCAATGGTGAATTGATTTTACTTGGTATTTTGGTTGTTGTTGTTATGGATTGTATGGTGAGAATGAAGGCTTAATGGGTCAAGTTGGAGTTGTAATTGTTTGTGGGCTGTGGTAGAAGCTAATATGATGTTAATATAGTTTCTTGCATTTATATGAATAATATTGTAACGTGTGGATTGTTGGTATAGTTCATGAAATTGGAAGAAAAGAATGTGTTGTTGTTATGATTGTCGAACTTGGAAGATTATATGTTGTATTGTGTGTTGGTTGGGCTGTTTTGGAATGTTGTACGGACTGTCCGGAGCATTCTCGAGTCTTGTTTGAATAGTCTGGGGTTGGAACTTGAACGTATAATTGTTGATGTTGGCTTGGTTGTATGTGGCTGGTTTGAATATAAGGGAAACGTCGTCTAATTATTTAGAAGGGAGTTACTAACATTAGAATACGTTTTGAATCTCCCCGTAGCTTAACCGTAGTTCTTGACGTCTTAATATAGGTTGAAATACTATTGGGCAGCGTATACGTGTTGTGTTGCGAGTAAACGCTAAAGGTATGTAAAGTTGTCCCTTCTTTCTTTTGGCATGTCTTAGATGTAAGTAATGTACGATATGAGCTTTGGGGTAATTCTATTCACAAGTTCCGAGCATGATTTACGATTCTTATTCACTTCTTGATGTTAGAACTCTCAGGATAGTCGAGCTATTGCCCTCGAGTCTTTTATATGATTGGCTAGTAAATGATGTACAAAAGTTCCTATTCCTAAACGATTCTACAATGAATAATGTCCTTAACTTTCATAAGCTGTCTCGTATTGATTTGATACAGGTCTATGATCCTAGAGACTTTCCTTAATATAGTTCTTAATGACATTTAGAGAGAACTTAATATGGCTATTATCCTGATACTCGAGAGCTGATTAGTCTATTTATCTATTGAGTCTGAAAAGATGATTTATGTGCATATGGTTACTTACTACTCTGCTCGTGCATACTGTTATTGTATCATTCACCGAGTCCCGGGCCGGGTATGTTATCATGCACAATGTTAATGCATTATTCACTGAGTCCCTTACTAAAGGGCCGGGTACGGTATATGATGATATGATGATATGATGATATGATATATGATTATGGCACCGAGTCCCATGATGGGCTGGGTACGGTATACGTGTACACGACTTTATTCACCGAGTCCCTTACTAGAGGGCCGGGTACGGTATATGTATATGATGATATGATGATATGATGATATGATGATATGATATGATTATGGCACCGAGTCCCATAATTGGCCGGGTACGGTATATGATAATGATATGCATGATTTTGTTTTGTAAGACACAGGTACAGTGATTTCTTGATTATATACTTTTCTCTGGTAATCTCTACTTCAGATGTGATCTCCTTTATGGTTTTCTATGCTTTATATACTCGGTACATATTTCGTAATGACCCTCTTTCTTCAGGCGGCTGCGTTTCATGCCCGCAGGTACAGACGCTCATTTTGGTGATCAGCTAGTTTAGGATATCTATTCAGCTATCTTGGAGTGCTCCCTTGTCCCGGAGCCTAGCTTTTTGGTATAGATCCTGTTATTGCATATATGTGTTTATCCAGGGGTACGGCGGGGCCCTGTCACGTCATATGATACTTTTGTTACTCTTAGAGGTCTGTAGACATATGTGTGGGTTGTATGTATGTGCTGTCCAGCTGTGTTAGTATGACTTATGTTTTGGGACGTTCCCACTCGTAGTGGCACCCTCGTCGGCTTGCGTATATATATATATGTTTTGGGATGTTGTGTGTAGTGGCAGCCTTGCCGACTTGCGTATATATATAGTTGGGACATTCCCACATGCTATGACAGCCTTGTCAGCTTATATACTGCGTTACCTGTTGAAGATCGTAACTCCTCAGGAGACAGGTTGCTTAATGTCACGACCCAACCCCGTAGACCGTGACTAGTGCCCGAGTTGGACACTCATATCCCCTATTAACTATAATGTTTTATAACCAGCATATTATGAACTTATTTGTATAAAAAGGAAGGACGTTATTTTAAAGCTGTCACAATTCTGTATGTCGTAGGCACCTGTCTCCTGAGGAGTTACGATCTTCAACAACAACATATATATATCTACGCAAGCTGACAAGGCTGCCGCTACACGCAACATCCCAAACATATATATATATGCAAGCCGACAAGGCTGCCATTACGAATGGGTACGCCCCAAACATAAGTCGTATTCATACAACGCAACAACAACTATATACAGACCCACACAAATGTCCACACACCTCTAAGAGTACTGACAGTATCATATGACGGGACAGGGCCTCGCCGTACCCCGAATAAACACATACATATACAACAAAAGGGAGTCATACCACAAGCTAGGCTCCGGAACAAAGGAGCACTCCAAAGTAGTTGAATAGATATCCTAAGCTGGCGGATCTCCGAAACGAGCGTCTGTACCTGCGGGCATGAACGCAGCCCCCCAAAGAAAGGGGGTCAGTACGAAATATGTACTGAGCATGTAAAGCATGAACTATAGTAATAGACTCATACTGAGACAAGGTGTGTAGGACCCAATGCAACAAACAGAAATTCATAAAACTTACCTTTGAACATAATTCATTTGTATCGTTCGCATATCAATATCAATATAGAGTTTTGTAATCAAAGCTGAATAATCATTCTGTATATAACATATATAACGTGTCCCGGCCCTTTAGTGAGGGACTCGGTGAATAATGAACATATGCCCTCCTGGTCGCCATCCCCATATCATCATGTCATCATATCATCATATCATCATATATATATAACGTGTCCCGGCCCTCTACTGAGGGACTCGGTGAATAATGTAATAAATATGCGCACGAAAACGTGTCCTGGCCCGGGACTCATTGAAGGATATAGCGGTAAGCACGAGCAGAATAATAAGAAACCACATACATGCAAATCATCTTTAGAGACTCAATAGATAATTAACTAACCAGCTCTCAAGTGTCAGGATTATAATCATATTCAGTACTTTTTTTTAAATCTCATTACAAACTATAGCAAGGAACGTTTCAGATTTCATGTACATGTATCAATTTAATGTGGTGCAGCTTTTGAAAGCCAAGTATGCCTCTAATTATGCAATTCTTTAAGAGTAGGAACTTCTATACATCATTTATTAGTCAATCATATAGTAGGCTCGTGACAATAACATTAAGGAATGAATAGAATCATAAGTTATGCTTGGAACTAGAGAGTAGAATTTACCCCAAGGTTCATATCATTTCTTACTTACGTCTAGGACATGCCAAGAAAAAGAAGGAATAGGCTTTACATACCTTTAGCGTTTAGTCGTATTATAACTTGTACTTGCTTCCCAATGGTACTTATCCTATATCAAGATATCAAGAGCTACGATTAGTCTACGAGGGAATTCAATATGTATTTCAACGTTAACAATCCCTTTCTAACATTTAGACGACGTTTCGTTCGTATTCAAACCAACTAGTACTACAAACTAATATTGCTAATCATACTTTCAAGTATCAATCCGAACTTGGTTAAACATGACTTAAGGGAACTTTGGACAGTCCGTACATCATTCAAAACAGTCCCCTATTCAAGGCCAAACAACACGCACAACATTACCATTTTCAATTCGCAGTTTTCCAACTTCAACTACAACGACAACAACACGTTTACAACATTACTTATACGATTATTGGAACTGTTTTAGCATCATATTTATTCTTACAACAGCCCACAAATCATTTCAATTTCAACTTGAATTATTAAGCTTCACTTTCGCAATACGTTCATAACAACAATCAACATTTAAAACGCACTAATCCACTCCTATCATTAAAACAGTCCACGGTTTGGGACTGTTTTCCTACTTCAACATAATTCATTTCTTTTACACCCCAATTCATCTTTCCATAATGCATACAATACACCACAATGTCCATAACAATAACAATTAAAACATGACACAAAACAGTCCATAACTTCTCCTAAAGCAGTCCCCTACACGGCTTCAACACAACTACAACAACTTCATGATTTTCATCCATTTATCCATACTACAACAGATTCAATTCATTCCCAATACATGTACAAGAAGATTAAGCATCATTTCACCTCGGTCTATAGCACACGACCCACTTAAAATTCAAGAAAAACAGTCCAATACCAACATGCACAATCATAAACATTCAATTCACCATAAAACACATGAGCAGGGATCAATTCTTACCTTGTAACTAAACCCTTCAATCGGCTAGCCCTTCACTTTCACTTCTTGAATTTTAACACTTGTTATTGCTATTCCAATGAATGCTACACGTTAATACACACCTTCAAGGGAGTTGAATTGCTTAAGAAACTGATTTTTTGATCAATTTGGAGAAGGTTATTCTCGGCCAGCTTGTAGCCGAGAGCCTCTCTCTCTATCTCTTAATTTTTGTTTGCTTTGTAAATGTGGAAATGAGCTAGTTAGTGATGAATGAATCAGAATTTGTGTTATATATATGCATTACATGATTTGGACATGTGTCCCACTCAAATTTTGGGTCAATGATCATTGACAACTTCCATCCTCTTACACGACCACTATGGCTTATTTTATGGACTGATTTGGTTTTTTAATCCCACTTAATAATCTAATCATGGTTAATTTAATCCCAATTTTCCATTAATGCTTCTATACCAAACGAAATTTATAGGTAACTTGTGACTTGAAACGAAACCGGAAGTTAAAGTCTCTACTTCGTATCTTAAAATAGTCTTGTCTTTAACTTGTCGCGTTTAAAACGTCCCATTATATGAAAATATGGGATATAACACTTAATATATATATATATATTTGTGCTACAGTTCTGAGACTATGCGTTGGGCCTATGGGTCCCATATCATGTTTGGTTGTGGATTGATCATATAGCTAACAGGGGTGTATAAGAGTGTCCAGCTCGGGCACTAGTCACGGCCTACAGGGTTGGGTCGTGACAAAATTGGCATCAGAGCAGTTTGTCCTCGGAATGTCTACATACCGTGTCTAGTAGAGTCTTGTTTATCGGTGTGTTGTGCACCACATCTATAAACAGGAAGCTACGGGACATTTAGGATGTTATCTTTCCTTCTCACTCTAGATCGTGCGATAGAGATGTATTATCAGGATAATTCCTCCCTAACGGATTATTATGTTTACAGTGATGCCTCCAAAGAAAGCGACAGTTGCCCAGAAAGGCAAGTCAGTGGCTGGAGAGACCAGCCAGATCCGTAGAGTTACTAGGGCCCATGCCCAGCCTATGCCTGAGGTTGTGCTCCAATCAGCGAGCTCTGCTACACCGCCACTATCAGTGGAGCCTAGAGCAGCCGCAGCTGCAGATCAGGGGGCGGCTCCACCGCCAGTTCCTAAGGTTCCAGTACCCGAGCCTCCAGCTCCTCAGCCAGGGGTGGAGGATAGGGCCATGAGAGATGCAGTTCAGTTACTGACCAGACTAGCAGCAGGGAAGGCTTGCAGGCATGGATTAGGGTTTGACTATGCGTATAGACATGATAGTTTGAGGGCTCGTGATTTCTTGACTTGTAATCCCCAGAGTTCTATGGGTCAAAGCCCGCGGAGGATCCATATGATTTTATTCGGCAGATGCAGCGTACGTTGAGGATAATTAGAGCTTCTGAGACTGAGTCTGTTGAGTTAGCTTCATATCGGTTGCGTGATGTAGTTGTTAATTGGTATGAGTCCTTGGAGTTTTATAGGGGCGAGGATGCTCCTCCAGTGGTATGGGATGAGTTCGTGGAGGCCTTCCTTGGCCATTTTCTACCTTCGAAGATGAGGCGAGCCAGAGTCGATAGATTTTTACATTTGAGACAGAATGGTAGAAGTGTTTGAGATTATAGTCTTGAATTTGATTCGTTGGCTAGATATGTGCCTACTATTGTAGCCGATATGGCTGATAGGGTGCATCGTTATGTGATGGGACTGGATCGTTACTTGATTGATAACTGTATGGCAATGGCTTCTCAGCCAGGGATGGATATTGCTCGGCTACAGGCTTATGCACAGGGGTTAGAGGATCGGCACAGGGGACGCCAGCCGGATAGAGACTATGACAGAGGCCAGCAAAAGAGGGCTAGATCAGTTGGCTATCCGGGTGAGTTTCGAGGCAAGCAGCCTCAGCAGCAGCATAGTAGATATCCTTCTCAGCCAGCACGGAGTGCACCCCCGTAGTTCTCGGGTAGGAGATTTGATAGCACAGGGTATTCAGGAGCCGGTCAGATCTCTAGGGCATCAGGTTCACAGATGCATGGGAGTTCGGGTCGGTTGAGGCCACCTTTGCCTCGGTGTTCTCGTTGTGGTAGGCCTCATTTTAGGGAATGCCGTTTTACTATAGGTGCTTGCTTTACTTGTGGCCTTCAAGGCCATATTATGAGGGAGTGTCCATTTGGGGGTAGTCCAGGTGGTGCAGCTCAGCCTACTGGGTCGGTTGCTAGTTCATCTTCTTCTGTGGCTATGGGGCAGGGTATTCAGACACCAGCAGGCCGTGGTAGGGGCCGTGGCGGAGCTTCCAGTGCTAGCGGTCCTTCAAACCGCATATATGCTTTGGCTAGTAGACAGGATCAGGAGGCGTCACCCAATGTGGTTACAGGTATATTATCGATCTTCTCTCGAGACGTATATGCATTGATAGATCCAGGCTCCACCTTATCATATATATCTCCCTTCGTTGCTAGTAGAATTGGAATAAAACCTGAGTTGATTGAACCATTTGAAGTAGCTACACCGGTAGGAGACTCTGTTATAGTGAAGCAGATATATAAAAAGTGTTCGGTGAATAAATATAGTCGTCATACCTTGGCAGATTTGATTGAGTTAGATATGACTGAGATTGATGTTATTATGGGTTTGGATTGGCTAGCTTCTTGTTATGCTAATGTTGATTGTAGAAACAAGATAGTTCGGTTCCAGTTTCTAGGGGAGCCAATTATAGAATGGCTGGGAAATACAGCATCGCCGAGGGGTAATTTTATTTCATACCTCAAGGCAAGGAAGTTGGTTAGAAAGGGGTATATTTATCATCTGGTTCGTGTACATGATTTGAAAGCAGAGGTACCGACTCTTCAGTCAGTTCCGGTAGTCAATGAATTTCCAGATATATTTCCAGATGAACTTCCAGGTCTTCCTCCGGAGTGGGAGATAGAGTTCACCATAGATGTGTTGCCAGATACTCAGCCCATATCTATTCCTCCTTACAGAATGGCACCTGCAGAACTGAAAGAATTGAAGAAGCAGCTGAGAGATTTGTTAGATAAGGGCTTCATTAGGCCCAACACATCACCTTGGGGAGCGCCAGTATTGTTCGTGAGAAAGAAAGATGGGTCGCTGCGGATGTGTATTGACTATAGGTAGCTGAACAAGGTGACCATAAAGAATAGATATCCCCTCCCCAGGATTGATGATTTATTCCACCAGTTGCAGGGTGCTAAGTGTTTTTCTAAGATAGACCTGCGGTCAGGCTACCATCAGGTGCGGGTAAGAGAGGCAGATATTCCAAATACTGCATTCAGGACCCGATATAGGCATTATGAGTTCAGAGTGATGTCTTTTGGGCTGACCAATGCTCCAGCAGTGTTTATGGACCTAATGAACCGAGTGTTCAAGCCATTCATCGACCTGTTCGTGATTGTATTCATTGATGATATTCTGGTCTATTCGCGGTCGGAAGAGGAGCATGCAGATCATTTGAGGACGGTACTTAGGGTGCTCCAGCACTAGAATTTATATGCTAAGTTCTCTAAATGTGAATTCTGGTTGACTTCAGTAGCATTTTTGGGGCATATTATTAGAGCAGATGGCATTCGGGTAGACTCACAGAAGATTGAGGCTATCAAGACTTGGCCTAGACCTACAACACCTACTGAGGTACGTAGTTTTTTGGGGCTAGCAGGATATTACAGGAGATTTGTGGAGAAGTTTGCCTCAATTTCAGCGCCTTTAACAAGGCTAACACAGAAGGCAGCCAAGTTCCAGTGGACCGACGCTTGTGAGCGAAGCTTTCAGTTATTAAAGGAGAAATTGACTACAGCTCCAGTTCTAACTCTTCCTGAGGGACTAGATGGCTATGTCATTTATTGTGACGCTTCCGGTGTTGGGCTAGGTTGTGTATTGATGCAGCATGGCAGAGTTATAGCCTATGCCTCCCGGCAGCTCAGGAAACATGAAAGGAATTATCCTACACATGATTTGGAGTTAGCAGCGGTAATTCATGCTTTGAAGTAATGGAGGCATTATATATATGGCGTGAATGTTGATATTTATACGGATCACAAAAGTCTCCAATCAAGCAGAAGGAGCTAAATTTACGACAGAGGAGGTGGCTAGAGTTGCTGAAAGACTATGATGTTAACATTCTATACCACCCAGGAAAGGCAAATGTCGTAGCAAATGCGCTCAGCCGTAAATCTATGGGCAGCTTGACGGAAGTGCAACCGGAAAGGAAGGAAATAGTCCGTGAAATTTATCAGCTAGCTAGTCTTGGAGTCCGTTTGGCTGATTCTAGAGATGGTGGGGTTTCTGTCCGAGAAGTCGCTGAATCCTCTATTATGGAAGAGGTAAAGCGACATCAGTACGAGGACCCTGTTCTGGCACAATATAGAGATGCAGCCCTTAAGAAGGAGGAGACCCCATTCGAGATTACATCTGCTTGAGTATTGCGATATAGGGGCAGGTTATGTGTACCTGAGGTTGCTGGGTTGCGACAACAGGTTATGGGAGAGGCACACTGTGCCCTATATTCCGTGCATCCGAGGTCAACAAAGATGTATCATGACCTCAGATGTTTGTACTGGTGGGATGGCATGAAGAGGGACATAGCAGAGTTTGTATTGCAGTGCCTGAATTGCCAACAGGTTAAGATCGAGCATCAGAAGCCTGGTGGATTATTACAGGAGATGGAAATTCTGACTTGGAAGTGGGAAGCAATTAATATGGACTTCATTACAGGTTTGGCTCGCACTCCACGGAAGTATTACTCCATATGGGTCATTGTAGATAGGCTGACAAAATCAGCCCATTTTCTTCTAGTTAGAACTACTTATTCAGTTGAGGACTACGCAAAATTATATATTAAGCAGATAGTAAGGCTTCACGGGGTTCCCACATCTATTATATCAGACAGAGGTGCTCAGTTTACAGCTAACTTCTGGAGATCATTCCAGGAAGTATTGGGAACACAGGCGAGTCTTAATGCAGCATTTCACCCTCAGACTGACGGGCAGGACGAGCGTACTATTCAAACACTAGGAGATATGTTGCGGGCCTGTGTTATTGACTTCAGAGGTAGCTGGGATGATCATCTGCCACTTATTGAGTTTGCCTACAATAATAAGCTACCATTCTGGCATCCATATGGCACCGTATGAGGCTCTGTATGGCAGAAAGTGCAGGTCACCTATTGGCTGGTTTGATGTTGGGGAGACTAAATTAATCGGCCCAGATATGGTTCAGCAAGCTATTGATTGGGAAAAGTTAGTAGCAGCCCAGAGTCGACAGAAGTCATATGCAGATAATCGACGTCGACACTTAGAATTCCGGGTTGGCGATTGGGTATTATTAAAGGTGTCACCCATGAAGGGCGTAATGAGATTCGGCAAGAAAGGGACGCTTAGCCCGAGGTATATTGGACCTTATCAGATTGTTCGTAGGGTAGGCAAGGTTGCCTATGAATTAGACCTACCATTTGATTTGGAAGCAGTGCACCCAGTCATTCACGTATCTATGCTTCGAAAATGTATTGGTGATCCTTCCAGAATATTCCCCGTGGATGACGTCCAGCTAACAGAGGAATTATCGTACGAGGAGAACCCTGTAGCTATACTGGATCGTCAGGTGAGAAGGTTGCGTACTAAAGATGTGGCTTCCGTTAAAGTATTGTGGCGGAATAATAACAGGGAAGAGATGACCTGGGAAGCCGAAGAGGGGATGAAGAATAAGTATTCCTACTTGTTCCCTATGCCCACAGGTAATCCAAACTCCTGGATTGATTATTTTGATTGATAAATGAACTATATGTGATAGCTATAAAAGAGACTTCCCCAAAGTCCTTAATTCCAGATTTTTATGAATGCACGAATTGCTTATAAATTTTAATTGGTATAGAAATATTAATGGAGATTAGGGATTAATTAACCATGATTAGATTATTAAATGGGATTAAAAGTCATAAATGGTTGTGTGGGTCCCACCCATGGCTTGGCCACATTTGATTGGCTCAAGCCATGAGTGGGACATGTGTCCAGCATATAGGCATGATATAAATGGTAAATTGATGACAAGGAAAGTCATATTTCATCTTCACAACTCAAGAAAACCTAGAGAGGGATAGAGAGGCTCTCGGCCATGGCTGGCAGAGATTGAATCCTTGTGTGTTGATCAAAAAAAAAAATCTTCAAGCATTTCAACCCTTTGGAAGGTGTATAACAACGTGGGATTGATCCTAGATAGAAAGAACAAGTATTAAATTCAAGGCACAAATTCTAGTCAAGTTGAGAAGTCAAGTGTTTAAGGTAAGGTTTAACTTTCTTTTGCATATATTGAGGGTGGTTTGAACGTGTTGTAGTGTGTAGAAATGAATGAAATTCATGGAACTATGTGTGATGGTGTTGAGGCCGTGTAGGGGCTGTTTGTGCATGCAATGGTGAATTGATTTTACTTGGTATTTTGGTTGTTGTTGTTATGGATTGTATGGTGATAATGAAGGCTTAATGGTTCAAGTTGGAGTTGTAATTGTTTGTGGGCTGTTGTAGAAGCTAATATAATGTTAATATAGTTTCTTGCATTTATATGAATAATATTGTAACATGTGGATTTTTGGTATAGTTCATGAAATAGGAAGAAAAGAATGTGTTGTTGTTATGCTTGTCGAACTTGGAAGATTATATGTTGTATTTTGTGTTGGTTGGGCTGTTTTGGAATGTTGTACGGACTGTCCGGAGCGTTCTCGAGTCTTGTTTGAATAGTCTCGGGTTGGTACTTGAATGTATAATTGTTGATGTTGGCTTGGTTGTGTGTGGCTGGTTTGAATATAAGGGAAACGTCGTCTAATTATTTAGAAGGGAGTTACTAACATTAGAATACGTTTTGAATCTCCCCGTAGCTTAACCGTAGTTCTTGACGTCTTAATATAGGTTGAAATACTATTGGGTAGCGTATACGCGTTGTGTTGCGAGTAAACGCTAAAGGTATGTAAAGCTGTCCCTTCTTTCTTTTGGCATGTCTTAGATATAAGTAATGTACGATATGAGCTTTGGGGTAATTCTATCCACAAGTTCCGAGCATGATTTACGATTCTTATTCACTTCTTGATGTTAGTACTCTCAGGATAGTCGAGCTATTGCCCTCGAGTCTTTTATATGATTGGCTAGTAAATGATGTACAAAAGTTCCTATTCCTAAAGGATTCTACAATGAATAATGTTCTTAACTTTCATAAGCTGTCTCGTATTGATTTGATACAAGTCTATGATCCTAGAGACTTTCCTTAATATAGTTCTTAATGACATTTAGAGAAACTTAATATGGCTATTATCCTGATACTCGAGAGCTGATTAGTCTATTTATCTATTGAGTCTCAAAAGATGATTTATGTGCATATGGTTACTTACTACTCTGCTCGTGCATACTATTATTGTATCATTCACCGAGTCCCGAGCCGGGTATGTTATCATGCACAGTGTTAATGCATTATTCACTGAGTCCCTTACTAATGGGCCGGGTACGGTATATGATGATATGATGATATGATTATATGATATATGATTATGGCACCGAGTCCCATGATGGGCCGGGTACGGTATACGTGTACACGACTTTATTCACCGAGTCCCTTACTAGAGGGCCGGGTACGGTATATGTATATGGTGATATGATGATATGATATGATTGTGGCACCGAGTCCTATAATGAGCCAGGTACGGTATTTGATAATGATATGCATGATTTTGTTTCGTAAGGCATAGGTACAGTGATTTCTTGATTATTATACTTGTTTCTGGTAATCTCTACTTTAGATGTGATCTCCTTTATGGTATTCTATGCTTTATATACTCAGTACATATTTCGTACTGACCCTCTTTCTTCTGGGGGCTGCGTTTCATGCCCGCTGGTACAGACGCTCGTTTTGGTGATCCGCCAGCTTAGGATATCTATTCAGCTATCTTGGATTGCTCCCTTGTCCCGGAGCCTAGCTTTTTGGTACAGATCCTTTTGTTGCATAGATGTGTTTATCCAGGGGTACGGCGGGGCCCTGTCCCGTCATATGATACTGTTGTTACTCTTAGAGGTCTGTAGACATATGTGTGGGTTGTATGTATGTGCTATCCAGCTGTGTTAGTATGACTTATGTTTTGGGACGTTCCCACTCGTAGTGGCTGCCTCGTCGGCTTGCGTATATATATATATATATATATATATATATGTTTTGGGATGTTGTGTGTAGTGGCATCCTTGTCGGCTTGCGTATATATATAGTTGGGACGTTCCCACATGCTATGACAGCCTTGTCGGCTTATATACTGCGTTACCTGTTGTTAGTTGTGACTCCTCAGGAGACAGGTTGCTTAATATATATATATATATATATATTTGTGCTACAGTTCTAAGACTATGTGTTGGGCCTATGGGTCCTATATCATATAGCTAACACGGGTGTATATGTGTCACGACCCGGCTAGGGGGCCGCGATGAGCACTCGGTGCTACCCCACCTGAGCACCCCCTTATCGTACATAACATAACACCTAGGTGAACCATAAGTCAATTCGTGCTTTTCTTATCGTTAATCATATTGATCCCATTAGACGACCATCATCATTTAACATATCATAGGTATCTGTGCCACATCATAAGTACAAGGTCGACGTGGATAACAAAAGATATACAAAACATGGGCCGACATGGCCGAACATCTCTACCCACATACACATGACTACGAGCCTCTAAGAGTATGACATATCGTATGAGCGGGACAGGACCCCGCTATGCCCATAATTATATACACAAAATAATAAGTACCCAAAAGCTACGGCTCCGAAAGAAATGGAGCTCTGCTATGAAATCTCTGAATAAGCAGCTATGGATCAGGTCTGTCTCCCTGTGCACCTGCGGGCATGACGCAGCGTCCACAAACAAAAGGACGTCAGTACGAAGAATATACTGAGTATGTAAAGCATGATCAACATCAATATAGATGCATAATAGATATCATATGAAAATAGCATAGGAGGGGAGACAGTAATATCATCATCATCATGTCGCTTACTTGCTTACATCGTCGTTCGTATCCCATAATAATACTCGTACCCTACTTGTGCTCATATTCGTATACACGTCCTTATTCGTATTCTTATACATAGTTTCATCACATTCATATTCATATCATATACATAGTCAGTTTATATACATAGCATTTACATAGCATACCCGACCTCATAGGATCGGTGTCTTATACATGCTTGGCCAACCAAGGCTCAAGGTCATACATACCTGGCCCTACCAAGGCATCAGGGTTATCCGTACCATCTGCAGAGGTGTGCGCGCGTTTCGTAATCGTATACATACTTTATACATAGTCATACACATATAGTCTGACCCGGCATCATAAGCTCGGGGTCTTATCATAGCCCTTCATAGGCATACATATACATAAATCATAGCTCGTAAGCATCTCTAATCCCATTTTACTCTCATCATCATTACTATCCTCATCATTATCGATACATCTACATTATGGACTTACTCATCATACGAGGAACATAGTATAATCATAGTACATATCAAGGGTCGTGAGCTTATGAGCTCGGAATGTCAACCATGTGAAGACAACATACTCATATAGAGGAATTAGGAATTTGGCCAAGAACCATGCCTAATGAAAGAAGGGTTAGCCTTACATACCTTTCCGTCGAACTATTCTACACTTGCACGTTCCCTTCCAATGCTAGCGTTTATACCTTCATTAATATCATAACAATGGCCATTAGTCATTCACATTAACCACATTGTCTAGATTTCCTGAATTTGCCTCTAATTCACCCACATTCATGGTCATAACACCCAACTTCGTCCATTCGTCTAAAGTGTCTAGTTCATGATCTTAATACCATTTATAACACAACACAACAACATTCATAACTTAATTCAAACTATTTCTCAAAATGTCACTATTCATGACCTAGTTGACCATATTTTCTACAATCCATGTACTTTAATTCTCCAATACCTTAAACATCATGTAAAAATCATGAATCTTACCTTAGAAGTTGTAGGAACAAGCTTTGGTTGATAATACTCCTCTTTGAGCAAAACCCTAGTTTTTCTCCATTTGGATTTCTTGACTTGGATGATCCTTGATGATTCCCTTATCCTTGATTCACTTGTCTTAATGTTATTGATGGCTTATAATCCTTGAAAACTCATATAATAAATGTAGAGAGAAGTTTTAGAGAGAAGTGGTGTAATGTTGTAATGAAATAAAATAAGTCTTGATCCTCATATTTAATGAATTGGAAAATCTGTGCTTGGTGAACAGTGGTCGTCCATGGAGGTTTACGGACCATATTCCACTATACGGCTCGTGCTCCATGGGCGTATTTAACCATTTCCAGAACCAGAAGTTGGGCTGCCTTCATGGTGGTTTACGACCATGGTTTACGGGCCGTAAATCACTTTACGGTCCGGTCCGTCCACCAGGTCGTATTTAACCATTTCCTCTGCTGGCAGAAAGTCGAAGCTTGGCATGGCAGTTTACGACCGCCAGTTTACGGACCGTATTGCACTTTACGGTCCGTATTTTGCAATATACAACCACTTGGCAGTTGCAATTCTACAACTTCCCATATTTCTTAGACTTCTCATTTCAAACACCCCCGTCCATGCACATGCATTGCTCACCTTGTATCTCATCTTAACTTAGCCAACTTCCTCGTCTCACATCGGATACTTTCGAAATCTCGCCTAAGGTCATCAAACGTCGTTTCTTGCTCATGGACATCATGCACTCATATTCATCACTAGTTCGTTCTCTTGCGTACCAACGGAAAATTTTCCGAGGTGTAACATTCTACCCCCCTTAGGAACATTCGTCCTCGAATGTTAAAGGCTTGGGGAATTCTATAAAAATTTCGCCAGAGTTTCCTCTGTAATGTGGCACTACCACCCTGTCACAACAACCCACAATAACAATGCCTCACAGGGCAATAATACAACAGCACTAGAAATTTGGCCACACATGACCTGAATGTAAAAAAAGGAAAACATACATACCTTATGATTTTGACGTCTCATCTTGGACTTCTTCCATGGGCCGAAATAAATGTGGGTATTTGGATCGCATATTCTCTTCCGCTTCCCATGCATTTCCTCTCGATTGCTATTTCTCCACAGAACTTTAAGTGAGGCCACTTCTTTGTTTCTAAGCCTCCGTACTTGCCTATCTAATATGGCAATGGGTATTTCATCATAAGTTAACTTTTCTGTCACTTGAATATCATTCACTGGGACGATCCTCGTAGGATCTCCAACACACTTCCGAAGCATCGAGACATGAAATACTGGATGGACTGACTCCAAATCTGGAGGTAGATCTAGCTCATAGGCCACTTTGCCTATTTTGCGCACAATTTCGTATGGCCCAATATACCGGGGACTGAGCTTCCCCTTCTTTCCAAATCTCATCACGCCCTTCATTGGCGACACTTTCAAGAATACCCAATCTTTCACTTCGAACTCTAAGTATCTTCGACGATTATCCGGATAGGACTTCTGACGACTTTGAGCCGCTAGCAACCGATCTTGTATGAGCTTAACTTTCTCTATTTCTTGCTGGACCAAGTCTGGCCCTATCAACTTAGCTTCTCCGGTTTCAAACCACCCAATTGGGGATCTACACTTTCGCCCATATAGAGCCTCATACGGTGCCATTTGAATGCTAGAATAATAACTGTTATTGTAAGCAAACTCAATGAGTGGCAAATGGTCATCCCAATTTCCTCCAAAATCTATCATACATGCCCGTAACATATCTTCAAGAGTCTGAATAGTACGTTCAGCTTGCCCATCAGTCTGTGGATGAAACGCCGTGCTTAGGCGCACTTGGGTCCCTAAACCTTCTTGGAAAGACCCCCAAAACTTGGCTGTAAACTGAGTTCCTCTATCGGAGATAATAGATACCGGAACGCCATGGAGTCTCACTATCTCTTTAAGATAAAGGTTGGCATAAACTTCTGCCATATAGGTCGTTCTGACCGGTAAGAAATGCGCTGACTTTGTGAGTCTATCCACGATCACCCATATAGAATCATATTTACGTCGAGAACGGGGTAACCCTGTAATGAAATCCATATTAATCACTTCCCACTTCCAAGTTGGGATTTCTATAGCTTGCAATAAGCCACCAGGCTTTTGGTGTTCTATCTTCACTTGTTGGCAATTAGGACACTGAGCTACGAATTCCGCTACGTCTTTCTTCATCCCATTCCACCAATATATAGTCTTAAGATCATGATACATTTTCATTGCTCCGGGGTGAACGGAGTAACGGGAACAATGAGCTTCTCTCAAAATCTGATGGCGCAGACCTGCCACATCGGGAACACATAACCTGCCTCGACATAAGAGAACTCCGTCTTCCAAAATGTCAAATGATGACTCCTCCTTCTGAGGGAGTGTATCTCTGTACTGCATTAGTATGGGATCCTCATATTGTCGCTCTTTTACTTCCGCTACTAACGATGAAACTGCTGAATTCTGAATAGTAGCTCTGCTGCTACCTGAGTCCACCACTCGGACTCCTAGGCTAGCTAACTGCTGAAGATCACGGGCTATCTCTTTCTTTTCTGGTCGTACATCACTTAGACTCCCCATCGACCTACGGCTAAGAGCATCAGCCACAACATTTTCCCTTCCGGGGTGGTACAGGATTTCAACATCATAGTCTTTTAGCAACTCTAGCCATCGTCGTTGCCGCAAATTCAACTCTTTCTGCTTGAAGATGTACTGGAGACTCTTATGATCTGTATAAATACCCACGTGGACACCATATAAGTAATGTCTCCATATCTTTAAAGCATGGACCACCGCGGCCAATTCTAAGTCATGGGTAGGATAATTCTGCTCATGTTTCCGTAATTGTCTAGAAGCATACGCAATCACCTTACCATTTTGCATCAATACACAACCTAGCCCGACGCCTGAAGCATCACAATAAATAACATATCCTTCCAATCCCACTGGAAGTGTCAAGACTGGGGCTGAAGTCAGTCGGTCTTTCAACTCTTGGAAACTACGCTCGCAAGCATCTGTCCATTGAAACTTAGCTGACTTCTGAGTCAACTTGGTGAGCGGTGCAGAAATAGAAGAGAAACCCTCAACAAATCTTCTGTAATAACCTGCTAAGCCCAAAAAGCTACGAACCTCCGTAGGGTTCGTGGGCCTTGGCCAAGTCTTCACTGCCTCAATCTTTTGGCTATCCACTCGAATACCGTCAGCTGCAACAATGTGGCCCAGAAATGACACTGAGTTCAACCAAAACTCGCATTTGGAAAACTTCGCAAATAACTCTCGGGTTCGAAGAACGCCAAGGACAATACACAAGTGATCCGCATGTTCTGCCTCAGATCTAGAATACACTAGGATATCATCGATGAATACAATCACGAATAGATCCAGAAAAGGCCTGAATACATTGTTCATTAAGTCCATAAACACTGCCGGTGCATTAGTTAGCCCAAACGACATTACTCGGAACTCGAAATGGCCATATCTCGTTCTGAAAGTTGTCTTAGGGATATCTTTCTCCCTAACTCTTACTTGGTGATACCCGGACCTCAAATCAATCTTTGAAAACCATTTGGCACCTTACAATTGATCAAATAAATCATCAATCCTCGGGAGGGGATACTTGTTCTTAATTGTCACTTTATTCAATTGCCGATAATCAATGCACATTCTCAAGGAGCCATCCTTCTTCCGGACGAACAATACGGGTGCTCCCCACGGGGATGAACTATGCCTAATGAAGCCTTTTTCAAGCAAGTCTTTTAATTGCTCCTTCAACTCTTTCAACTCTGCTGGTGCCATCCTATAGGGAGGAATAGATATGGGATTAGTGTCTGGCAACACATCAATCGCAAAATCGATCTCTCGCTCAGGGAGGAAGGCCTGGAAGCTCTTCCGGGAACACATCCGGAAATTCGTTCACTACCGGAACTGACTAAAGAGTCGGCGACTCAGCTTCTACATCTTGAACTCGCACTAGGTGATAAATACACCCTTTCGTGATCATCTTCCTTGCCTTTAGATAGGAAATAAACCTACCTTTTGGTGATGCCGCATTCCCTTTCCATTCTAAGATTGGTTCTCCCGAAAACTGGAAACGAACCATCTTCATTCGGCAATCAACATTGGCGTAATAAGAAGCCAACCAATCCATGCCCATAATAACGTCAAAATCTACCATTTATAGCTCATGCAAATCAATCATGGTACAACGATCACAAATCACAATCACACAATTCTTATATACTCGGCTAGCTATCACCGGTTCGCCAACGGGCGTAGACACCTCAAGAGGTTTGATCGACTCCGGCTCGACTATAAACCGACCCGCAATATATGGAGTAACATAAGACAATGTGGAGCCTGGGTCAATCAAAGCATATACATCATGAGAGAATACCGATAATATACCTGTGACTACGTCAGGAGAAGACTGAAGATCTTGGCGTCCAGCTAAAACATAAATACGGTGCTGAGAACCGCTAGTACTGGGAGCTCTCCCTCTGCCTCTACCATGGCCAGCTGGCGCATGCGAACCTGGCCCCGTAGGGCGTATAGATGCCGAAGATTCGGCTACCGACCCTGATGGTTGGGTCCTACCTCTACCATGTACTGAGGGGCAATCACGCATAATATGGCCTGGCCGACCATATGAATAGCAAGCGTCTGACCCTGATCAGCACTGACCCCAATGCAACTTTCCACACTGAGAACATCGTGGTACGGGTGGCCTTGGCTGGCCTGAATCACCTCTAAACTGAGACCCCGAATAACCCTGACTCGGCTCGGAACGAGTAGATCTGTCAAATCTCTGCCCCGTGAACTGTGGAGGTGTACTGGTCATAGAATAGCCTGATTGGATTGGAAACTACTGTCTGTGTCCGCCCCTGGACTCGCTCCTCGAACTCGAAGGTCTGGCCCTCTTGTTATGGCCCCTATCGTGCTCACGTTCATTTCTCCGCTGCTATAGGTGTTCCTCTAATTCCTGAGCATGTGCCTGAATGCGTGCAATATCCATGCCATCCTGAAGGGACGCAGTCAAGCATTTATCCATCAAGTGTGGCCCTAGGCCTTTCACAAACCGGTGCACCCGATCGCCCATATCCGCTACCATGGCCGAAGCATACCTAGCCAAGGAATTGAAGCGGAGACTATACTCTGTAGCACTCATGCTACCTTGCCTCAGATTCAAGAATTTATCAGCCCTAGCTCGCCGAACTTCTAGGGGCATATAATGACGGAGAAAAGCATCAACAAACTCTTGCCATACCGGTGGAGGTGCATTGGCTCCCCGCAAAGCCATCCAAACCGTATACCACTGGATTGAGACATCCCTCAATCTATTTGACGCTAGCTCCAACGATTCGGTGTTTGACGCATGTATCAACCGGAGCGTCCTTAGCATACCATCAATAAAGTCCTGGGGATCCTCCTCCAGTTTTGACCCAAAGAATTCCGGGGATTTCAAAGCAATGAAGTCACGGGCCCTTGCACTAACAGCCCTGTCACCATGCCCTGAACTCTGCCTATGAGTCTGGGCTGCAACTAACTGAGTCAACAAATTAATGGCCTCTTTGACATCTTGACCCGAAGCGTTTGGTGGAGGAGCTGGAGGTGCTGGAGCTGGGGCTGAGGCTCCCTCACGCTCCTCAGTAATAGGCACTGTCTGGGAAGACTGAGATTGAGCCGCACTCTGGGACTCATCTTCCTCTACTACCGGTGGCGGTGCTCTTTCAGCCCGCTTTTCTGCCACCGTCTTGCCCTTTTGGGCGGCTGTAGCCTTTTTCTTTTTAGGCATCTCTGAAATACACAACACACGATTTAGGAACAAGATTTCTTACATAATAGCTCTATCGCACGATTCTTATGAAGAAAGAAGGTCATATATTCCTAAAATGTTCGCAGCTTCTCGTTTATAAGTGTGGCGCGCAACACACCCATAACCAAGACTCTACTAGACATGGCTCGTAGACACATCCTAGGACTGAACTGCTCTGATACCACTTTTGTCATGACCCGGCTAGGGGGCCGCGACGAGCACCCGGTGCTACCCCACCCGAGCACTCCCTTATCGTACATAATATAACATCTAGGTGAACCATAAGTCAATTCGTGCTTTTCTTATCGTTAATCATATTGATCCCATTAGACGACCATCACCATTTAACATATCATAGGCATCTATGCCACATCATAAGTACAAGGACGACGTGGCTAACAAAAGATATACAAAACATGGGCCGACATGGCCGAACATCTCTACCCACATACACATGACTACGAGCCTCTAAGAGTATGACATATCGTATGAGTGGGACAGGACCCCGCTATGCCCATAATTATATACACAAAAGAATAAGTACCCAAAAGCTACAGCTCCGAAAGAAATGGAGCTCATCTATGCAATCTCTGAATAAGTAGCTATGGATCAGGTCTGTCTCCCTGTGCACCTGCGGGCATGACGCAGCGTCAACAAAAAAAAGGACGTCAGTACGAAGAATGTACTGAGTATGTAAAGCATGATCAACATCAATATAGAAGCATAATAGATATCATATGAAAATAGCATAGGAGGGGAGATAGTAATATCATCATCATCATGTCGCTTACTTGCATACATCGTCGTTCGTATCCCATAATAATACTCGTACCCTACTTGTGCTCATATTCGTATACACGTCCTTATTCGTATTCTTATACATAGTCTTATCACATTCATATTCATATCATATACATAGTCATTTTATATACATAACATTGACATAGCATACCCGACCTCATAGGATCGGTGTCTTATACATGCTTGGCCAACCAAGGCTCAAGGTCATACATACCTGGCCCTACCAAGGCATCAGGGTTATCCGTACCATCTGCAGAGGTGTGCGCGCGTTTCGTAATCGTATACATACTTTATACATAGTCATACACATATAGTCTTACCCGGCATCATAAGCTCGGAGTCTTATCATTGCCCTTCATAGGCATACATATACATAAATCATAGCTCGTAAGCATCTCTAATCCCATTTTACTCTCATCATCATTACTATCCTCATCATTATCGATACATCTACATTATGGACTTACTCGTCATACGAGGAACATAGTATAATCATAGTACATAGCAAGGGTCATGAGCTTATGAGCTCGGAATGTCAACCATGTGAAGACAACATACTCATATAGAGGAATTAGGAATTTGGCCAAGAACTATGCCTTATGAAAGAAGGTTTAGCCTTACATACCTTTCCGTCGAACTATTCTACACTTGCACGTTCCCTTCCAATGCTAGCGTTTATACCTTCATTAATATCATAACAATGGCCATTAGTCATTCACATTAACCACATTGTCTAGATTTCCTCAATTTGCCTCTAATTCACCCACATTCATGGTCATAACACCCAACTTCGTCCATTCGTCTAAAGTGTCTAGTTCATGATCTTAATACCATTTATAACACAACACAACAACATTCATAACTTAATTCAAACTATTTCTCAAAATGTCACTATTCATCATTCATGACCTAGTTGACCATATTTTCTACAATCCATGTACTTTAATTCTCCAATACCTTAAACATCATGTAAAAATCATGAATCTTACCTTAGAAGTTGTAGGAACAAGCTTTGGTTGATAATACTCCTCTTTGAGCAAAACCCTAGTTTTTCTCCATTTGGATTTCTTGACTTGGATGATCCTTGATGATTCCCTTATCCTTGATTCACTTGTCTTAATGTTATTGATGGCTTATAATCCTTGAAAACTCATATAATAAATGTAGAGAGAAGTTTTAGAGAGAAGTGGTGTAATGTTGTAATGAAATAAAATAAGTCTTGATCCTCATATTTAATGAATTGGAAAATCTGTGCTTGGTGAACAGTGGTCGTCCATGGAGGTTTACGGACCATATTCCACTATACGGCTCGTGCTCCATGGGCGTATTTAACCATTTCCAGAACCAGAAGTTGGGCTGCCTTCATGGTGGTTTACGACCATGGTTTACGGGCCGTAAATCACTTTACGGTCCGGTCCGTCCACCAGGTCGTATTTAACCATTTCCTCTGCTGGCAGAAAGTCGAAGCTTGGCATGGCAGTTTACGACCGCCAGTTTACGGACCGTATTACACTTTACGGTCCGTATTTTGCAATATACGACCACTGGGCAGTTGCAATTCTGCAACTTCCCATATTTCTTAGACTTCTCATTTCAAACACCCCCGTCCATGCACATGCATTGCTCACCTTGTATCTCATCTTAACTTATCCAACTTCCTCGTCTCAGATCGGATACTTTCGAAATCTCGCCTAAGGTCATCAAACGTCGTTTCTTGTCCATGGACATCATGCACTCATATTCATCACTAGTTCGTTCTCTTGCGTACCAACGGAAAATTTTCCGAGGTGTAACAATATGAGTGTCCAGCTCGGGCACTAGTCACGGCCTACGGGGTTGGGTCGTGACAGCCGCATATCATAAACCTGTCTCCTGAGGAGTCACAACTAACCTATACATAATATGATACGCAAGCCGACAAGGCTGCCACCACATATCAATACCATACGCAAGCTCACAAGGCTGTCATTACATATCAATACCATACGCAAGCCATATAGACACAGCTGAACAAAACTTATACACAACCCACACATATGTCTACAGACCTCTAAGAGTATCGATAGTGAAATATGAAGGGACAGGGCCCCGCCGTACCCTTGGATAAACATATATATAAATCAAAAGATCTGTACCAAAAGTCTAGGCTCCGAAACAATGGAGCTCTCCAAACAGCTGGGTGGAAATCCTAGGCTGGAGGATCACCAAATCGAGTATCCGTACCTGCGGACATGAAACGTAGCCCCCCGAAGAAAGGGGGTCAGTACGAGATATCTACTGAGTATATAAAGCATGAAATACAATAAAGAGGATCATGACTGAAATAGAGATCACAGAAGACAAGTATGACATTCAAAATACCAATACACTTGCCTTATGAAATGTAGATCATGCATATCAATATCATATATTGTACTCGGCTCATTATGGGACTCGGTGAATAAAGTCATCACAAGCCATCCTTGGCGCCATAATCACATCATCATATCATCATATCATCACATCATCATATCATCATATATATATATATATATATATACCGTACCCGGCCCTCTAGTGAGGGACTCGGTGAACAATACAGTGAAACTGTGCACGAAAACATACCCGACCCGGGACTCGGTGAAAGATGTATTAACAGCATGCATGAGCAGAGTAGTGAGCAACCATATGCAAACTAAATCATCATCTGAGAATCAATAGAATAAGTAGAATGAACTAACACTTGAGTATCAAAGACAACAGTCATGTGAATGTCACTATGGATTATATCAAATAGAACTTTAGGAATTATAGACACGTATCAAGACATAATGAAATAGCTTCTAGAAATCAATTACATTAGACGTCCGAGTGTCTTTAAGAATAGGAGCTACTTTGGAGTTTATACATTCATCGTTTGTTTGTCTCACATAGATCATGCCAAAAAGAAAGAAGGGTTAACTTTACATACCTTGTCTGCTTCTTAAGCTAATCCAAACCTAAGTCTCGGGCTTCCCAAGATCTACAACAATGTCAGTAAATACCAAACATTAGCTAAAGGTACTTAGGAATCCAACCCTAAGCTAGCGCGTCATTTATAGAAATTCGGCCAGCATTTCCTTTATATATTCAACAAACCCCGAGAATTTAACTCGGCCAAGTCCTCAACAACAACACCAACAACCATATAATTAAGTCATTTCTTAAGGGTCCCCATTATTAACAATTCAAGAATATGATCAAAACAGCCCCTATATACACAATATACCATTTGGCCGTATAACTTCTCCTTCTTCATAAATATGTAAAAATATCAATCAAAATTTAAACAACAATATAATAAAATATGTTCCAACAATTCTAGCCTTAAATAGCTCAAGAACACCTCCAAAACAGTCCACAAACAGCCCATGAGCCAACAACAATATCATATACGATTTACCGTATAATTTTCGTATTTCTCATCCCACAATATAACTATGACTTGGATGAATTTAAATATACCTAGGAGAGGAGAATTATTACCTTGTATGCCAAGAAATACTCTTCTTCCGTAAAATACCAACTCACGTAGCTGCTACTACAATTTAAATTCACGTTAATACTATGTCCATCCGTGTTGCTGCTCACGTTAATTAATTCCCTAGCATAGAACAAAATATTTGTTGATGTTTGCTTCTGTTGCTGAATTCCAAAGGAATTACATTGCCCCCCCCCCCCTCCCTTCCATTATGTGTATATAAAAAAAATGACACAAAGTCATCCCAATTTGGCCTTTTATAGGTGTACTTGGCTAGCCTAACTCTTTTAATAGTCATCAATAACTTGACACAAAGGCATAACGTGTTATGTATATACTTTGCAAGCTTGCAGCGCATTTTAAATAAAACACGTGGACTAAGTCCACTAATAGCTATCCAATGATCTCAATTAATTTCTTGATCTCAATTTACTAAAAAATTAATCAATTTTAATACACTCCATATTCATTGTCGTGATCATGTGACATAGCAGTAGTCCATAGACCCTTTTGGTACACGCAAAATATTATTTCCAATCACCGTCATTTACTTTCGAGTCTTAAATAATTTCGGGACTTCATTCCTTTTACACATTGATCTCTTGATTCTCATACTTGAATATGACTAAATCCTCCGGGCTCGGATAAATTTGCTCATGTTGGACGGTCCAAATTTTCTAGTCTAAAATACGGGATATTATAGCTTGGACCGTATTTCGTTCCAATATATTTCGAACCTCGACGAAACTCTTCGATTTGTTTAACTTCTAATCACTATGATACATATGTACCATCACTCTAACCACCTATAAATTTGGGGGATAACCATGTGTCCGTTACTAATATCATTTAACTCGCACACTTTCCAACGCATGAGAACACGGGACGTAACATATATATGCAGCCTACCTGGTTGAGATGTGGCAGCCAACTTGACATGTGTCCCATTAGCATGTCATCATCCATGCTCCGATCAAATTCAGCCACGTTTTGTGGGGCCCACTTAGCGGTCTAATTAGCTTAATTAATTATTAATCCCCATTTAATAATCTGATCATGGTTAATTAATTCCTAATCTTCACTACTATCTCCACCAATTGTAATTAATAAACCAACCGTGTATTATTAAAATCGGGATTAAAAGTCCTTGTCTCATATCTCAAAAAAAATCATGTCCTTCAACTTATGTCGATTAGATTACGAATAATCCAACTTACAAAAATACAGGATATAACACTCTCGAAGCTCCCTCATCACTCTATAATCCTCACTCACTTGGTAAGGGGTTAATGGGTTAAGAATGTACTTCTTACCCTTGACCACAAATGAGTACTTGTTAGTTCTCCCACTATGTTGGGCATCAACATCAAATTTCCAAGGTCTTCCAAGCAATAGATGGCAAGCTTGCATGGGTATCACATCACATAAAATCTCATCTTGGTACTTGCCAATGCTAAATTTGATAATGGCTTACTTGTTGACCCTCATTTCACAACATTCATTAAACAATTGCAATTTATAGGGATTAGTGTGCTTGCGGGTAGGGAATTTCATACTTTCAACTAAAAATTGACTAACGGCATTCGTGCAACTCCCACCATCAATGATTAATGAGCATACCATATCCACAATTTCGCACCTTGCATGAAACAAGTTCTCCCTTTGGTCACTCTCTTCCCTAGCTAGAGCCCACATGGCTCTTCTAGCCATAATAGCATGATTCAAGGCTTCTTCATACCTTATCTCAACCTTTTTTTCACGATCCAACCCTATGGGCCATGACTAGTGCCCGAGCTGGACACTCGTATACAAACCTGTTAGATATAGTCAAACTGAAACTAAGAATAGTATGGGAACTTGCAAAGGCAACTAAAGATTCATAACGTCACGTATCATCTTAAACCTATCTCCTGAGGAGTCACAGCTAACCATCACAAAACATAATACATAAGTCGACAAGGCTGCCACTATATACGAAAATACCCAAAGCGAATCATATCAACATAGCTGACCACAACCTACGTACAACCCACACCTGTCTACAAACCTCTAAGAGTATAAAAGTTAAATATGAGGGGACAGGGCCCCGCCGTACCCCTGGATATGCATAAGTCTACATCAGAAGATCTGTACCAAAATAATCTAGGCTCCGAAACAATGTAGCTATCCAAACAGCCAAGTAGAATTCCTAGGCTGGAGGATCACCAAACCGAGTGTCTGTACTTGCGGGCATGAAACGCAACCCCCCGAAGAAAGGGGGTCAGTACGAGATATGTACTGAGTATATAAAGCATGAAGTACAATAAAGAAAATCATAACTGAATAAAAGATTACAGGAGGCAAGTATGATAATCAAAGATACCAATGCACCTATGCCTTACGAGATGAGAATCATGCATGTCTATATCATATACCATACCCGGCTAATTATGGGACTCAGTGAATAAAGCCATCACATACCAAACCCGGCCCATCATGGGACCTGGTGCCATAATCATATTATATATATATATACGTACCCGGCCTGGGACTCGGTGAAACTGTGCACGAAAACATACCCGGCCCGGCACTCGGTGAAAGATATTGTCACGACCAAACCCCGTGGGCCATGACCAGTGCCCGAGCTGGACACTCGTATACAAACCTGTTAGATATAGTCAGACTAAAAGTAAGGACAGCATGAGGACTTGTAAAAGCAACTAAAGATTCATAACGTCACATATCATAAATCTGTCTCCTGAGGAGTCACAGCCAACCAAAGCATAACACAATACGCAAGCCGACAAGGCTGCCACTACATACGAAAATATCCAAAACAAACCATATCAACACAGCTGACCATAACCCATATACAACCCACACTTGTCTACAGACCTCTAAGAGTATAAAAGTGAAATATGACAGGACAGGGCCCTGCCGTACCCCTAAACATATACATAAGTCAATATGAAAAGATCTGTACCAAAATAGTCTAGGCTTCGGAACAATGGAGCTCTCCAAATAGCTGAGCAGAAGTCCTAAGTTGGAGGATCACCAGATCGAGTTTCTGTACCTACGGGCATGAAACGCAGCCCCCTGAAGAAAGAGGGTCAGTACGAGATATGTACTGAGTATATAAAGCATGAAATACAATAAAGAGAATCATAACTAAATAGAAGACTACTGAAGGCAAGTATGATAATCAAAGATACCAATGCACTCGTGCCTTACGAGATAAGAATCATGCATGTCTATACCTTATACCATATCTGGCCCATTATGGGACTCGGTGAATAAAGTCATCATATACCATACTCGGCGCCATAATCACATCATGATCATCATCAATATATATATATACCGTACCCGACCCTCTAGCGAGGGACTCGGTTAACAATATAGTGAAACTGTGCCCGAATACATACCCGGCTCGGGACTCGACATATTAACGGCATGCACGAGTAGAATATCATGAGCAACCATATGCAACTAAATCATCTGAGACTCAATAGAATAACTAGAATGAACTAACACATGGGAATCAAAGCCAATAGTCATGTCAAGTACCCCTCGAATGTCACTATGGATTATATCAAATAGGATTTCAGAAATTACAGACACGTATCAGGACATAATAACATAGCTTCTGGAAATCAAGAAAATTAGCCATCCTAGTGTCTCTAAGAATAGGAGCTTCTTTGGGGTTTATACATTCGTCGTTTGTTTGTCTCACATAGACCATGACAAAAGAAATAAGGGATAGCCTTAACATACATTAAGTTGTTCAAGGAACTCAACTTAATCACAAACTTTCCACAATTAGCATGCCAAACCTATAATCATAGGAATACGTACACAACTTTAGAGGGCTTTCGTATATCGCGTATATGAATTGATAACTATGACTCTAAAACGAAATGGGCCGCATCTGTTACGACCCATCTATGGGCCGTGACGGGTACCCGGGGCTAGCAACCGAACACCACTCGTTCTGTCTCTTATTTTACTCATTTAATGCTCTTTTTATCATCTTTATACTCATAGCGGAGGAAAATCATATTTCGTATGAAAACATAAAATACTTTCGTGTACATATGCCCTTAGGCTATCAAAATAATATTGATATGTATACAGTAGTGATCTCGTGAGACCATCTAACCCGCACTACGTATCTACGAGCCTCTACTGGAGTACTGAACATCGGGACGGGACAAGACCCCGTTGTGCCAAAAAAAGAATACATATACATGGCGATATATGTACTCAAAAGAATAATCATACTCAAAAGAATAATCATAAGGACCTCCGGGACAATTGAGGACTTCCACTCAGCTAACAGCTACTACGGATCTGGATCGAGCTCTGCTCCCTGTCTACCTGTGGGCATGAACACAGCGTCTAAAGAAAGCGGACGTCAGTACGAACATTGTATTGAGTATGAGAGGCATAAACAGTGAAATAAGACAATGATAATGGAATGATATCAATATGGAACATCTGAATCTGACTGTCAAGTATAAGGAAAATAAGTCATGCATGTTATCTTTCTCATACTCATCATCATATCATATATGCAAAATGTATATGCTGCCCGTCCATATCGGATCGGTGTGATAATCAATAACATTAGCCTGCGTCCAGGCCATGGTGTATACATATAGCTGCCCGCCTTAGCGGTGACTGCCCGGCCAACTAGGCGCGGTGTTATATCATCATCATAATGTGCTCATCAGGGTATGCGTATCTTATCATAGTACATGCATAAGGCTCAAGATCAACTATACTCTATCGGGGTGACGTAAGGTCGTGATCCCCCAATTGCATTATGGAACAACCATGGACATTCTGCCTCACCTTGAAGGAATTGGCGTATAAGGTGAGTGTAAGCGATGAATAACATCATTAGACTTTTTCTACTTTAACTCATTGCCTTGTCTAGATAATTATAGACATAGGCTCGTGGATAAGAAAGTAGTTACACTATAGGATTCATGCCATTAGAAAGAAGGGACTAGCCTCACATACCTTTCTCGTTTAAGCAATCTAGCATTCGTTTATTCTCCTTCAATATCTTGTTTCTACCTTCAAGAGAGAATTTGCATTTGCGTTAGTTAATCAACTATAAGAAACGCACTACTATTTCTAAAGACAATTGGGTGGCACTTCGTTTGTTTATACTACTTTTCCCATATTGTATATTAACTCCCAAACGCTCACAACAACGTTCACAATATTGAAATCAACAATCATCATTTACATGCACTAACCACAATCCACCATTTCTCTCAAAATTTTCTACATTTATACTTATAACTCATTATCGCGTTTCCTCCTATATAATACTTGTTTCATGGTCTAAGCATCCTTTTCAACATATTCATAATCATAGCACATCGACATTTATGATCCCATTCAACTACCATTCAATTGTGATACTATTCATCCATTTTAAGACCCATCTTCTATGTTTTCCTACCATTCAAGCATCTTAGCTTTCCAATACCTTAAACAACATGATGAATTCATGAAAGTTACCTTAGATGATGGTGTAACAAGCCTAGAGTGGAATCCTTCCTTTTGCACCAAAACCCTACTTCACCTTTCTTGGAACTTCTTGGTTTGGATGAACTTCACTTGAGTTTCACACACCTTGTTTCATGGATTTAATGTTGTTGATCATTGATTTCCTTGTTTTTCTTATGGTTGAAGTGTTTGGAGAATTTTCTTGAGAGTTCTTGAGTGGTGTAGATGAGAAATGAAATGAAAATGAATAAAAAGGGTCTCTTATATTAATCACAAAATATGATTTTTTTTTATGAACAGTAGTCGGGATGCACAGTGGTCGTAAACCCACTTTACGGGCCATGTTCTGGTTTACGGTCCGTCCTTCGCGACCGTATTTAAGCATATCAAAACCAGAAAGGCATGCTGGAGATCATGGCAATTTACAACTAAGTTTACGGGGCGTATTTCGATTTACGGTCCGTATTTCAAGTCGTTTTTAACCATTTGAAGCATTTGACAGAAAGTTGAAATTTTTGAAAGGTTAGAGGACGATTGCAGTTTACGGTCCGTAAATCACTTTACGGGCCGTATTCCACTTTATGACCAACAGGGTCAAAGTGCAAACCTGCAACTTTTCACTGTACGTTCACGGGGAAATTTCCGAGGAGTAACACTCTTCCCCCCTTTTGGAACATTCGTCCTCGAATTTTAAACATTCGGGATTCTACGAAAATTTCGCTAGAGTTTCCCCTGTAATCTGGCACTACCAACCTGTCACAACAACCCATAATATCATTGCCTCACAGGACTACATCACAACATCGACATATCTATGGCCACACACGACCAAAAACATGAAAATAAGCATACGTACCTCTTATCGTTGGCGTTTCATCTTGAATCTCTCCTGGGGGTCGAAATAAATGCGGATACTCCTACTTCATACTCTCTTCCGTTTCCCATGTCATTTCTTCCCGGTTATTGTTTCGCCACAAGACTTTAACAGAAACCACCTCTTTGTTTCGGAGTTTCTGCACTTGCCTGTCGAGGATAGCAACAGGTACTTCTTCATAGGTTAGATTTTCTGTTACTTGCACATCATCTATCGGGACAATATTTGGTGGGATCTGCAATGCACTCGTGGAGCATCAAAACGTGGAAAACTGGATAGACTGATTCAAGCTTCGAAGGTAGATCCAATTCATAGGCTACCAGACCCACCTTGCGAATGATTTTGTAGGGTCAATGTATCTGGGACTTAGCTTCCCTTTCTTACCAAATCTCATCACCTCTTTCATGGGTGACACTTTCAAATATACCCAATCATTAATTTGAAATTCCAAGTCTCGTCGGCGGTTGTCCGCATAGGACTTTTGGCGACTTTGAGCTGTCAACAACCGATCTTGGATCACCTTAAATTTTTCTATTGTTTGTTGGATCAATTCAGGGCCCACTAATTGTGCTTCTCCTATTTCGAACCATCCAATTGGAGATCTGCATTTCCTTCCATATAAAGCTTCATATAGAGTCATTTGTATAGTTGAATGGTAGCTATTGTTGTATGCGAACTCAATAAGGGGTAAGTGGTCAACCCAGCCACCAACGAAATCCAACACACACACCCGTACTATATCTTCTAAAGTTTGGATGGTACGCTCGGCCTGCCCATCAGTTTGCGGATGAAATGCCGTGCTAAACTTCACTCGTGTGCCCAAGCCTTCTTGAAAATATTTCCAGAACTTAGCTGTAAACTGTGCTCTTCTGTCTGTGATGATGGATAATAGAACACAATGAAGTCGCACAATCTCCTTGAGATACTGCCTCGCATAATCTTCCGCTGAGTATGTAGTCCTAACTGGGAGAAAATGGGCTGCCTTCGTCAATCTGTCCACGATCACCCATATGGAATCATACTTGCCACGGGAACGAGGTAATCCCACTATAAAATCCATGTTTATCACTTCCCATTTCCAAGTAGGAATTTCTATTGCCTGTAACAAGCCCCCTGGCTTCTGATGTTCAGCTTTTACCTGTTGGCAATTTGGACATTGTGCTATGAATTCTGCTATGTCTCTCTTCATGCCATCCCACCAGTACATCATCTTGAGATCATTATACATTTTGGTTGCACCTAGGTGAATAGAATATCGAGAGCAATGTGCTTCTTCTAAACTTCGTCAGCGCATTTCCGCCACATTCGGCACACATAACCTGCCTCGGTACCTAAGAATTCCATCCATGGAAATTTCAAGCGGAGACTTTTCTTTCCCATGAGATATGTCTCTATAACGACATAACTACGAATCTTCGCACTGCCGTTCTTTCACTTCCATATCCAAGGACGAAATTGTGAAATCATTTATACTAATCCGACATCGCCCGAATCAATTACACGCACTCCAAGATTAGCCAATCGATGAAGTTCTTGAACCATCTCTTTCCTTTCCGGAGGGACTTCACATAAACTGCCTATTGATCGGCGGCTAAGTGCGTCGGCTACTACATTCACCTTCCCGGGGTGGTATAAAATGTTAACATCGTAATCTTTTAATAATTCTAACTACCGCCTCTGTCGCAGGTTCAACTCTTTTTGCTTGAATATGTACTGAAGACTTTTGTGATCTATATAGATATCGACGTGCACACCGTACAAATAATGTCTCCACATTTTTAAGGCATGAACGACCACAGCTAGTTCGAGATCATGAGTTGGATAATTCTTCTTATGTTTCCACAATTTCCTCGAAGCATATGCAATAACCTTACCATGCTGCATCAATACACATCCGAATCCGACACCAGAAGCGTCACAATACACAACATAACCATCTGACCCTTCTGGAAGTGTTAGAACCGGAGCAGAGGTCAACCTGTTTTTCAACTCTTGGAAACTGCGCTCACAGGCATCATCCCATTGAAACTTTGCTGACTTCTGGGTTAGCTTCGTCAATGGGGCTGAAATAGACGAAAAGCCCTCTACGAACCTTCGATAATAACCTGCCAAACCCAGAAAACTACGGACTTCTGTAGGCGTTGTAGGCCTTGGCCAAGTCTTCACCGCTTCAATTTTCTAAGTGTCGACTCGAATGCCATCATTGGATATAACATGGCCCAAAAATGTTACATTATTTAGCCAAAACTCGCACTTTGAAAATTTTGCATACAATTCTCGGGCTTGAAGAATGCCAAGTACAATTCTCAAATGATCTGCATGTTCTGATTCTGTGCGAGAATATACTAGAATGTCATTAATAAATACTATGACAAACAAATCCAAGAGCGGCCTGAATACATTATTCATCAGATTCATGAACACAGCCGGAGCGTTAGTTAGCCCAAACGACATCACTCGGAATTCATAGTGGCCATATCTCATTCTGAAGGCTGTTTTGGGAATATCCGCTTCTCTAACCCTCACTTGATAATAACCCGACCTCAAGTCTATTTTGGAAAACCACTTGGCACCTTGCAATTGGTCGAATAAGTCATCAATCCTTGGAAGAGGATATTTGTTCTTTATCGTCACTTTGTTCAATTGCCTGTAATCGATGCACATCCGTATAGATCCGTCTTTCTTTCTTACAAACAAAACTGGAGCTCCTCACGGTGATGATCTGGGTCTAATAAATCCCTTTTCGAGCAAATCTTTTAGCTGCGCCTTTAACTCTTTTAATTCTGTCGGGGCCATTCGATAAGGAGGAATAGAAATAGGCTTGGTGTCCGGCAACACATCAATGGCGAAATCAATCTCTCTTTCTGGTGGAAGGCCTGGAAGTTCATCCGGAAACACATCTGGGAATTCATTCACTACCGGAACTGACTGGAAAGTTAGCGGCTTTGCCTCGGTATCATGAACCCGGACTAAGTGATAAACATCACCCTTGGCTATCATCTTTCTTGCCTCAAGGTAAGAAATAAACCTACCTTTCGGTGATGCTGCATTACCCTTCCATGCAAGCACGGGCTCTCCCGGAAATTGGAATCGGACCACTTTTGTGCGGCAATCAACGTTTGCATAGCACGACGCCAACTAATCCATACCCATGATTACATCGAAATCTACCATTTTTAGCTCAATCAAGTCAGCTTTGATTTGACGATCACATACCATCACGACACAATTTTTGTACATTTGTCTTGCTATCACGGGATCACCAACCGGAGTGAGTACCTCAAAGGGTCTAATTGACTCGGGTTTCACCCCAATACAACCAGCAACATATGGAGTAATGTAAGAGAATATAGAACCCGGATCTATCAATGCATACACATCACGGGAGAATATAGATAATATACCTGTAACTAAATTCGGAGAGGACTCGAGATCCTATCGTCCGGCTAAAGCATATACACAGGGCTGAGTGGCACCTGAAGTAGATGTTGCTCCTCTGCCTCTACCTCGACCTACTGACATCTGGGGAGTCTTCCCCGCCGGGCGTACTGATGAAGAACCAGCTGCTGAACCTGTAGGCTGAACTCCCACTCTGCCACTCATCGACGAGCAATCTCTCATCATATGCCCCACCTGACCACAAGTATAGCAGGCATCCAAACCCTGACGACACTATCCGGCATGTAATCTGCCGCATTGATTGCATCGCGGCACTGGGGGTCTCCTCTGACTATAATCTTCCCTGAACTAGGAATCTGAAGACCTCGAACTATGGCCCTGTCCTGAATGGAAAGAGCGATCAAATCTCCTAGCTGTGAAGCGAGGAGGTGCACTTGTCACTGACTGGCCTGAGTACCCAGAATATGTCTGCCTTGATCTCTCTCTATGTTCGCTGGTAGCTCCCATGGATCTGGCCTTCTTGCCTTGTCTTCTATCAACATCACGGTCGCCTCTTTGTTTTTGTTGTCGCCCCTCCAAGTTCTGTGCATGGGCCTGTATTCGGGAAATATCCATCCCGTCTTGCAAGGAAGCTGTCAAAAAATCTCTGAATAAATGTGGCCCTAGGCCACTTACAAATCTATGTACCCGATCCCCCATGTCGGCCACAATAGCCGGGGCATATCTAGTTAAAAAATTAAATTGCAGACTATACTCCCGGGCACTCATATTTCGTTGCCTGAGATTTAGAAACCTGTCCGCTCTAGCTCGACGGACCTCGGGTGGCAAATAGTGACGAATAAAAGCATCCACAAACTCTTGCCAAACTAGATGAGGCACGTTCACTCCTCTTGATCATACCCAGTTGTTGTACCATAATACAACCACATCCCGGAGTCTATACGATGCCAACTCCATGGATTCGGTCTCGGAGGCATGGACAATCTTCAATGTCCTTAACATCTCATCTACGAAACTTTGCGGATCCTCATCCGGCTTTGACCGGAAGAATTCCGGAGGATTTAAACTCATAAAATCACGGGCCTTGGTACTTGCTGCCCGGTCACTTGAACCCACATTTTGTCTTTGTGCCTCTGCGACAACCAATTGTTTCAATAGCTGAATGGCTTCGGTCATTTGTTGACCTGAAGCAGCTGGTGGAGGAATTGGAGCTGGGGCTCCTCCTTTTTCTCCCACATTAGTCGGGGTAGAATAGGTGTTAGATAAGGCCTCATTATGTGATTCGCCTTCTTCGATATTCATCGGAGGTTGTCTTTCTACCTGCCTCTTTGCCGCAGTCTTGCCATTCTGGGCGACTGTAGCTTTCCCCTTTGGCGGCATTCTGAAATCATAACACACTATTAGGGAGGATAAAATCTTATACACGGCTCTATCGCACGATCTTATAGAAGAAACATGGTCATTTTTCCTAAATGCCCTGTAGCTCTTGTTTATTGATGTGGCGCACAACACACCATAAACAAGACTCTACTAGACACGGCTCGTGGACACTTTCTAGGACCGAACTGCTCGGTTACCACTTTTGTCACGACCCATCTAAGGGCCGTGACAGGTACCCGGGGCTAGCCACCGAGCACCACTAGCTTTGTCGCTCATTTTACTCATTTAATGCTCTTTTTATCATCTTTATACTCATAGCGGAGGAAAATCATATTTAGTATGAAAACATAAAATACAGTAGTGATCTCGTGAGACCATCTAACCCGCTCTGTGTATCTACGAGCCTCTACTGGAGTGTTGAACATCGGGACGGGATAAGCCCCCGTCATGCCCAAAAGAAAATTCATATACATGGCGATATATATACTCAAAAGAATAATCATAAGCACCTCCGGGATAATGGAGGGCTTCCACTCAGCTGACAGCTACTACGGATCTAGATCGAGCTCTCCTCCCTGTCTACCTGTGGGCATGAACACAGCGTCCAAAGAAAGCGGACGTCAGTACGAACATTGTCCTGAGTATGAGAGGCATAAACAGTGAAATAAGACAATGATAATGGGAATGATATCAATATGGAACATCTGAATCTGACTGTCAAGTATAAAGAAAATAAGTCATGCATGCTATCTTACTCATACTCATCATCATACCATATATGCAAAATGTATAAGCTGCCCGTCCATATCGGATCGGTGTGATAATCAATAACATTAGCTTGCGTCCAGGCTTTCCGCGTTCGGGGTATCCTCTCATGTCGCCCACTAGTGGTGTCTGCCTATGCCATCTGGCCATGGTGTATACATATAGCTGCCCGCCTTAGCGGTGACTGCCCGGCCAACTAGGCGCGGTGTTATATCATCATCATAATGTGCTCATCAGGGTATGCTTATCTTATCATAGTACATGCATAAGGCTCCAGATCAACCATACTCTATCGGGGTGACGTAAGGTCGTGATCCCCCGATTGCATTATGGACAACCATGGACATTCTGCCTCACCTTGAAGGAATTAGCGTATAAGGTGAGTGTAAGCGATGAATAACATCATTAGACTTTTTGTACTTTAACTCATTACCTTGTGTAGCTAATTATAGACATAGGCTCGTGGATAAGAAAGTAGTTACACTATAGGATTCATGCCATTAGAAAAAAGGGACTAGCCTCACATACCTTTCTCGTTTAAGCAATCTAGCGTTCGTTTATTCTCCTTCAATATCTCGTTTCTACCTTCAAGAGAGAATTCGCATTTGCGTTAGTTAATCAACTATAAGAAATCACTACTATTTCTAGAGACAATTGGGCGGCACTTCGTTTGTTTATACTACTTTTCCCATATTATATATTAACTCCCAAACGCTCACAACAACGTTCACGTTATTGAAATAAACAATCATTATTTACATGCACTAACCACAATCCACCATTTCTTTCAAATTTTTCTACATTTATACTTATAACTCATTATCGCGTTTCCTCCTATATAATACTTGATTCATGGTCTAAGCATCATTTTCAACATATTCATAATCATAGCACATCGACATTTATGATCCCATTCAACTACAATTCAATTGTGACACTATTCATCCATTTTAAGACCCATCTTCTATGTTTTCCTACCATTCAAGCATCTTAGCTTTCCAATACCTTAAACAACATGATGAAGTCATGAAACTTATCTTAGATGATGGTGGAACAAGCCTAGAGTGGAATCCTTCCTTTTGCACCAAAACCTTACTTCACCTTTCTTGGAACTTCTTGGTTTGGATGAACTTCACTTGAGTTTCAAACACCTTGTTTCATGGATTTAATGTTGTTGATCATAGATTTCCTTGTTATTCTTATGGTTGAAGTGTTTGGAGAATTTTCTGGAGAGTTCTTGAGTGGTGTAGATGAGAAATGAAATGAAAATGAATAAAAAGGGTCCCTTATATTAATCACAAAATCTGATTTTTTTTTTATGAACAGTAGTCGGGATGTACAGTTGTCGTAAACCCACTTTATGGGCCGTTTTCTGGTTTACGGTCCGTCCTTCGCGACCGTATTTAAGCATATCAAAACCAGAAATGCATGCTGGAGATCATGGCAATTTACAACTCAGTTTACGGGCCGTATTTCGATTTACGGTCTGTATTCCGAGTCGTTTTTAACCATTTGAAGCATTTGACAGAAAGTTGAAATTTTTGAAAGGTTGGAGGACGATAGCAGTTTACGGTCCGTAAATCAGTTTACGGGCCGTATTCCACTTTACGACCAACTGGGTCAAAGTGCAAACCTGCAACTTTTCACTGTACGTTCACGAGGATATTTCCGAGGTGTAACAGCATCTCCCTTATATCACTAGTACATCCCAATTCTACCTATCATCACCACAGCCCAACAACAATGTCAATCTCAGCAATAGAATAGGTGTATATATTCATAACAACTTCATAATACTTTCTAAGGAGCAACAAGCTCGAATGTGATTATCAAACGCATTTCTTCAATTTTTTCCTTCCTTCAAAATACATATCAATGACAATCACAACAATATATTTAATTTACTCCAACAATCAATCAAATATATATCCTTAAAATCAATCCCTTAAACTTATTGTTATATCCCGTATTTTGCACATTCAGATATTTTGAGATAATTGCGACAAGTTAAAGACAAGGCTATATTTTGATCTTGTTTGGTATATAAGTTGGTTATAAAAAAAATTTGATGTGGAAATATTAAAAAAGGCTAGGGGTAAAAAGGGAAATTCGCAAGATGACTCATGGAAATATGGAGGGAGGCTAAGGGCAAATTTGGAATTTGGAAAATAAATCTTCATGAAGTGCAAAACGAAAAAAAAGGATTGGGCTTAATAAAAATTGGGCCAAGTGGCTGGCCATGTGGGGTGGTCCAAGGCCCACATGGAGGCCTAATATATATTCATAAAAAGATGACCATTTAGTCACATTTTTCATTCTTAACACTTGGAAAATAGAATAAACTTGGAGAAGACCCCAAACAAGGGAGCTATTCGGCCAAGTGAAGGGAAAATTGAAGCCTTCCCAAATTTGATCCAAAAAAATATTTTCTTCTAGTATTCCCACTAATTCAAAGGTCCTCTTTAACGTGGTATAATTGTTGGAGCAAGAAAACCTCTCTCTGTTGCAAGTTCATAATTCTAGACAAAAGGGAAATCAAGGGAAAAAGGTTAGAATTAATCTTCTTTTATATGTTATGGATGGTTGTGTATGTTGTAGTATGTAGAAATGGGTAAAATTCATGAAAATATGGATGTATGTTTGGTGGCCGTGTGTATGTGTGTGTGTGTAGGAATAATGACTCAATTATTTTATCTAGTGTTTTGGTTGTTGTTGTTGTGGATTCTTTATTGATAATGAAAGCTTGATGATTCTAGTTGAAGTTGTAAGTGTTGGAGAGTTGTTTTAGAAGCTAAAGTGACTATAATATCACTTCTTGTAATTATGGAAAATAATGTTGCTAGCATGTGAATTGTTGGTATAGTCCATGAATTTGAAAGAAGAAAATGTATTGTTGTTGCTTTTGTTGCATTTGGAAGGTTTCGGGTGGAATGGGGTTTTGGTTGGATTGTTTGAATGTTGTGCAGATTGTTTGAAATGTTCTTGAGCCTTGTTTAAATGACATTGGATTAGTGTTGGAGTATGCGAGCATTGGTGTTGGTTTGATTGTATGTAGTTAAAGTGAATGTAAACGGAATGCCGTTGAATTATGTTAAAGCGGGTTACTAATGTTGGAATATGTTTCAAATAGATTGTTGGTATGGTTGTTGATAAATTTGGCCGGCTTGAATTCTCGGGGTTGTTGTATTTACAGGGGAAATGCTGCCGAAATTTCTGTAGACAAAGTGTTAGTTCAGGATAAGGTTCTTGGACATCTACATCTAATGTTTGTTACTCACTAATATTGTTATAGATTTTGGAAAGGCCAAGACTTAAGTTCGGATTAGCTAAGGAAGCAGACAAGGTATGTAAGGTTTACCCTTTCTTTCTTTTGGCATGATCTTTATGAAACGAGCAAATGACGTATATGTATGATTTCACAGAAATTTCCTATTCTTAGAGCCACTAGGATGGCTAATATTCTTGACTTCCATAAGTTGTTTCATATGGTTTTGATGCGTATCTATGATGTCCGAAGTTCGTTTGATATGTTTCCAAATGGCATTCGAAAGATAATTGATATGACTAAGGTTTTGATCTTCAAATGCTAGTACGTTCGATTATTCCATTGAGTCTTTGATATATTTTGATATGTACGTATGGTTCCAAAAGCTCTATTTGATTTGATCCATAGCGATATCCGAAAGATACTTGATATGATTGTTGCTTTGATTTTCCAAAAAATAGCTTCTAAAATGTTCGTAGAAGGTTCTGTACTTCAAACGCTCAGAACTTTCTTATACTGAGTCGGATTGACCCGAAACTTGTTTCTGAGCCTTCAGGTGTTGGTAAGTATACTTATCTATCGAGTCTTGATTTATATGCATATAGTTTCTCACTACTCTGCTCGTGCATGTGCCATTACCTTTTTCGCCGAGTCCCGGGCCGGTATATATCGTGCGCATGGTTCGCCGGGTCCCTTGCTTGAGGGCCGGGTGCCATATATGTATTCCGGAGTATGATGTGTTACGGTGTTATGATGTGTTCATGGTTCGCCGAACCATATATGTGTATATGTATATTCTGATCTTATGATGTGATATTATGATGTGTGACGGAGATTACGGAGCAAATCTTCTGGAGTATGATGTGTGTGGCGCCAAAGGCAGGGTGGCGCCACGTTCCCCGGGTCCCGCAAGGGGCCGGATACCGTTCCTGGCATGCATGATTCGTGTTTCCAGTAAGATGTTTTTATTACTCTGCATATCGTGCTTATTATCTGTACTAACCTGTTGCACGCTCCGCAGCAATATAACATATGTATATGGATCGGGCTGCACGTTCCGCAGCAATATATTTATGGATCGGGCTGCACGTTCCGCAGCAATATGTTTATGGATCGGGCCGAACGTTCCTCGGCACTAATATGTTATATATGGATCGGGCCGTACGTTCCTCGGCACTATTATGTTACATATGAATCAGTTATATGTATATGTATATGATGACATACGATGTTGGCACGCATGGTCTGTGTTTGGAAAGTAAGCATTTTTGCACTCTGAATGATCTACCTATTTTCTGTACTTCTTCTGACATATGACATCGGTATACACGATTTGCATTCTGAAAAATAAGCATTTTGGTATTCTGAAAATGTATTTACTTTTGTACTGCTTGTTTCGATTATGGTTCTATTTTCTGTATTCCATGCCTTACATACTCAGTACATATTCCGTACTGACCCCCTTTTCTTCGGGGGCTGCGTTTCATGCCGCGCAGGTACACCCAGATGTGTAGAAGCCATTATAGAAGATTGTCACGACCCGTCTAGGGGCCGTGACGAGTACCCGATACTTGTACCGAGCACCCCTTGTCTATCGTTTTACCTTTACCTCTTAGCAAGCCATGTAAACAGAACCACTTTTTTTTTTTTGAACATTAACATTAGCGGCGTCATTCTGAACATAGACTAATAAACTTCGTTATCACTTATACATCAACATTAACATGCCAAAACGCCATATGTCTAACTGTACTTAACTGACTGTACATAACTGTCTACGAGCCTCTAGACGTAGTACACTTATACATAGAAAGGGCTGAGTACTGCCGTGCCCGAATATATATACACAAAATAGTACCAAGGAAGTGAGGCTCCGGAATAACTGGAGCACTGTCAACACTGCTGGTAGAGCTTCTAAGTATCAAATCCGCCTGTCTGCTGACCTGCGCGGCATGAAACGCAGCGTCCACAAGAAGGGACGTCAGTACGAATAGTGTACCGAGTATGTAAGGCATGAATAGTAGCATACGGAAATAACGACATAAGAGAATAATAGCACATGTCCTGAGATAGAAACATAACCTGTATATATATATATATATATATACCCTTGGCAGGTGCTATGCGTACTTAGCTTTCCTTTAAGAATCTTTCCTTGTTCATATACATATACATATAAAATAGTACATCTCATATTGCCGAGGCGTCGGCAGCCGATCCATTTAACCATAAATATACACATCCCGCGTCCGGGACGATATCATATCATGTAATGCCAACTGATCAGGTGGATATGCGTTCATAACGCTCTGCCCTTACCTCCATTTCCCCCGTATACATATGCATATATCATGTACATATATCAACGTCTATAGCGCTCTAGCTCTTTTATCATATACATATACGTGTGTCATGTAGGTACATCAGCGTCTATAGCGCTCTAGCTCTTTCGTCATGTGCATATTTTAAAAATATATACGCATATCCTACATACATTTACATGTCTTATATGCATTTACGTATCCTATAAACATATATCTCATATGCACGCAGGAGAGCCCAAAGAAGCATCATGTAGTCATCGGAGTGACGTAAAGTCGGTAACCTCTGATTACATTATAGAATACTCGTGATCGCTTTGTCTCACCTTGAAGGAACGAGTATTTTAAGGTGAGACTATCAACGGGGAATAATATTAAAGTAAACGTAGAACGAAATCGGGGCATCATAGATGACAGTTCATAGACTTTGAAATCTTTTAGAAAATAAAGTCATAGCTAGGAAATATAAATAATATTCAAAAATTAGTTTATCATTTTCATGTTTACATAAGATACTTAGCTTAGTCATCTTAGTCATAGAGTCGTTCCGGTAGTACGTATCATAGGCATATTCTCTTATCTAACATCATTGTTATCATTATCGTCATGGAAGTGCCCTCGTTAGAGGAGTCACAGTACTTATCATTTGGTAACGAAATCAGGATAAAAGTTCCCTTTGGATTCACTTTAAGTAAGTCAAGCAAGACTGTAAGGAAATATCCGAGAGTAGCGGGCCCACCTCGGGCGGGATGGGGTGACGTATATGATTTACATATATTACGTGTCATGTCATTACTTGTGAGGGTCCTAGGGTAATCGGGTCCCACTTATGCAAGTTCTAAGGGTTTAAGAGGTCTTTCCATCATTTGCACACTTTCTAGTTCAATTCTATTGAACAAAAAGTGGAAAACTTTGGATGCGGATTCCGGGGGCTAGGGTTGTCCCCGAGGCTCGTACTCGACTTATTACATCTAAGACATGCCATAGAAAGAAGAGTGAAGCCTTACATACCTCTTTCCGCTCCTTTTGCTATTCCAAATTCACGTCGCAATCTCGTCAAAATCTGCAAATTGGTCATGTTTACCAAAACTCTTATTAGGGTACTTAGAGTTGAATTCTTAAGGAAACATTTGGCTACCGAAATTTCGGCAGCACTTCCCCTATAAATACTCCATCCCACCAAGTTCAACTTGGCTAATTTCAATCAACAACAATCCCGGGAATTCAAACCCGGCCAAAATATCAACCACAATTCCAACAACAACAATACTAACAACTTCCATATTCAATCAACTTACTACTTCTTCCAAAAACTTTCTAACTTTAATGAAAACAACAACAACCTCATAATCTATATTCCAACAACATCATACTAAATAAAATTGACTCATTCTCTTCCATGTTTTCACCATAACCACATGACCAACACCAACATACACACTACAACTTCTCAAAATTCATTCAACTTCCATTTTCCACATATCATTCACAACAATAACAACCAAACACTAATTAAAATAATTTAAGCATGACTCCTACACATATATACATACACACGGCCATGTACTATATTTCTCTCCTTCATGAATTTCATCCATTTTAGCATACTACAACACATATAAACCATATATAACACATAAAAAAAGATCAAAACTCACCTTTCTTCTTCAACTTCTCACTTGACTACAACTTGACAATTTGTATGATTTTGAATTTTTCTTGTTCCAGCAACAACTCCACCTTGTTAATCACCCTTTACTTGGTAGAAAATAATTTTTGAAGAATTGTTATCAATTTTTCCTTGGAAATTTGATCTTGGCCGAAATGGCCTTCAACTTTCTCCTTCTCTTTCTTGTTCTTCAACTTCTTGAATATTCTAGAGGTTGTGTGATAAAGATGACTTAGTCATCTTATTTATTGACCAAATTTTATGTAATATGGGCTTGGGCCATAACCATGGCCGGTTGGGCCTCACAAATTTGGGCCTTATTATTGTTTTTGATTTTTTTGGGCCAACTCGGTTTGGTCCCGAGTTGGGCCTAGCCCACTGACCTTTCGACCTTAAAACGTTCATATCTCCTTGTACCGACGTCACCTGGGGAACCACGACCTATGGTTGGAAAGATAATTAAATTATCTACAACTTCTAGTTCTTGGTACTTTTCCAAATTCCAAACTTATAATACCGTGTTTGCCCCTTGAAGTCAGATCACCCGAAAACGTTTTCTTAAAATATTCGTTTGGAGGACTTCCACTTTGATTTGGCCCAAGGGTCCTTCTTGAGTTGTGTTTAACTTCTCATATGTGATTCATATGAATTTTCAGATGTCCCAAAAAAATCTTGATGTGTGGGTCCCATCTCAGCAAATAATCTGACGTTCAAAAATACGGGATATAACATTCTCCCCCCCTTTAGAACATTCGTCCTCAAATGTTAAACTGGCCTCATAGTGTATCATAATACTTCGGGGGAGGTCTCCTTCGTAGACATCTCACATGTCGCTTAGGTCGCTTTTATGTCGTAAGTCCATTGAGTAAGCTCCGAACGTTGGCCCCACGTTAATAAGTCCCCTTTCTGTCACGCTTTCTCCTCTTCCGTTAGTCTTGTCCGTTTCAGCCTACATGACTTTTATAGGGTTTGTAACCACTCCACACACTCTAATTTACATTGGACTACCTAGCTTCACATTCGTCTCTTGTTCCCACATTTGTGAAAATTTCAGCATATTTTCCAGGGGGTCACCCATCATGAAATTACTCTCACCTAGCACGCTTAACCTTGAAACTTTAGAGCATTTCAGCGTCTTAGCGTTAGTATTTTCGCCCCCACTCCCTCGCACTACTTATATCACATATTATGGAACGAGTTGGGGTCTTAGCAGTTTTCGAAACGCCGCGTAACACATCTCTTCTTTTATTTACAGTTCTAACCTCCGCAATCTCTAGTATTCGTCTTCTTACCTGTGCGTATGGCTACCTTTCGTCCTAATTTCTGAATTCTTAATATGATCAGCAATATAAAGGCAACGTAGGATAGGATAGAATCCGAATCAATTAACATACACATCATAGAAGGTGCCGAAAAAGTACCTGTGGCCGCGTCTGCGGAAGGCTCAGGGTTCTGTCGTCCTCTCAATGCATATAGGCGGTGCGGAGGACCAGCTGAACTAGGTGTCCCTCCTCTACCTTGGCCGCGGCCCGCTTGAGCTTGGGAAGTCTGTCCAAGAGGGCGTACGGTCGACGATGAACCAACCGCGGACCCGACGGGCTGGGCTTGGTCTCCCTCATACCTCAGTGGGCAATCACGCATCAAATGGCCAACCCGCCCACAAGTATAACATGCACCTGTACCTGCGCGACACTCTCCAGAATGTGGTCTACCACATCGCGCACACCGTGGCGGGGGTGGCATCATCCTGCTAGAATCAGCTCTATACTGGGATCCTGACGCCTTAGTACCCTGATCTGGTCGCGAGTGAGTAGAACGGTCAAGTCCCCTATCCGTAAATCGAGGCGGTGCACTGGCCGCCGGTTGTTCTGAATGCCTGAATAGCTCTTGTGCCTGTCCCCCTCTGTACTCGCTTCTAGTCCTGGAAAACCTGCCCCTTTTTCTGGAACCCCTATCTGGGTAACGCTCCTCTCGCCGTGGCTGATATTGTTCCTCCAGATTTTGGGCGTGGGCCTGGATTCGAGTAATAGTCATCCCGTCCTGGAGTGAAGCTGTCAAACATTCCTTAACCAAATGTGGCCCTAGCCCACTCACAAATCGGTGTACATGATCTCCCTTATCCGCTATCATGGCTGGGGCATACCTGGCTAATGAATTTAAATGGAGGCTGTATTCTCGAACGCTCATATTTCCCTGTCTCAGGTTTAAGAACATATCGGATCGAGCCCGTCGAACCTCTGGCGGTAGGAAATGTCGCAGGAACGCCTCAGTGAACTCCTGCCAAACCGGAGGGGGTGCATTTGCTCCCCTCGATGATATCCAGCTACTGTACCACAGAACTGCCACATCCCGCAGCCTGTATGAAGCCAACTCTACGGATTCCGTATCCGAAGCATGTATGATCCCCAGAGTCCTCAGCATCTCATCTATAAAACTCTGCGGGTCCTCCTCTGGTTTTGATCCATAAAACTCTGGAGGCTTCAGGGTGATAATGTCGCGGGCCCTTGCACTTACCGCTCTGCCTCCCAGGTCTACATCTTGCCGCTGAGCCTGTGCGGCAACGAGCTGGGTTAATAACTGGATGGCCTCTGCCATCTGCTGGCCCGGAACTGCTGGCGGTGGAACTGGAGGTGCGGGGGCTGGAGCTGGAACTCTTTCCTGCTCTGCTGGTGCAGGGGGAGCAGGAACAGTCTGAGGGGGAGCCTCATTATGAGATTCTTCTTCTTCTTGCTCCCGTTCAACTCTGCTGGCCGCCACCCCCTTGGCTTTCTCGGCCATCGTAGCCTTTTTCTTCGGCGGCATTAATGAAACCATAACACAGGTTTAGGAAAAGGAATATGGAAGCCTGGCAATTTAGCTCTATCGCACGATTTCAGAATGCAAAGAAGGTCACATTTCCTAAATGCCCTGTAGCCTCCTGTTTATAAGTGTGGCGCGCAACACACCCATAAACAAGACTCTACTGGACACGGCTCGTAGACAAACTCCTAGGACCGAACTGCTCTGATACCACTTCTGTCACGACCCGTCTAGGGGCCGTGACGAGTACCCGATACTTGTACCGAGCACCCCTTGTCTATCGTTTTACCTTTACCTCTTAGCAAGCCATGTAAACAGAGCCATTTTGTTTTTGAACATTAACATTAGCGGCGTCATTCTGAACATAGACTAATAAACTTCGTTATCACTTATACATCAACATTAACATGCCAAAACACCATATATCTAACTGTACTTAACTGACTGTACATAACTGTCTACGAGCCTCTAGACGTAGTACACTTATACATAGAAAGGGCTGAGTACTGCTGTGCCCGAATATATATACACAAAATAGTACCAAGGAAGTGAGGCTCCGGAATAACTGGAGCACTGTCAACACTGCTGGTAGAGCTTCTAAGTATCAAATCCGCCTGTCTGCTGACCTGCGCGGCATGAAACGCAGCGTCCACAAGAAGGGACGTCAGTACGAATAGTGTACCGAGTATGTAAGGCATGAATAGTAGCATACGGAAAGTATAAAACGGAAATAACGACATAAGAGAATAATAGCACATGTCCTGAGATAGAAACATAACCTGTATATATATATATATACCCTTGGCAGGTGCTATGCGTACTTAGCTTTCCTTTAAGAATCTTTCCTTGTTCATATACATATACATATAAAATAGGACATCTCATATTGACGAGGCGTCGGCAGCCGATCCATTTAACCATAAATATACACATCCCGCGTCCGGGACGATATCATATCATGTAATGCCAACTGATCAGGTGGATATGCGTTCATAACGCTCTGCCCTTACCTCCATTTCCCTCGTATACATATGCATATATCATGTACATATATCAACGTCTATAGCGCTCTAGCTCTTTTATCATATACATATACGTGTGTCATGTAGGTACATCAGCGTCTATAGCGCTCTAGCTCTTTCGTCATATGCATATTTTAAAAATATATACGCATATCCTACATACATTTACATGTCTTATATGCATTTACGTATCCTATAAACATATATCTCATATGCACGCAGGAGAGCCCAAAGAAGCATCATGTAGTCATCGGAGTGACGTAAAGTCGGTAACCTCCGATTACATTATAGAATACTCGTGATCGCTTTGTCTCACCTTGAAGGAACGAGTATTTTAAGGTGAGACTATCAACGGGGAATAATATTAAAGTAAACGTAGAATGAAATCGGGGCATCATAGATGACAGTTCATAGACTTTGAAATCTTTTAGAAAATAAAGTCATAGCTAGGAAATATAAATAATATTCAAAAATTAGTTTATCATTTTCATGTTTACATAAGATACTTAGCTTAGTCATCTTAGTCATAGAGTCGTTCCGGTAGTACGTATCATAGGCATATTCTCTTATCTAACATCATTGTTATCATTATCGTCATGGAAGTGCCCTCGTTAGAGGAGTCACAGTACTTATCATTTGGTAACGAAATCAGGATAAAAGTTCCCTTTGGATTCACTTTAAGTAAGTCAAGCAAGACTGTAAGGAAAAATACGAGAGTAGCGGGCCCACCTCGGGCGGGATGGGGTGACGTATATGATTTACATATATTACGTGTCATGTCATTACTTGTGAGGGTCCTAGGGTAATCGGGTCCCACTTATGCAAGTTCTAAGGGTTTAAGAGGTCTTTCCATCATTTGCACACTTTCTAGTTCAATTCTATTGAACAAAAAGTGGAAAACTTTGGATGCGGATTCCGGGGGCTAGGGTTGTCCCCGAGGCTCGTACTCGACTTATTACATCTAAGACATGCCATAGAAAGAAGAGTGAAGCCTTACATACCTCTTTCCGCTCCTTTTGCTATTCCAAATTCACGTCGCAATCTCGTCAAAATCTGCAAATTGGTCATGTTTACCAAAACTCTTATTAGGGTACTTAGAGTTGAATTCTTAAGGAAACATTTGGCTACCGAAATTTCGGCAGCACTTCCCCTATAAATACTCCATCCCACCAAGTTCAACTTGGCTAATTTCAATCAACAACAATCCCGGGAATTCAAACCCGGCCAAAATATCAACCACAATTCCAACAACAACAATACTAACAACTTCCATATTCAATCGACTTACTACTTCTTCCAAAAACTTTCTAACTTTAATGAAAACAATAACAACCTCATAATCTATATTCCAACAAAATCATACTAAATAAAATTGACTCATTCTCTTCCATTTTTTCACCATAACCACATGACCAACACCAACATACACACTACAACTTCTCAAAATTCATTCAACTTCCATTTTCCACATATCATTCACAACAATAACAACCAAACACTAATTAAAATAATTTAAGCATGACTCCTACACATATATACATACACACGGCCATGTACTATATTTCTCTCCTTCATGAATTTCATCCATTTTAGCATACTACAACACATATAAACCATATATAACACATAAAAAAAGATCAAAACTCACCTTTCTTCTTCAACTTCTCACTTGACTACAACTTGACAATTTGTATGATTTTGAATTTTTCTTGCTCCAACAACAACTCCACCTTGTTAATCACCCTTTACTTGGTAGAAAATGATTTTTGAAGAATGTTTATCAATTTTTCCTTGGAAATTTGATCTTGGCCGAAATGGCCTTCAACTTTTCTCCTTCTCTTTCTTGTTCTTCAACTTCTTGAATGTTCTAGAGGTTGTGTGATAAAGATGACTTAGTCATCTTATTTATTGACCAAATTTTATGTAATATGGGCTTGGGCCATAACCATGGCCGGTTGGGCCTCACAAATTTGGGCCTTAGTATTTGTTTTGATTTTTTTGGGCCAACTCGGTTTGGTCCCGAGTTGGGCCTAGCCCACTGACCTTTCGACCTTAAAACGTTCATATCTCCTTGTACCGACGTCACCTGGGGAACCACGACCTATGGTTGGAAAGCTAATTCAATTATCTACAACTTCTAGGTCTTGGTACTTTTCCAAATTCCAAACTTATAATACCGTTTTTGCCCCTTGAAGTCAGATCACCCGAAAACGTTTTCTTAAAATATTCGTTTGGAGGACTTCCACTTTGATTTGGCCCAAGGGTCCTTCTTGAGTTGTGTTTAACTTCTCATATGTGATTCATATGAATTTTCAGATGTCCCAAAAAAATCTTGATGTGTGGGTCCCATCTCAGCAAATAATCTGACGTTCAAAAATACGGGATATAACAAAGATGTTCCAGCGACGTTGGTAAACTGCATTTGCTCCTGGAGTGCTGCCGTGTCAGAGTATATGTGCTATGATTTCTGATTAATGTTAGAGACTTTGCAGACAGAGTCGTGGGTATAGAATGTCAGTTTTGTAAGCGGCTCCATCAGCCGATATGTCATTCTGTGTTATGTAATAAATTCTACATGATTACAGATTTTGTTGGATTCGATAATAACGATGAAAAAGAATATTTCTGAAAGTTGTACTTTGTATTTCATCTTTATTTGATTTAAAAGTCTAAGAAGATTATGTGTGCACTAAGGGTCTGAGGGTTCGCTCGGCCCTAAGTAAGGGTCGGGTGCCCATCGCACCTTAGCGAGATTAGGGTGTGTCAAAGTGGTATCAGAGTAGGTTTTCCTAGGGGTTGTCTGCAAAGTCGTGTCCAGTAGAGTCCTGTTTATGGGTGTGAATCCGCCCACATTTATAAACAGGAGGCTACAGGGCATCTAGGGATTGTTGCGCTTCTTTCTGTCTTAGACCGTGCGATAGAGCCAAGTCATAGGAAATGAGAATTCCTTATATAAGCTTTATATACGACGGAAGGAGGTAAGTAATGATATGGAAAGTTATGGAAGTAAGCCTTGATACATTTGTTCTGTTATTTGGAAATTGGAAGCTCTGGGTGGCTGGAATATGTCGTATGACTGTATGCCCTGTGAGGCATTGTTGGTATTTGCTGTGTGTGGATTCTGAATAGTAAGAACTGTAAAAGAAGATTCTGCCAGAATTGTTCAAAACTCAGGTCATTTAGTTGAGTACGCCTAACAGGAAGAAGTGTGGAAAGGGAATATCGTAAACAGACCATAAGTGGGATGTGATATTTTAGAGAAGCTATGGATTTGGCATGACATGAAGAATAATAGCGAGAAGGACGATTAGCAGTCCGAAGGATTGCAATGGATAACATTCGAGGCTTAGTAGGAACAAGGTCTGTTGGAGGATTCAGAGAGTCGACAATCAGTTTTGCTATATATTATTATACAAGAATGGTGAGTGGGAATCCGAACAGACTGATATCCGAATACTTACAAGTAACGGCGACGAAGGTATATTTGCTACCATCGGGAATCTAGGAATCTAGGACGAAGAGTAGTACACATATGAGTGAAAACTGAATATTGAGGATTGAAAAGGGTAAAATAGTAATTGTAAAGGAGAAAGACATGTTACGAAAATGTCTCGAAATCCGTAAGACCTCGACTTGCTCCAGATCATGTAATGAAGGTCATGCGAGGAAGTGGACGCGATTATATCAGCATTAAGTCACCAGATTTCATCAAAGTTTCGGGGTTAAGCGTGCTGGGGTGAGAGAAATCTTAGGATGGGTGACCCTCTAGGAAGTGCACTAAAGTTCTGTAAATTCAGATACAAGAGATAAGTGAAGGTTAGAGTAGCCTAAGGGAAACTAAAATATATGGGAAGGTTGGAGACCCTAAGAGGTCGCGTAGGACGAGGCAGACTAGACTGGTGAAGAGACAGAGAGTGCATCACAGCTCTAGAATTTGGATAGGCTTGAATAGCGTTTGGAGGTATTTTGTGAGCAAGTTGGCAGTAATTATTTGAATGCGCATGATATCCCCTATGTGATTATATTGACGGACATGTGATGTGTGTCCCAGCAACCGGTGCTACGATATGGAAGGCATCAATCGAATAAGGGTACTGAAGTTCAAGTGATAGCAAAAATAGATGGTACGAGTGTTACAAGATAAGCTGCTATTATTTTTACTACGGGTTAAGATTGGAAATTTTAATACAACGATATTTGGAAAAGAAAGAGTGTGAGTAAATGGAAGGCAAGGAGATCAGATGTCGGGAAAAGATGCAAGTTAAGAAAACCTTGGTGAGTGAAACCGCCGAGAGAAATTACCGGTAAAGGTACGAGACTATTTGGATAAAAATTCAAAGGTAGGCACGTGAAAAGGATAAAGTATGGTAACATGGAACAAAAGAGGAATGTGTGGAGTTCGAAAACCAATTTCAATAAGTGGGACTGAAGGAATAGTGACTATGACGAGGGATGTGAAGCAAGAAAAGAATGATTAGGCCTTGCGACGATGCTTGGAGATTTAGGTCCTTGAAAGGTATATAAAGGAATAAAATGTGCAGCTATATTAATATGGTTGCCTCGGACATGGAAATGCTTTCCGGAAAGGATGACTTGGAAATAATACGAATTTGCGCGTTTAAGGTAAAAATTTTACGAACTTCAGAGCCGATGCCACAAATGGCAAAAGAAGAAAAGTGTCCGAGGAGGAAGGAACCTAGGGAAGGTTAAGGATGAAAGTAGGAAAAGTATACTAATGGGTCGACATTGTTGATTGGGAGATTAATGGTGTGGAGCAAAAATTCATGTGAGGTCTGGAAGATTTGATCTCAAAGGAAATGGAATGCAATCCAAGGGACGTGCATGGGAGACCGCTCGGTCACAGCATCATAAACATGGTTAAAGGTTCGATGAGCGAGAATAGAGGGAATGTAATCTGTAAGGAATTTATGCTAAGGTCAAAGTAGCAGGACGCTCGAGACAACATGGACGCACTGTCCCACCACAAGCGCGTAGTTAAGAAGCACTACGAGTAAGTAAGCTAAATGGGTGAAAAGATTTAATAGTGGATAGGAAGATATGGGAATGTTGACAAGAATGATAATGTAGACAGAAAATGAAAAGGAAAGCTTATGGTAAGAAGTTTCGATATGTTGTGCACAGAGTTGGAAGGAAAGACGAGGATTAAGGTATAAACGAAGACTTCACAAAAGGACTATTGGCATATAAAGAACCCCTTAAGGGGGGGGGGGGGGGGGGGGAGGCCATATTATATTAGGCTTAAAAGGAATCATAACAATTTCAAGAGCCAGAAAAGGAAATTTATTAGCTCGGGGCTAGAATTCAAAACATATCGGCATACCAAGAGAATACATGAAAGAAGTAAAAACAAATTGACAATGAGTGTATCATGAGGCCGGCATGAAGGGAAAGGATGGAAGACGCCTTAAGAGAATGCTTCATGCCAACATGAATTATGATATGTTCAGAACATGATTTGAATCCCTCATATCGGGCAAATTTGCGCCGTACCTAAGTACGTAGCGACATGTTTTAAATAGTAATAAAAAGAGCAAGAAAGGGCTACAAGCTAAGTTCATAAAGGATAATGGAGAGAATGATAAGACTCAAGGGATATTTCGGACAACAACGACTATTAAACAAAAATACCAACGATTGGTAGTTTGGAAATTTTTGAAGGAAAGAAAGGACGCAGTGCCTATGAGTGAAATAAAAGAGTTCATCGGATACTAGAAAATAGTTCATGGACCATTAATTATACGGAGCATGAGAATATACGCTATGAACTTATATGAATCATCGATGTGAAGCGATGCTCGATCATATTTGTAAGGTATCCCCACCGGAGAGCAAACAAGAAATAACGAAGGACGCTGTGAGCGCCAATACAAAGAAATCAAAGACAAGTATTGTCGAGAAATGTGAGGGAAGGAAATAAAGAAAAAGTTGTAGTAAGAACTCGAAGATGTTACGAACTAAGAAGTTAGGTGAATTCGGATCATAGTCACTATAAGCGCAACTGGACTGCGAAGGATAATAATTGGCAAAGAAACATTACGTACATATATTTTTGGGTACATATTTGGAATGAAAGATTAAAAAGGATAGTGACAAAGACATAAAGAAACAGGGGGCGAAGAAAGGAGAACACCAAAAGCCGATGGATATTTATAGCATGATAAGCAAGACTGCAATACTGTGGGTCAGGTAAGAGCAAGGGATAGCCTGTGGCCATATCAGATCATCAAGTGAAGATTACGTACCAAAAATGTGGCTTTTGTTAAGGTATTGTGGCGGAATGATAACTGGGAAGAAATGACCTGGGAAGCTGAAGAAGAGATGAAGAAGAAGTACCCTCACTTGTTTCCTATGCCTACAGGTAATCTAAATTCCTTAATTGATTATACTGATTGGTGAATGAATTATATGTGATGACTATAAAAGCTAACCTCCCCGAAATGCTTGTAAGACCCTATAAGACTAGTTTAACATTCGAGGACGAATGTTCTAAAGGGGGGGAGGATGTTATATCCCGTATTTTGCACATTCGTATATTTTGAGATAATTGCGACAAGTTAAAGACAAGGCTATATTTTGATCTTGTTTGGTATATAAGTTGGTTATAAAAAAAAATTTGATGTGGAAATATTAAGAAAGGCTAGGGGTAAAAAGGGAAATTCGCAAGATGACTCATGAAAATATGGAGGGAGGCTAAGGGAAAATTTGAAATTTGGAAAATAAATCTTCATGAAGTGCAAAACAAAAAAAAAAGGATTGGGCTTGATAAAAATTGGGCCAAGTGGCCGGCCATGGGGGGTGGTCCAAGGACCACATGGAGGCCTAATATATATACATAAAAAGATGACCATTTATTCACATTTTTCATTCTTAACACTTGGAAAATAGAAGAAACTTGGAGAAGACCCCAAACAAGGGAGCTATTCGGCCAAGTGAAGGGAAAATTGAAGCCTTCCCAAATTTGATCCAAAAAAATAGTTTCTTCTAGTATTCCCACTAATTCAAAGGTCCTCTTTAACGTGGTATAATTGTTGGAGCAAGAAAACCTCTCTTTGTTGCAAGTTCATAATTCTAGACAAAAGGGAAATCAAGGGAAAAAGGTAAGAATTAATCTTCTTTTATATGTTATGGATGGTTGTGTATGTTGTAGTATGTAGAAATGGGTAAAATTCATGAAAATATGGATGTATGTATTGTGGCCGTGTGTATGTGTGTGTGTGTAGGAATAATGACTCAATTATTTTATCTAGTGTTTTGGTTGTTGTTGTTGTGGATTCTATATTGATAATCAAAGCTTGATGATTCTAGTTGAAGTTGTAAGTGTTGGAGAGTTGTTTTAGAAGCTAAAGTGACTATAATATCACTTCTTGTAATTATGGAAAATAATGTTGCTAGCATGTGAATCGTTGGTATAGTCCATGAATTTGAAAGAAGAAAATGTATTGTTGTTGCTTTTGTTGCATTTGGAAGGTTTCGGGTGGAATGGAGTTTTGGTTGGATTGTTTGAATGTTGTGCGGATTGTTTGAAATGTTCTTGAGCCTTGTTTAAATGACATTGGATTAGTGTTGGAGTATGCGAACATTGGCGTTGGTTTGATTGTATGTAGTTAAAGTGAATGTAAACGGAATGCCGTTGAATTATGTCAAAGCGGGTTACTAATGTTGGAATATGTTTCAAATAGATTGTTGGTATTGTCGAAATAATTGTTGGTATGGTTGTTGATAAATTTGGCCGGCTTGAATTCTCGGGGTTGTTGTATTTACAGGGGAAATGCTGCCGAAATTTCTGTAGACAAAGTGTTAGTTCAGGATAAGGTTCTTGGACATCTACATCTAATGTTTGTTACTCACTAATATTGTTATAGATTTTGGAAAGGCCAAGACTTAAGTTCGGATTAGCTAAGGAAGCAGACAAGGTATGTAAGGCTTACCCTTTCTTTCTTTCTTTTGGCATGATCTTTATGAAACGAGCAAATGACATATATGTATGATTTCACAGAAATTTCCTATTCTTAGAGCCACTAGGATGGCTAATATTCTTGACTTCCATAAGTTGTTTCATATGGTTTTGATGCGTATCTATGATGTCCGAAGTTCGTTTGATAAGTTTCCAAATGGCATTCGAAAGATAATTGATATGACTAAGGTTTTGATCTTCAAATGCTAGTACGTTCGATTATGATGTGTTCATGGTTCGCCGAACCATATATGTGTATATGTATATTCTGATCTTATGATGTGATATTATGATGTGTGACGGAGATTACGGAGCAAATCTTCTGGAGTATGATGTGTGTGGCGCCAAAGGCAGGGTGGCGCCACGTTCCCCGGGTCCCGCAAGGGGCCGGATACCGTTCCTGGCATGCATGATTCGTGTTTCCAGTATGTTGTTTTTATTACTCTGCATATCGTGCTTATTATCTGTACTAACCTGCTGCACGCTCCGCAGCAATATAACATATGTATATGGATCGGGCTGCACGTTCCGCAGCAATATATTTATGGATCGGGCTGCACGTTCCGCAGCAATATGTTTATGGATCGGGCCGAACGTTCCTCGGCACTAATATGTTATATATGGATCGGGCCGTACGTTCCTCAGCACTATTATGTTTCATATGAATCAGTTATATGTATATGTATATGATGACATACGATGTTGGCACGCACGGTCTGTGTTTGGAAAGTAAGCATTTTGGCACTCAGGACGATCTACCTATTTTCTGTACTTCTTTTGACATATGACATCGGTATACACGATTTGCATTCTGAAAAATAAGCATTTTGGTATTTTGAAAATGTATTTACTTTTGTACTGCTTGTTTCGATTATGGTTTTGTTTGCTGTATTCCATGCCTTACATACTCACCCCCTTTTCTTCGGGGGCTGCGTTTCATGCCGCGCAGGTACACCCAGATGAGTAGAAGCCATTATAGAAGATGTTCCAGCGGCGTTGGCAAGCTCCATTTCCTCCTGCAGTGCTGCCGAGTCAGAGTATATGTGCTATGATTTCTGATTAATGTTAGAGACTTTGCAGACAGAGTCGTGAGTATAGAATGTCAGTTTTGTAAGCGGCTCCATCAGCCGATATGTCATTCTGTGTTATGTAATAAATCCTACATGATTACAGATTTTGTTTGATTCGAGAATAACGATGAAAAAGAATATTTCTGAAAGCTGTACTATGTATTTCATCTTTATTTGATTTAAAAGTCTAAGAAGATTATGTGTGCACTAAGGGTCTGAGGGTTCGCTCGGCCCTAAGTAAGGGTCGGGTGCCCATCGCACCCTAGGGAGATTAGGGTGTGACACTTATCTCTATTTCTAACGGAATTTCGACAGCATTTCCTTTATAAACTAGACAAACCCGAAAATCCAATTTAGCTAAATTATCAGCAACAACGTCAAACAACAATATCGACAATCAATATACATCATAACTTAGATATTTCCATCCATTTAACTCCACTGAAACAGCCCCACCTTCATAAACCTCCCAAAAATGCCAAACGAGCTTTTAACATTATTTCCTCCGTTCTAATCCGTTAAAACTCTAAATAAACACTTTAATAAAATAATAGGAACCTTATACATACCTTAGCAGCAGATCAATCACGAAATATCATCCCCCAAGCTCAATAATTAGCTTAAAACGATGACGACAACTCGTACTACACTTTATCCTTCACGAAACTGGGGATTCGGGGCCTCGAACTTGATCGAACCCTTGCTTTATCTCTCTAAAATCCCCTCACTCTCTCTCTCTCTCTCTCTCTGTACCATGTTCTGGACTTTTTGGTATGAAATGAGGATGATAAGGGTTAAAACCTCCCTTAAATAGCAAGGGAAGTGGGCCTGACCCGACTTGGAGTCGGGTTGGGCCGAGCCCACTGCCCAGCTTGACCTTTCCATCGTAAAACTTCAATAACTTTTTATCCCTATATCGTGTGAAGGCCCATGACCTATGGTTGGAAATATAATTCCATTATCCACAACTTTCATATTTGTGGTTTTCCCAAATTCCCAAATAATGATTGGGTTATGGCCTCCCGAAGTCAGATCACCCGAAAACGTAACTTAAAAATATTTTTTTGGAGGGCTTACACTTGGATTTGGCTCAAGGGTCCTTCTTGAGTTGTGTTTAACTTCACATATATTGTCCATATTACTTATCATATGTCCTTTATAAAAATCCCATCATGTGGGCCCCACCTCAGCTTGCGGTTACGAGGGCTATATATCTTTTAACGTATCATTCCAATCATATTGTACGAATTCCAAATATCATACTCATGCTATCCTCATGCTACTACAGTAGAATTTCATTCTTTATACTTGTAATATTTGCTCCTCCTTGAGCTCACATTAAGCTGTCCGTAGCCTTAGTAACACGAAATATTCTGGGGTGTAACATCCTTCCCCTCTTAGAAACATTCGTCCTCGAATGATAAATGAAGACTAATACTCGCATCCAATTCCAATGCTTACTATTATCACTTAACCCTTCACAATTCTTAAAGTGCTTTTCAATACTTATCTTTCCTCTATAAGCTTCAACTTCCCTTAACCACATTTATGCTTTCAGTTATATTGATTTCTATAAGGGACACATTACTTTCTTTCCTAAAACACGTGTAATCACGTTTCTCTCTCTTCCTTGTTTCATTCTTTACTCGTTTAAGCTTACTCTTTTTATACTAACTCACCTCTCGAATGACTCCTTGCTTATCATTGCTTCCCCCTCTTAAGTCTCTTCTCATAATCTTATCACATTATCCGAATCACACTAATCTTAGTGTATCAACCTTACTTCTAATCCCCGAGAGAACTTATCTTAACCCTCCCTTCAGTCAATTTACAACTATTATTAACCTTTCATTCTTCAGTTTACACTTGTGTATCTTACTGATCATAGCACACATATATATACTGATCACAATCAACTTTAACAAAATTTTGGCAGAACCTCCTCTGTAATTTGTACTACCCACCTGTATACTAACTAACAAGCAAGGAGTCATCATTTTAATCGTCTGACAATTCGGGCATTGAGCAACAAACTCCGCTATGTCCTTTTTCATGCAATCCCACCAATATAAACATCTGAAGTCATGATACATCTTCGTTGACCCTGGATGAACAGAATAACGGGCATAGTGTGCCTCTTCCATAACTTGTTGTCGTAGCCCTGCAACCTCAGGTACACATAGTCTGCCTTCATATCGTAACACGCCGTCAGGTGTAACTTCGAACGGGATCTTCTCCTTTTGAAGAGCTGTATCACTATAACGTGCCAGAATAGGGTCTTCGTACTAGTGCCTCTTTACCTCTTCTATGATAGAGGATTCAACAACTTCTCGAACAGAAACTCCACTGTCACACCCCGACTTTACTAGGTTGTGATGGGCACCCGACCCCATATCTGGAGCCGAGCGAACCCGTTGACTCTTATTACATATAGAAACTCTTGAATCAGTAAAGAAAGAAATACATAGTAAGCTCTCCAATATTTTTTTTTCTTTTCATCAGTAAACTCTGACATCATGTAAGACTCGTGACATGAAACATAATAACATATCGCCTGCTGGAGCCGCTTACAGACTGACAACCCAATACCCATTGCTCTGTCTGCAAATCCTCTAACATAGAACAAAACATCATAGCATATACTTGGACTTGGCAATTCTCCGGGACAAATGGAGTTCGCCATCTCCGCTGGAACATCTTCAGTAAGGTCTTCTAATCATTTGGGAGTACCTGCGCAGCATGAACGCAGCCCCCGAAGAAGAGGGGTCAGTACGAGCAATGTACCGAGTATGTAATGCAAGATTAGTAACTTAGCAAGAAATATGCGTATGAACAACAACTGCTTGGAAACATAGAACATGTCATAGGATAAAAGCGTAACCTGTACATATGAGGGCCGCTGAGGGCGGATACCATGCATGCTTAGCTTTCCTTTAAAAAAAAACATTTCTTGCTCAAATATATAAAAATAGAACATGTCATATTGCCGAGGCGTCGGCAGCCGATCCATTTAACCATAAATATATACATCCCGCGTCCGGGCATCCCGCGTCCAGGACGATGTCATGTCATATAATGCCAACTGATCAGGTGGATATGCGTATATAATGCTCTGGCCTCATTCCCATCTTCCCCGTATATATATACATACATCATGTATATATATATCAGTGTCTATAGCGCTCTGGCTCTTTTATCGTATACGTAGACATGCATCATGTACATATATCAGCGTCTATAGCGCTCTGGCTCTTTTATCATATACATTTACATACATCATATACATATACTTATAACATGCATACAACACGCTCGAGAGTCCAAGAAAACCATGTCCACGTCGGAGTGACGTATGGTCGGTAGCCTCCGATTACATTATGAAACAATCATGATCGTTATGCCTCACCTTGAAGGAACTAATATCATAAGGCGAGACTATCAATGAAAAATAGCATTAAGGGAAAACATGGGACAAGATCGTAAAGCTTATAAAACATTATTTCATGTACTTTAGAGTCTTTAGAAAATAGAGTCATGACAAAGGAATAGGGTTGGACTCAAGAACTAGTCCATTATTCTTGTGTTCATATTGAATCCTTCACTTAAGACTTTTAGACATACAATCATTCTCGTCATACTTGTCATAGACATATTCTCTTCCCTACTTCATCATTATCATTATCATCATAGAAGTATTCTCATTAGAATAGCTACATTACTTGTCGTTTGATAAGCGACATAAGGATCAAAAGTTTCCTTTGGATTCTACTTCAAAATAGGTCAAATGGAACAATAAGGAAAATCTGGGAACCATGGGCCCACCTCGGGTCAAATGAGGCGGCGTACCAAATTTACGTTCGTTACATTTCATGACGTCACTTGGGAGGGTTTTAGGGTAGTCGGGTCCTCTTTATACAAGTTTTAGATGTTTAGGAAGTTTTTCTAACATTTCGCACAATTTTCAGTTCAATTCTACTAACGAAAAAGGGAAAACTTTGGGTGCGGGTTCCGGAGAATAGAATTGTCCCCGCGGCTTGTATCCGACTTATTACGTCTAAGACATTCCATAGAAAGAAGGGTGAAGCCTTACATACCTTGTTCCGCTCCTTTTGATACTCCAAATTCACGTTCCAAATCCGCCAAAATTTACAAATTGGTCATGTTTACCAAAACTTAATTAGGGCCTTTAGAAGTTGATTCCTTAAAGTAACACTTTGTCTGCCGAAATTTCGGCAGCATTTCCCCTGTAAATATACCATCCCCGAGGTTCTGACTCGGCCAAATTTTAATCAACAATAATTCGGGAATTCAACCCGGCCAAACTATCGACAATATTACCAACAATCATGCCAACAATGTCAACAATTTAATCCAAGATACAATGTAACGTTGGCAACCTTTGTCACACAATCTAATGACATTTCATTCATATTCAATTCACATTGCATAACATTTAAATGATTCTACCGACATACTACTTCACCCGATGCCTTCCAATTCCAATAAGAACAATAACAACACACTCCCTTTCTCCTTCAAATTCATGAACTACATACTACAACATCATACTAATAACATCACACTACCTTCCATGATCCACAAACAATCACAACTTCATTTCCAACTACTAAATCCTCATTTAACATCATGGAATTCATAACACAACAATTAAAATACTTACTAAAATTGATTCATCATTTCTCCACAAATACAACTATTTTCAGCTAACACAACTACATATATATTTTCATGAATTCTTCATCCATGTCCATACATTTCAACAACTAATATACTACATAAAATTTGCTTACCATCCCATCACAATAAAACAAATATACACGGCCATACACACAATATACACTCACGGCCATACCTACAACACACATTATTTCTATGGTTTTCATTCATTCTTACAGACAACAATATTCACACACCATCCATAACACATAAAAGAGCATGAATCCTTACCTTCTTCCTTAACTTTCCACTTGACTAGAATCTTGGACTTGCCACAAAGGATAGTTTTCTTGCCCCAACAATTGCACCATGTTGAAGAGGGCCCTTGGATTAGTAGGAATACATGAAGAGACTAATTTTTGGAAGAAGATATCAAGGGCCTAGTTTTCCAAGGTCTTAGCCGAAATGGCCTTCCCTTTTCTCCTCCTCTCTTTCTTTCTTGATCTTTTTTGATTTTTCTAGACTTGGCAATTGATGAATTAGTCTTCCTTTCAAGACTTAGTCATATATATATATAAGCTTCCAAGCATGTGAGGGGCACATGCCCCTCTCTAGAGATTTCTTTCTTTTTCTTTTCTTTTTTTGAAATTTCTAAAACTGGTCAAAGAAGTCTAAAAGTCTTCTTAAGCAAGCTTGGTCCATACACTCTTTCATTATTTATAATTAGCCCCCTTTCACTTATGAAATGGCCACATGCTCCTTTCTTTATTTCCTAGAGAATTTTTCCATTTTCTTGAATTTCTCTTTTTACCCTTAACCTTTCTCAATATTTCCATACAACCGATGTTCATAAATAATATTTATAACCAACTTGTACATTAAATTGCATTTGGAAGATGGTCGTTCCCTTAACTCACCGCAACCACCATGAAATATCCAAACGTATAAATTACGGGATATAACATCCTCCCCCCCTTTAGAACATTCGTCCTCGAATGTTCAACTAACCTTGTGGGGTCTTGTAGTACTTCGGGAGGGGGTTTCTTTATAGTTGCCCTTTCTTCTCCATGTCCATTCAATATTTGTTATCCTACTTTCCTTACTATCAAACTCCTGGATCCTTACATGAGTCCTCATTCCATGTCATGGGTTTCTTTTATAGCTGCTCTTTCCGTCATGCCCGTTCCTTATCCTTTACCTTATTTTCCTTATAATCGAACCCCTTGACTTTTCATGAGTCACTGCTCCATGTCATAGATTTTTCTAACTCACTGCGTCACCTCAGTATCCTTGTTCTTTCTGGGTCCTTCCTTTTTTATTATTGTCTCGTCACCACACCTTAACGGAAACCATGTCTTAGTACACAATCCTTACTTAACGATTCAATGTAGTCGTAGACTATTTCTTTATCCTCAGGTCTATCTCTTAGTATATTCATTATTATTTCGCTTCTATTCTTCTCCCAAGTATTCTTGCGACGCGCTGACGTATTTTGAACTCTGATTCCAGGCTAATAGATTCCCTTTCCTGACACTTAATAGTGTTGCTATTCCTTTTTAGGTCCACTATAATATGGCCTCCCCCCCTTTAGGGGGCTCCTTATATGCTAACCGTCTTCGAGTACCATCCTTCTCTTGTTATTTCTTCATATGGGTTCTAAGGCTCGTGAACTATTCCTTTGGCCCTACTTATTGGAATCGGTCGTCAGACTCCACATTTTTCCCTTTTGATCTATATTGCCACACTCTATCCCTTCTCACACCTATCTTTTAAATTTGGGCCCAAGTAGTCTCGTGTCTTGTCGATAGCTTCTCTCGGAGTTTCTCCTTGCTAGATTTTCCTACTTTTCTTTCACTGCAATTTCTTATCGTTCACCCTTGTTCCATTAGCTCGCTCCCTTTTTTTTTTTCCTTTCCAACTATTAATGTATTAGATTCTCCAGTCTTAATCGGTCGCAGAGGCACTAACAACTTACCTTATAGCGCTAGTACCATTTACTTTCGCTATCGATCGGGCTTTGATTCCTTTGTTTGGTTAATGCCAACCTTGCCATAGTGCCGGTTACTGGAACTATGAGATTCACCTATACATTCATTTTGGAATATCCTACATCCTCACATATATATGTATATAGCTACTATCAACTAATCCACGAGGTACGTCCAAATGTCGTTCAAGCCTATCCTAATTCTGGGGCTGTGATGTACTCCCTGTCTCTTTACCGAGCTAATCCGCCTTGTCCTACGCGTCTTATTATGGTCTCTAACCATCCTATACACTCTAGTTTTCCTTAGATTATCCTAGCTTTTCATTTGTCTCTTATGTCTCAATTTATAAAATTTCTTGTCAACTTCCCAGGGGGTCACCCATCATGAAATTGCTCCCACCTGAGCACGCTTAACCGAAAAACTTCACTGGAATTCGATGTCTCAATGTTGATATTTTCGCGTTCACTTCCTTACATTACCTTTATTACATATTCTGGAGCAAATCGGAGTCTTACGGGCTCCGGGACATTTTTGGTAACACGTCCATTCTTTCATAATTACCATTTTACCCTTCTCGGTTCCCAATGTTCACTTTCCACCTGTGTGTATGACTACTTCCGGTCCTGGGCTTCCAGATTCCCGATGGTAATGATCGCACCTTCGTCGTCATGGAAAATCCTTAGCCTTTCTGAAATAACGCATCTCACTTATTACCTATTTACAGTATTTCCTTTCCACGCTTCTTCCTGTTAAGCATATCCGTTCTGGCAGAACCTCCTTTACCATTTATACTATTCCAGATCTGTTCGCAGCAAATATCGATAATGTTTCATAGAACTTACGGCTATATGACTTATTCCAGCCATCCAAAACTTCCAGTTCCAAGTATCAGAACAAAATATCTGGACTTACCTTTGTGACTTGTCATATCGTCACTCGCCTGCTCCCGCCGCTACCAGGCGTCTGCGGGAATTAACGGTTAGTATCAGGAATCTTATTTCCTATGACTTGGCTCTATCGCACGATCAGAGACAGAAAGAAGGTCAACAATCCCTAGATGCCCCGTAGCCTCCTATTTATAAATGTGGCCGGCTTCACACTTATAAACAGGACTCTACCGGACACGACTTTGCAGACAACCCTTAGACCGACCTGCTCTGATACCACTTTGTCACACCCCGACTTTACTAGGTTGTGATGGGCACCCGACCCCATATCTGGAGCCGAGCGAACCCGCTGACGCTTATTACATATAGAAACTCTTGAATCAGTAAAGAAAGAAATACATAGTAAGCTCTCTAATATTTTTTTTTTCTTTTCATCAGTAAACTCTTACATCATGTAAGACTCGTGACATGAAACATAATAACATATCGGCTGCTGGAGCCGCTTACAGACTGACAACCCAATACCCATTGCTCTGTCTGCAAATCCTCTAACATAGAACAAAACATCATAGCATATACTTGGACTTGGCAATTCTCCGGGACAAATGGAGTTCGCCATCTCCGCTGGAACATCTTCAGTAAGGTCTTCTAATCATTTGGGAGTACCTGCGCAGCATGAACGCAGCCCCCGAAGAAGAGTGGTCAGTACGAGCAATGTACCGAGTATGTAAGGCAAGATTAGTAACTTAGCAAGAAATATGCGTATGAACAACAACTGCATGGAAAGATAGAACATGTCATAGGATAAAAGCGTAACCTGTACATATGAGGGCCGCTGAGGGCGGATACCATGCATGCTTAGCTTTCCTTTAAAAAAAAAACATTTCTTGCTCATATATATAAAAATAGAACATGTCATATTGCCGAGGCGTCGGCAGCCGATCCATTTAACCATAAATATATACATCCCGCGTCCAGGACGATGTCATGTCATATAATGCCAACTGATCAGGTGGATATGCGTATATAACGCTCTGGCCTCATTCCCATCTTCCCCGTATATATATGCATACATCATGTATATATATCAGCGTCTATAGCGCTCTGGCTCTTTTATCGTATACGTAGACATGCATCATGTACATATATCATCGTCTATAGCGCTCTGGCTCTTTTATCATATACATTTACATACATCATATACATATACTTATAACATGCATACAACACGCTCGAGAGTCCAAGAAAACCATGTCCACGTCGGAGTGACGTAAGGTCGGTAGCCTCCGATTACATTATGAAACAATCATGATCGTTATGCCTCACCTTGAAGGAACTAATATCATAAGGCGAGACTATCAATGAAAAATAGCATTAAGGGAAAACATGGGACAAGATCGTAAAGCTTATAAAACATTATTTCATGTACTTTAGAGTCTTTAGAAAATAGAGTCATGACAAAGGAATAGGTGGACTCAAGAACTAGTCCATTATTCTTGGGTTCATATTGAATCCTTCACTTAAGACTTTTAGACATACAATCATTCTCGTCATACTTGTCATAGACATATTCTCTTCCCTACTTCATTATTATCATTATCATCATAGAAGTATTCTCATTAGAATAGCTACATTACTTGTCGTTTGATAAGCGACATAAGGATCAAAAGTTTCCTTTGGATTCTACTTCAAAATAGGTCAAATGGAACAATATGGAAAATCCGGGAACTATGGGCCCATCTCGGGTCAAATGAGGCGGCGTACCAAATTTACGTTCGTTACATTTCATGACATCACTTGGGAGGGTTTTAGGGTAGTCGGGTCCTCTTTATACAAGTTTTAGATGTTTAGGAAGTTTTTCTAACATTTCGCACAATTTTCAGTTCAATTCTACTGAACGAAAAAGGGAAAACTTTGGGTGCGGGTTCCGGAGAATAGAATTGTCCCCGCGGCTCGTATCCGACTTATTACGTCTAAGACATGCCATAGAAAGAAGGGTGAAGCCTTACATACCTTTTTCCGCTCCTTTTGATACTCCAAATTCACGTTCCAAATCCGCCAAAATCTACAAATTGGTCATGTTTACCAAAACTTAATTAGGGCCTTTAGAAGTTGATTCCTTAAAGTAACACTTTGTCTGCCGAAATTTCAGCAGCATTTCCCCTGTAAATATACCATCCCCGAGGTTCTGACTCGGCCAAATTTTAATCAACAATAATTCGGGAATTCAACCCGGCCAAACTATCGACAATATTACCAACAATCATGCCAACAATGTCAACAATTTAATCCAAGATACAATGTAACCTTGGCAACCTTTGTCACACAATCTAATGACATTTCATTCATATTCAATTCACATTGCATAACATTTAAATGATTCTACCGACATACTACTTCACCCGATGCCTTCCAATTCCAATAAGAACAATAACAACACACTTCCTTTCTCCTTCAAATTCATGAACTACATACTACAACATCATACTAATAACATCACACTACCTTCCATGATCCACAAACAATCACAACTTCATTTCCAACTATTAAATCCTCATTTAACATCATGGAATCCATAACACAACAATTAAAATACTTACTAAAATTGATTCATCATTTCTCCACAAATGCAACTATTTTCGGCTAACACAACTACATATATATTTTCATGAATTCTTCATCCATGTCCATACATTTCAACAACTAATATACTGCATAAAATTTGCTTACCATCCCATCACAATAAAACAAATATACACGGCCATACACACAATATACACTCACGGCCACACCTACAACACACATTATTTCTATGGTTTTCATTCATTCTTACACACAACAATATTCACACACCATCCATAACACATAAAAGAGCATGAATCCTTACCTTCTTCCTTAACTTTCCACTTGACTAGAATCTTGGACTTGCCACAAAGGATAGTTTTCTTGCCCCAACAATTGCACCATGTTGAAGAGGGCCCTTGAATTAGTAGGAATACATGAAGAGACTAATTTTTGGAAGAAGATATCAAGGGCCTAGTTTTCTAAGGTCTTAGCCGAAATGGCCTTCCCTTTTCTCCTCCTCTCTTTCTTTCTTGATCTTTTTTGATTTTTCTAGACTTGGCAATTGATGAATTAGTCTTCCTTTCAAGACTTAGTCATATATATATATAAGCTTCCAAGCATGTGAGGGGCACATGCCCCTCTCTAGAGATTTCTTTCTTTTTCTTTTCTTTTTTTGAAATTTCTAAAACTGGTCAAAGAAGACTAAAAGTCTTCTTAAGCAAGCTTGGTCCATACACTCTTTCATTATTTATAATTAGCCCCCTTTCACTTATGAAATGGACACATGCTCCTTTCTTTATTTCCTAGAGAATTTTTCCATTTTCTTGAATTTCTCTTTTTACCCTTAACCTTTCTCAATATTTCCATACAACCGATGTTCATAAATAATATTTATAACCAACTTGTACATTAAATTGCATTTGGAAGATGGTCGTTCCCTTAACTCACCGCGACCACCATGAAATATCCAAACGTATAAATTACGGGATATAACATCCACCATCTCCAGAATCAGCCAAACAGACTCCAAGGTTAGCTAGCCGGTAAATCTCACGGACCATCTCCTTCCTTTCTGGTTGCACATCTGTCAAGCTACCCATAGATTTACGGCTAAGAGCATCTGCTACAACATTTACTTTCCCTGGATGGTATAGAATATCAACATCATAATCCTTTAGTAACTCTAACAATCGTCTCTGTCGCAAATTCAGCTCCATCTGCTTAAAAGTATATTGGAGACTCTTGTGATCCGTATAAATATCAACATGAACACCATATAAATAATGTCTCCATATCTTCAAGGCATGAATTACCGTAGCTAACTTCAGATGATAAGTAGGATAATTCCTTTCGTGCTTTTTGAGCTGTCGGGAAGCATAGGCTATAACCCTGCCATGCTGCATCAATACACAACCTAGTCCAACACCTGATGCATCACAGTAAATAACATAGCCATCTGGTCCCTCTGGAAGAGTTAAGACTGGAGCCGTAGTCAGCTTGTCTTTCAACAACTGGAAGCTTTGCTCACATGCATTAGTCCACTGGAACTTGGTTGCCTTCTGAGTTAGCCTTGTTAGAGGCGCTGAAATTGAGGCAAACTTTTTGACGAATCTCCTGTAATATCCTGCTAGACCCAGAAAACTGCGTACCTCAGTAGGTGTCGTAGGTCTAGGCCAAGTCTTTACAGCCTCAATCTTCTGTGTATCTACCCGAATTCCATCAGCTCCAATAATATGCCTCAAGAATGCTACTAAAGTCAACCAGAATTCATATTTAGAGAACTTAGCACACAACTTCTGGTGTTAGAGCACCCTAAGTACCGTCCTCAAATGATCTGCATGCTCCTCTTCTGAACGTGAATAGACCAGAATATCATCGATAAATACAATCGCGAACATATCTAGGAATGGTTTGAACACTCGGTTCATTAAATCCATAAATACCGCTAGAGCATTGGTCAGCCCAAAAGACATAACTCTAAACTCATGATGCCCATATCGGGTCCTAAATGCAGTTTACGGAATATCTGCCTCCTTCACCTGCACCTGATGATAACCTGACCGTAAGTCTATCTTCGAAAACCATTTAGCACCCTGCAACTGGTCAAATAGATCATCAATCCTGGGGAGGGGATATCTATTCTTTATTGTTACTTTATTCAGCTGCCTATAATCAATACACATCCGCAGGGAGCCATTTTCTTTCTCATAAATAATACTGGTGCTCCCCAAGGTGATGTGATAGGCCTGATAAAGCCCCTTTCTAATAAGTCCCTCAGTTGCTCCTTTAACTCCTTCAGCTCTGCAGGTGCCATTTAATAAGGAGGAATAGATATGGGCTGAGTGTCTGGCAATACATCTATAGTAAACTCTATCTCCCGCTCAGGAGGAAGACCTGGAAGTTCGTCTAGGAATACATCTGGAAATTCATTAACTATCGGGACAGACTGAAGAGTCGGTACCTCTTCTTTCAGGTCATGCACAAGAACCAGATGATATATATTGTCACAACCCAACCCCATGGGCCATTACTAGTGTCACGACCCAACCCCATGGGCCATGACTAGTGCCCGAACGGGACACTCGTATACAAACCTGTTAGATATAGGCAGACTAAAACCAAAGACAGTATGGGGACTTGTAAAAGCAACTAAAGATTCATAACGTCACATATCATAAACCTGTCTCCTGAAGAGTCACAGCTAACCAAAGCATAGCACAATACGCAAGCCGACAAGGCTGCCACAACATACGGGAATATCCAAAACAAACCATATCGACACAGCTGACCGTAACCCATATACAACCCACATATGTCTACAGAGCTCTAAGAGTATAAAAGTGAAATATGATGGGACAGGGCCCCGCCGTACCCCTGGATATGTATACAAGTCTATATCAAAAGATTTGTACCAAAATAGTCTAGGCTCCGGAACAATGGAGCTCTCCAGACAACTGAGCAGAAGTCCTAAGCTGGAGGATCACCAAACCGAGTGTCTGTACCTGCGGGCATGAAACGCAGCCCCCCGAAGAAAGGGGGTCAGTACGAGATATGTACTGAGTATATAAAGCATGAAATACAATAAAGAAACTCATAACAGAATAAAAGATTACAGGAGGCAATTATGATAATCAAAGATACCAATGCACCTGTGCCTTACAAGATGAGAATCATGCATGTCTATATCATATGCATACCCGACCCATTATGGGACTCGGTGAATAAAGTCATCATATACCATACTCGGCGCCATAATCACATCATCGTCATCATATATATATATATATATATATATATAGTACCCTGCCCTCTAGTGAGGGACTCGCTGAACAATGCAGTGAAATTGTGTACGAAAACATACCCGGCCCGGGATTCGGTGAAAGATATATTATGGCATGCACGAACAGAGCAACCATATGCAAACTAAGTCATATCTGAGACTCAATAGAATAATCAAAATGAACTATCATTTGAAAATCAAGACAATAGTCATATCAAGTACCCTTCGAATGTCACTATGGATTATATCAAAATAGGACTTCAGGAATCATAGACACGTATCAGGACATAATGAAATAACTTTTGGAAATCAAGAACATTAGCCATTCTAGTATTTCTAAGAATAGGAGCTTCTTTGGAGTTTATACGTTCGTCGTCTGTTTGTTTCATATAGACCATGCCAAAAAAAAAAGGGATAGCCTTAACATACCTTGTCACTTCTCAAGTTAACCATAACTTAGGTCTCGGGCTTCGCCAATCTACAAAAAATACCAAATATGCCAATATTCAAATTAGGATACTCGTTCAAACCAATCCTTAATTACTTAGATATCTAACGATATTCGGGCAGCATCTTCCCTAAAAACACCATAATCCTCGTGATTCCAACTTAGCCAAAATATTAATCACCATACCAACAACAATATCAATAAATACATATCCAAATAGAATCAACTCCATTCTTAAATCACCTCCAAAACAGCCCAAAATACAATCCTATACCGATACTTGTATACACTTCTTTATTTTCGTATATACATAGTGTAACAACAAACATAACAACAACAACTACAACCAATCCCACGATATTCCAGCCCACAAAACAATTCATACCAACCACCAAACAGCCCAACTGATAACAATAACAATTTATTCTATTTCCGATATAGTTTTCGTAATTCTTTCATCTAGCAACGTAGATAAGATTCCGATAACTCAAATAAATCTAGGAGAGAGGATTTCTTACCTTATATGCAAATAAGTACTCTTCTTTCACGTTACTTCACTTTGAAGAAAGCCCGGATTCAACAACTCGATAAAGCAGAACAACGAGATTGAAACGATGAGCGAAATCCATAAAAAAAAAATCCATAGCTTTGTTGCTCTTAATAAATGTTGTTCCTCTTGTCAATAATAGATATGTTGCTGCTCACATAGCAAGTAATATTGCAGCAACTATTCTATTTGAGACTTTCTTAAATTTTCTCCAAATGAACTAATATAATCACCATTTCCTATACTTGAAAACGTGAATCCCCTACCTAACTTTCACCACTCCAAGACATACCTATATTGCTGCCACGTAAACCTCTTATAGTTGCATAGTCATAGGCATCCCTTATCCCCATGTTCCCACGTGGATTCATATAAATGAAACTTATCCATTTTATTCAATTAATACCATAATTAATCCGTTACTCTCCCACTTTATCCCAACATTTAACCAATTATCCACATAATTAATTCCTTAATCTCAATTCACTTAAGTAAAAATATATATTTTATTAACACACCTCATATACTCGTTATCATGATAATGAGATATAACACTAGTTCATAACCTCTTTATACATACACCAAATATTATTCCAATCACCTTTATCCCACTTCCAAGTCTTAAATTATTTCCGGACCTCATCCTTTTATACACCGATCTCGTTATTTGCATACTTGAATATGATCAAAATCTTCCGGTGCGAGCGGTTCAAACAATAGATCGAAGGTACCGGTATAGTATTGATGAAACTTATACTATTCGATTTGTGTAACCTCTAACCTTCACGACACCTACTTATCACTTTTTAAGCATCTCATAAATACTTATAACCTCAAAAATTAACCTTGTCCTCGAAATTACGTCGATTAACTTACGACAAGTCCAATGTACAAAAGTACGGGATGTAACATCCTTCCCCCCTTTAGAACATTCGTCCTCGAATGTTAAACTAGTCATGTATAAAATAGTACTCATCTATTATGCTATGCCTCTTTTTGCTTAACTTAATACCATTCTCCACTTCACACCAGTTAATATTGAATTTCCAAAGAAAGTGGTCATAATTTAGATACTTCCGTAATTGACTGCAACTTACTATATCCATCTACGCTTGAAGCATAAGTTGAGTTTTTTTTTGTTGTGGAGTCATCTTTCAAGTAACACTGTAGAATAGGAGCTGTCATTCCCTTGGGTAGGTTTACCATCGCATATTGTTTCCTCTTGTTCTCTCTTCTAATTCTTATAGGTCTATGTCCACTCTTCATTTAGGTTGCATAGTCCGCAGCATACATCCTTCTTGGAGTCATCATTTTAATCCTCTGACATGCACTATCTAGAGCATTCCCTTTGAATAGTCGAAAATGAGTTTTCTTCTTAGTAATGAATCTCGGCTACAATATTCCCTTGACACCTCAGGAATATCCTTTGAAGAGATATAAGTGAGTCCCTCTTCTGATATAATTCTCCTTGATACTTAAACTCGTCGATCCCCTTTCTTTTTGCCTCAACTAGTCTAGAAACCCTTCGTCCTTATCGTTACTCCTTCCCATAATCTTAATCGTATAGTCATTACCTCTATACCCACATTATTAAATCAACCATGTGAATCATTTGTTACATATTGATACCATGTCATCTCTTGACCCCTCATGATTACGTAATAATCAGGAACATTCTTCTTATCTTTAGAATCCTCTTCGAGTGTCTCTTCTCGCTTCACTTATATCTGAACAAAGGTTAAAATACATGATCATCTTAAGGCGTTTTAAATCCCATGTTAATCATGTCCCATAATAAATCTCTCGAGAGCACTCTTTTGAGGTAAATACTCGTATCACATCGTGAGTGAACACTTATATAGGTAGTTTTCCCTATAGCACCCCTATCATCACATTGAGGTAATACCTCTCTTCTGTCATATGCCCATTTTTCAAATCTGTTTCACATTTTGCATCACTTTACGAAGTGCTATCTTGATCTTTCTGTCCCTCTTTTGTCCTTCGGTCCTTACCTCTTGCCATTTCATTCTTATGTCTACGCTTGTCGTATCACCTCATAATGTTGAAGGTCAATTTCCCTTCGTTGTCCAATGTCTATAACTATCTCACCGTAGGATAGATGCCTTTGTCATAGTGTTCTTTGCTACAAATTCATTGAGAACCATAGGTCATCTTACGCATTAGCCCTTTTTAGTAATATAGCTCATAACTAATCCTTCTGTTACAACCCAAACTTAAGGTGCCCGTCCTTTTGTTCGTTCTCTTTAAATTCACTATCTTCTAGTAACCAGCTTGTTCTGATCGTTTCACTTAAACCATTTCACAATTTCCCTTAATCCAACTTATAACACTTTAGGCACATTATGTCATGTCGTTTCTTATCATACTCCTTTCCCTTCCTTTATTCACCTTTTGATTTTCTCATATCCTACTGTAGGAGATTTTTCTGTCCCTTCTCCTTAGCTACTTGTAAGTCACAATATCATTAGCAAACAACTCTATTGTCAACATCTTAGCCTCTAGTCCAGTATAGCATTGCTATCCTTTATAATACTTCTTAAGTTACTTGTTTCCATTCTCTTGTCCTATTCTTTATTTTTATAAACACCCACTTTCTAATGTCATATCATTCAATTTCTTTACAAATGATTCTTAGCACTGTCCAATACCATCCTGACTTTTATCCATTTATTGCTGGCTTTCAGATCTTACAAACATATTTCAGTGTCAATTGTTTCCATCTTACAGCTATATTTCTCTCCCCGCTTCCCCCCTTAAGGGTGTACTTATACCATTATCTATTTATATTCTGCTCTATGTCCCAATTTCCAAATTCATATGATCCTTTTTCTAATTCACTTGGTATACTATACCATATCCATGTATTTTCTTTATCATTTATAACTTGGATTAGCCACGTACGAAACCTAAATGTAACGACCCGGCTAGGGGGCCGCGACGAGCACCCGGTGCTACCCCACCCGGGCACCCCTTATCGTACATGACATAACATCTAAGCGAACCGTAAATCGAATCAAGCATTGTGGTCATTAATCATGTTAGTCCCATTGGACGACCATCATCATTTAACATATCATTGGCATCTATGCCACGTCAAATGTACAAGGCCGACGAGGCCAACAAAAGATATACAAAACATAGGCCGACATGGCCAAACATCTCTACCCACATACACATGACTACGAGCCTCTAAGAATGTGACATATCATATGAGCGGGACAGGACCCCGCTATGCCCATAATTATTTACACAAAAGAATGAGTACCCAAAAGCTCTAGCTCCGAAGAAATGGAGCTCTGCTATGCAATCTCTGGATAAACAGCTATGGATCAAGTCTGTCTCCCGGTGCACCTGCGGGCATGACGCAGTGTCCACAAACAAAAGGATGTCAGTACGAAGAATGTACTGAGTATGTAAAGCGTGATCAACATCGATATAGAGGCATAATAAGCAACATATGAAATATCATAGGAAGGGAGACATTATTATCGTCATCATGGTGCATACTTGCTTTTCCATAGGGACTTCTCATTTCTAATACGTGTCATATGCACATAGTCTTATCACATTCATATTCATATTGTATACATAGTCATATCATCTACATAGTATTTACATATCATACCCGACCTCGTAGGATCGGTGTTTCATACATACTTGGCCAACCAAGGCTCAAGATCATACATACCTGGCCCTACCAAGGCATCAGGGTCATCCGTACCATCTGCAGAGGTGTGCGCGCGTTTCGTAATCGTATACATACTTTATACATAGTCATATACATATATTCTCACCCGGCATCATAAGCTCGGGGTCTTATCATAGCCATTCATAGGCACACATATACATATATAATAGCTCGTAAGAATCTCTAATCTCATTTTACTCTCATCATCATTACTATCCTCATCATTATCGTTACATCTACGTTATAGACTTACTCGTCATACGAGGAACATAGTATAATCATAGCACATATCAAGGGGCGTGAGCTTATAAGCTCGGAATGTCAACCATGTGAAGACAACATACTCATATAGAGGGATTAGGAATTTGTCCAAGAACCATGCCTTAGGAAAGAAGGGTTAGCCTCACATACCTCTTCGTCAAACTATTCTACACTTGCACGTAATCCTTCGATGCTCAAGTTTCTACTTTCATTTAATATTATAACAATTGCCATTAGTCATTCATATTATCCACATTCTTCATTTTACCCTCCATTGACCATTTTAGCATATACTTCTACCATCCAAGTATTTCAACTCCCCAATATGTTAACCAACATATAAATATCATGAATCTTACCTTAGATGATGTAGGAACAAGCTTTGGTTGACAATACTTCACTTTGAGCAAAACCCTAGTTTTCTCCATTTGCACTTCTTGACTTGAATGGTATTTAATGGCTTGCTTACACTTGATTCACTTATTTATGTTGTTGGAGACTTATAATCCTTGAAAACTTATGAAATAAATGTAGAGAGATGATTCTAGAGAGAAGTGGTGTAACGTAGAAATGAAATAAATCAAGTCTTGGTCCTCATATTTAATGAATTGAAAATCTGTGCTGAGGTGAACAGTGGTCGTCCATGGAGGTTTACGGTCCGTATTCCAGTTTACGGACCGTTCCTCGTGGTCGTCTTTAACCTTAAGCAGAACCAGAAACTTTGGCTGCATGCATGGTGATTTACGACCATGGTTTACGGGCCGTAAACCACTTTACGGTCCGTCCTCCTGGTCGTATTTTACCATTTCTCAATTGGGCAGAAAGTTGAAACCTTGCATGCCAATTTACGACTGCCAGTTTACGGACCGTATCCCATTTTACGGTCCGTATTTTGCACTTTACGACCACTGGGCAGTTTTGCCAACTTTCAATTTTTCACATTTCTCGACTTTTCATTCTAATGAATCTCGTCCATATACGCACATTGCTCATGAAACATTATACACTCGCACTCCTCGCACACATCACTAGTTGGTTTACTTGCGTACCAACGAAAAATTTTCCGAGGTGTAACATTCTACCCCCCTTAGGAACATTCGTCCTCGAATGTTAAAGGCTTGGGGAATTCTATAAAAATTTCGCCAGAGTTTCCTTTGTAATGTGGCACTACCACCCTGTCACGACAACCCACAATAGCAACGCCTCACAGGGCCACAACATAGCAGCATAAAAAAAAATTTGGCCACACACGACCTAAATGCATAAAAAGGAATCATACATACCTTGTGATCTTGATGCCTTATCTTGGTCCTCGTCCAAAGGCTGAAATAAATGTGGGTATTTGGACCGCATACCTTCTTCCGTTTCCCACGTCATTTCCTCTCGTTTACTGCTTCTCCATAGAATCTTAACTGAGGCCACTTCTTTGTTTCTAAGCCTCCGTACTTGCCTGTCTAATATGGCAATGGGTATTTCATCATAAGTCAATCTCTCTGTCACTTGTACATCATATACTGGGACGATCCTAGTAGGATCTCCAATACATTTTCGAAGCATCGAGACGTGGAATACTGGATGAACTGACTCCAACTCGGAAGGTAGATCTAGCTCATAGGACACTTTGCCTATCTTGCGTACAATTTCATATGGCCCAACATACCGGGGACTAAGCTTCCCCTTTTTGCCAAATCTCATTATACCCTTCATCGGCGACACTTTCAAGAATACCCAATCCTTCACTTCGAACTTTAAGTCCCTTCGACGGTATCCGCATAGGAGTTTTGATGACTCTGGGCTGTTAACAACCGATCTTGTATGAGATTAACTTTCTCTATAGCTTGCTGGACCAAGTCTGGTCCTATCAATTTAGTCTCTCCAGTTTCAAACCACCCAATTGGGGATCTACACTTCCACCCATATAAAGCCTCATACGATGCCATTTGAATGCTGGAGTGATAACTATTATTGTATGCAAACCCAATGAGTGGCAAATGATCATCCCAATTCCCTCCAAAATCTATCATACATGCTCGCAACATATCCTCCAGAGTCTGAATAGTACGTTCAGCCTGCCCATCGGTCTGTGGATGAAATGCCGTGCTAAGGCGCACTTGGGTCCTTAAACCCTCTTGGAAAGACCTCCAAAACTTGGCTATAAACTGAGTCCCTCTATCGGAGATAATAGATACTGGAACACCGTGGAGTCTCACTATCTCCTTAAGATAAAGCTTTGCATAATCTTCTGCCACATAGGTCGTTCTGACCGGTAAGAAATGAGCTGATTTGGTGAGTCTATCCACGATCACCCATATGGAATCATATTTACATCGAGAATGGGGTAAGCCTGAAATGAAATCCATATTAATCACTTCCCACTTCCACGTAGGGATTTCTATAGCTTGCAATAATCCACCCGGCTTTTGGTGTTGAATCTTCACTTGTTGGCAATTAGGACACTGGGCTACGAATTCCGCTATATCTTTCTTCATCCCATTCCACCAATATATAGACTTAAGATCATGATACATTTTTGTCATCCTGGGGTGGACAGAATAATGGGAACAATGGGCTTCCCTCAATATTTGGTGACGTAGGCCCACCACATCAGGAACACATAACCTGCCTCGACATCGGAGAACTCCGTCTCCCGAAATATCAAATGGTGACTCCTCTTTTTGAGGGAGGGCATCTCTGTGCTGCATTAGCATGGAATCCTCATATTGTCGCTCTTTTACTTCCGCTACTAGCGATGAAACTGCTGAATTCTGAATAGTAGCTCCGCTGCTACCTGAGTCCACTACTCGGACTCCTAGGCTAGCTAACTGTTGAAGCTCACGGGCCATCTCTTTCTTTTCTAGTCGTACATCACTTAGAATTCCCATCGACCTACGGCTAAGAGCATCAGCCACCACATTTGCCATCCCGGGGTGGTACAGGATCTCAACATCATAGTCTTTTAGCAACTCTAGCCATCGTCGTTGCCGCAAATTCAACTCTTTCTGCTTGAAGATGTATTGAAGACTCTTATGATCTGTGTAAATATCCACGTGGAAACCATATAAGTAATGTCTCCATATCTTTAATGCATGGACCACCGCAGCCAATTCTAAGTCATGGGTAGGATAATTCTGCTCATGTTTCCGCAATTGCCTTGAAGCATACACAATCACCTTGCCATGTTGCATCAACACACAGCCTAGCCCAATACCTGAAGCGTCGCAATACACAACGTATCCTTCCAATCCCTCTGGAAGTGTCAGAACTGGGGCAGAAGTCAATCGACCCTTTAACTCTAGGAAACTACGTTCGCAAGCATCTGTCCATTGAAACTTGGCTGATTTCTGTGTCAAATTTATGAGTGGTGCAGAAATAGAGGAAAAACCTTCAACGAATCTCCTGTAATAACCTGCTTAGCCCAGAAAGCTACGAACCTCTGTACGAGTTGTGGGTCTTGGCAATGTTTTCACGACCTCAATCTTTTGACTATCCACTCAGATACCATCGGCTGCCACAATATGCCCTAAAAATGCCACTGAGTTCAACCAGAACTCACATTTGGAAAACTTTGCAAACAATTCTCGAGTTCGAAGAACTCCAAGGACAATACGCAAATGATCCGAATGTTCTGCTTCGTATCTAGAATACACCAAAATATCATCAATGAATACGATTACAAATAAGTCCAGAAAGGACCCGAACACATTATTCATCAAATCCATAAATACCGCTGGCGCATTAGTTAGCCCAAATACATCACCCGGAATTCAAAATGACCATATCTCGTTCTGCAGGCTGTCTTAGGGATATCTTTCTCCCTAACTCTCACTTGATGATACCCGGACCTCAAATCAATCTTTGAAAACCATTTGGTGCCTTGCAATTGATCAAACAAGTCATCAATCCTTGGGAGAGGATATTTATTCTTAATCGTTACTTTATTCAATTGCCTATAATCAATGCACATTCTCAGGGAGCCATCTTTCTTTCGGACTGTTATATCCCGCAATTTTGCATATTCGAAAAATTTGAAATAATTGTGACAAGTTAAAGACAAGGCCATATTTTGATTTTGTTCAATATATATGTTGTTCATGGAAAATATTGATGAGGGAATATGGAAGGAGGCCAAGGGAAAAATTGGAATTTCGGAAATTAGTTCCGTGAATTACTAACATGATTCATAGCTAATTGGGCTCAAAAAAAAAAAAAAAAAAAAAGAGTCCCAAATTTGAGGGGCTTGGCCAGCCATGCTACATGGCCCAAGCCCATGGAAATTGTCATGTGATCATAAAATAAAAAGGGGACACTTATCATATTCAAGAACATTCAAGAGACACAAAAAAAAAAAAAAAAAAGAGCAAGAACAAAAGGAGGGGGTTTCGGCCCCTTCAAGAAAAAGGAGAAACAAATTCCCAAATCCTTCAATTGTGATCCAAAAATCATGATTTTCTAGCAATATTACTAACTCAAGGATGCTCTTCAACATGGTATAAATTTTGAGGCAAGAAAGTGCTTCTTGTGGCAAGTGGGGAAAATTAGAAAAAGTTAAGAATTTCACTCTTTTATATTGGAAGAATTATATATATATATATATATGTTCTAGCATGTGGAAATGAATAAAAAGTGTGAAATTGATGTGTTATGGGTGTGTTTGTATGTGGCCGGATGTGGTGGGTGTTGGAGAGAAGATGAATTTATTTTATTTAGTGTATTAATTGTGTTGTTGTAGTCTTGTGATGAAAATGGAAGGTTAATGGTTCTAGTTGGCATGAGAAAATTGTTGTTAAGTTGTTGTCGGAAAGTATGTGATTTTATTATAGTTTATGTAATTATGAGAATGAAGTTGTAAGATACAAATTGTTGTTGTTGTAAATGAAATTGGAAGATAAGAATATGCTATGGATGTTTATGTTGAAGATTGGAAGTTTAGGTGGATTATGGTTTGGTGGAACTTTTGCATATTTTGTAGAATAATGGAAAATGTTCTTGAATTGTATTTGAATGGTCTTGAATTAGTGAATAAACATAAAAATGTTGACGTTAGTTTGATAGTGTGAAGTTGGGATGGAAGATGTTGAATTAGGTAGAAAAGAAGACTATTTATATTATAATGTATTTTGTGATGATGGTTGATGTTGTTGGTAATGTTGGGTTGTTGTTGTTGGTATTTTGGGCCGAGATAATTCTCGGGGACGTTGAATTTACAGGGGAAATGCTGCCGAAATTTCGGTAGACAATATGAATTTAAGCTTGAAACTTACATTTGGCAACTATGACCAATTGTAGATTTTGGACGAAACGGGGATTGAGTTTGGACGAGCGTAAGGCGCAAGTGAGGTATGTAAAGCTATCCCTTTTCTTCTCTTGGCATGTCCTAGGTGTACTAGATTCGGATTTGAGCCTCGTAGGTTATTTTGCTCATAGAAATGCGAGTCTGAATTTTGGTACTATTCATTCAGCACAATTGAATTATAGTCCTTAAGTTTTGTTGGAAAACTGTTCAAACATCCATAACCCGTACAGACGTGATAGGCTCGCTTTGAAACCTTCATGGATGACTCCATAGAGTGCAATGTTTGTAATTTATATCCGCCACCTCGACTTGACCCGAGGTGGGCCCACAAGTTCCGAAACTTCCTTCGTTTGTCTCACCTGAGCTATTCTTGTATGATATAAAAGTAAGTATTCTGATATTCTGGATAAGCTACTTACCTTCTGTATTTTTCCTGATATACGATTCTTGCGTGATGCATGATTCTGGCATGTGTGATCTATGTTTGGAAAGTAATAAAGTTGGCATTTATATTATTGTGCGCACTATGTGATATTGACCGCTGGATTCTTGACCGCGGTGTGTGCGACATTGACCGCTGGATTCTTGACCGCGGTATGCCGCATTTGTGATATTGACCGCTGGATTCTTGACCGCGGCATGCCGCATTTGTGATATTGACCGCTGGACTCCTGACCGCGGTATCTGCGACATTGACCGCTGGACCCCTGACCGCGGTATGTCGGGTTTGGGATGCTAACCGCTGGACACTTGGTCGCGGTATGTGTGATAGTGACCGCTGGACTTTTGGCCGCAGTAATTGTGTCTTTGATTTTCTGTGTGTATGAGACGGAAATGTTTTTCAAAGGAAAGCAAAGTATTTTGGCATTTTGATTGCTGTATTTGTCTTCCGGAACCTTTTATGTATGATTTGTACGTCAGATGTGACACTTTGGAATTCTGGTTCTTGTGCTCACCTTCTGTACATTTTAATTCGGCTATGACTTCGTTTTCTGTGTTTCATGCCTTACATGCTCAGTACATATTCCGTACTGACCCCCTTTCTTCGGGGGCTGCGTTTCATGCCGCGCAGGTACTCCCAGGTGAGTTGAAGATAGTATATAAGATGTTTCAGTGCAGATGGCGAGCTCCATTTGCTCCCGGAGTGCTGCCGAGTCAGAGTTTGTATGTTATGCTTTCTGGACTTATGTTAGAGACTTTGCAGACAGCGTCGTGGGTATTGGTTGTCAGTTTGTAAGCGGCTCCGTCAGCCGATATGTCGGTCTGTGTTATGTACTAAATTTTGTATGATCATAGATTTGTTCGACTTGGGAGCTACGCGAAGGAATATTTCTGAAGAAAAAAAGAATTACCTTGTATTTTATCTTATTTGATTTAACAAGTTTGACGTGATTTTATGTGCAGCAAGAGTCTGAGGGTTCGCTCGGCTCTAAGTAAGGGTCGGGTGCCCATCACACCCTAGGGATATTGGGGTGTGACACGGACGAACAATACGGGCGCTCCCCACGAGGATGAAATAGGCCTAATAAAGCCTTTATCGAGCAAGTCTTTCAATTGCTCTTTCAACTCTTTCAATTCTACGGGTGCCATCCTATAGGGAGGAATAGATATGGGTTTAGTGTCTGGCAACACATCAATCGCAAAATCGATCTCCCGCTCGGGAGGAAGGCCTGGAAGCTCTTCCGGGAACACGTCCGGAAATTCATTCACTACCGGCACTGACTGGAGAGTCGGCGACTCAGCTTCTACATCTTGAACTCGCACTAGGTGATAAATGCACCCTTTCGTGATCATCTTCCTTGCCTTCAGATAGGAAATAAACCTACCTTTTGGTAACGCCGTATTTCCTTTCCATTCTAAAACTGGTTCTCCCGGAAACTGGAAGCGAACCATTTTCATTCTACAATCAACATTGGCGTAGCAAGAAGCAAACCTATCCATGCCCATAATGACATCAAAATCTACCATCTTTAGTTCATGCAAGTCAGCTATAGTACGGCGGTCACATATCATAACTATACAATCTCTATACACTCGGCTAGCTATCACCGATTCACCAACGGGCATAGATACCTCAAAAGGTTTGATCGACTCTGGCTCGACTATAAATCGACCCGCAATATAAGGAGTAACATAAGACAATGTGGAGCCCGGATCAATCAAAGCAGACACATCATGAGAGAATACCGATAATATACCTGTGACCACGTCAGGAGAAGACCCAAGATCTTGGCGTCCAGCCAAAGCATAAATACGGTGCTGAGGACCGCTAGAAGTGGGAGCTCTCCCTCTGCCTCTACCATGGCCAGCTGGCGCATGTGAACCTGGCCCCGTAGGGCGTACAGATGCCGAAGATCCGGCTACCGACCCTGAAGGCTGGGTCCTACCTCTACCATGAACCGAGGGGCACTCACGCATAATATGGCCTGGCCGACCACATGAATAGCAATCACCTGAACCAAATCGGCATCGACCCCAATGCATCTTCCCACACTGGGAACACTGTGGTACGGGTGGCCTTGACTGGCCCAAATCATCTCTGAACTGAGGTCCTGAATAACTCGGACTCGGCCCTGAACGAGCAGATCTATCAAGGCCCTGGCTTGAAAACCGTGGAGGTAGACTGGTCATAGAATAGCCTGAATGGCTGGGAAACTGCTGTCTGTGTCCGCCTCTGGACTAGCTCCTCGAACCCGAAAGTCTAGCTCTCTTGTTATGTCCCCTATCTTGTTCACGTTCATTTCTCCGCTGCTGTAGGTGTTCCTCTAATTCCTGAGCATGTGCCTGAATGCGTGCAATATCCATGCCATCCTGAAGGGACGTAGTCAAGCATTTATCCATCAAATGTGGCCCTAGGCCTTTCACAAATCAGTGTACCCGATCGCCCATATCCGCTACCATGGCCGAAGCATACCTAGCCATGGAATTGAAGCGGAGACTGTACTCTATAGCACTCATGCTACCTTGCCTCAAATTCAAGAATTTATCGGCCCTAGCTCACCGAACCTCTGGAAGCATATAATGACGGAGGAAAGCATCAAAAAACTCTTGCCATACCGGGGGAGGTGCATTAGCTCCCCGTGAAGCCATCCAAACTGTATACCACTGGATCGAAACATCCCTCAATCTATATGACGCTAGCTCCACCGACTCGGTGTCTGAAGCATGTATCAATCGAAGCGTCCTCAGCATACCGTCAATGAAGTCCTGAGGATCCTCCTCCGGTTTCTACCCAAAGAATTTCGGAGGCTTCAAAGCAATGAAGTCACGGGCCCTTGCACTAACGGCCCTGTCGCCCTGCCCTGAGCTTGGCCTCTGAGTCTGGGCCGCAACCAACTGAGTCAACAATCTGATGGCCTATTTCACATCTTGGCCTGACGCATCAGGTGGAGGAGCTGGAGCTGGGGCTGAGGCTCCCTCATGCTCCTTAGTAATAGGCACTGTCTGGGAAGACTGCAATTGAGCCGCACTCTGGGACTCACTTTTCTCTACTACCGGTGGCGGTGCTTTTTTAGCCCGCTTTTCTGCCACCATCTTGCCCTATTTGGGCTGCTGAAGCCTTTTTCTTTTTAGGCATCTCTGAAATACACAACACACGATTTAGGAGCAAGAAAATCCTACATCATAGCTCTATCGCACGATTCTTTTGAAGAAAGAAGGTCATTTATTCTAAAAATGTCCGCAGCTTCTCGTTTATAAGTGTGGCGCGCAACACACCTATAACCAAGACTCTACTAGACACGGCTCGTAGACACACCCTAGGACTGAACTGCTCTGATACCACTTTTGTCACGACCCGGCTAGGGGGCCGCGACGAGCACCCGGTGCTACCCCACCCGGGCACCCCTTATCGTACATGACATAACATCTAAGCGAACCGTAAATCGAATCAAGCATTGTGGTCATTAATCATGTTAGTCCCATTGGACGACCATCATCATTTAGCATATCATTGGCATTTATGCCACGTCAAATGTACAAGGCCGACGAGGCTAACAAAAGATATACAAAACATAGGCCGACATGGCCAAACATCTCTACCCACATACACATGACTACAAGCCTCTAAGAATGTGATATATCATATGAGCGGGACAGGACCCCGCTATGCCCATAATTATTTACACAAAAGAATGAGTACCCAAAAGCTCTAGCTCCGAAGAAATGGAGCTCTGCTATGCAATCTCTGGATAAGCAGCTATGGATCAAGTCTGTCTCCCGGTGCACCTGCGGGCATGACGAAGCGTCCACAAACAAAAGGACGTCAGTACGAAGAATGTACTGAGTATGTAAAGCGTGATCAACATCGATATAGAGGCATAATAAGCAACATATGAAATATCATAGGAAGGGAGACATTATTATCGTCATCATGGTACATACTTGCTTTTCCATAGGGACTTCTCATTTCTAATACGTGTCATATGCACATAGTCTTGTCACATTCATATTAATATTGTATACATAGTCATATCATCTACATAGTATTTACATATCATACCTGACCTCGTAGGATCGGTGTTTCATACATACTTGGCCAACCAAGGCTCAAGATCATACATACCTGGCCCTACCAAGGCATCACGGTCATCCGTACCATCTGCAGAGGTGTGCGCACGTTTCATAATCGTATACATACTTTATACATAGTCATATACATATATTCTCACCCGGCATCATAAGCTCGGGGTCTTATCATAACCCTTCATATGCACACATATACATATATAATAGCTCGTAAGCATCTCTAATCTCATTTTACTCTCATCATCATTACTATCCTCATCATTATCGTTACATCTACGTTATATACTTAATCGCCATACGAGGAACATAGTATAATCATAGCACATATCAAGGGGCGTGAGCTTATGAGCTCGGAATGTCAACCATGTGAAGACAACATACTCATAAAGAGGGATTAGGAATTTGGCCAAGAACCATGCCTTAGGAATGAAGGGTTAGCCTCACATACATCTTCGTCGAACTATTCTACACTTGCGCGTACTCCTTCGATGCTCAAGTTTCTACCTTCATTTAATATTATAACAATAGTCATTAGTCATTCATATTATCCACATTCTTCATTTTACCCTCCATTGACCATTTTAGCATATACTTCTACCATCCAAGTATTTCAACTCCCCAATATGTTAACCAACATATAAATATCATGAATCTTACCTTAGATGATGTAGGAACAAACTTTGGTTGATAATACTTCACTTTGAGCAAAACCCTAGTTTTTCTCCATTTGCACTTCTTGACTTGAATGGTATTTAATGGCTTGCTTACACTTGATTCACTTATTTATGTTATTGGAGACTTATAATCCTTGAAAACTTATGAAATAAATGTAGAGAGATGATTCTAGAGAGAAGTGGTGTAACGTAGAAATGAAATAAATCAAGTCTTGGTCCTCATATTTAATGAATTGAAAATCTGTGCTGAGGTGAACAGTGGTCGTCCATGGAGGTTTACGGTCCGTATTCCAGTTTACAGACCGTCCCTCGTGGTCGTTTTTAACCTTAAGCAGAACCAGAAACTTTGGCTGCATGCATGGTGATTTACGACCATGGTTTACGGGCCGTAAACCACTTTACGATCCGTCCTCCTGGTAGTATTTTACCATTTCTCAACTGGGCAAAAATTTGAAACCTTGCATGCCAATTTACGACTGCCAGTTTACGGACTGTATCCCATTTTACGGTCCGTATTTTGAACTTTACGACCACTGGGCAGTTTTGCCAACTTTCAACTTTTCACATTTCTCGACTTTTCATTCTAATAATTCTCGTCCATATACGCGCATTGCTCATGAAACATTATACACTCGCACTCCTCGCACACATCACTAGTTCGTTTACTTGCGAACCAACGGAAAATTTTCCGAGGTGTAACATTCTACCCAATCATGAAGCGACGAGAACCTTTCTATGTATAGTACAAAATCTCATCTGATAATCTGTAATTGAATAATCTAACTAATGTAGCAACTCATCAAAAGCCACATTCCACTCACTCCAATCAATAATTATTTAGTACTTGTAGTCGTTCCAAATCCTCAATTTAGGTAGCACTTATATTCTGATGATAAGTGTCCAAAGTTCTCTTGTAACATTATCTTTATCCCAACGTGTATCATCTGTTTCCTCTAATAAATTTACAACAAATCATTTATTCCTTAAATGTACAGTCCTTGTCCTTTAAGGATTTCACTATTTCTAAGGTGAAGTCATATCCACGCAGTACTCCTTTATGCCTTATGCTCTTTCACCCTTGTTGTGTACCCAAAACTGACTTTTAACTTACTCAAAATTATATCAAGTTCGTCTTAATAATGGTTTTATCTTATCACCTTATCGTCGTACTACCTTTAAGTTCGTAGCTATATATTTCCCTTTTATTTTACACTCGTACTCAATTAATTACGTCTATCTTGGGTGCTTTCTTTGGTATTCCTTTCCATTTATCCAGTCTATGTCCATATTTTATTCTATGCACAAGGAATCTTATGCCACCTCTGTATCCTTCGGAAAACATTACTTCTACATAACCCCTTTCTCATTCTCAAAACGTACTCTGTTCATCCCTGTTTGTTCTTATCATACCAGTCATTTTCTGGCACTCATTCTATCTCGTTACTCACCTTTCTATAGTTTGGTCTTTCATAGTTCCGTCACTTATATTACTGTTATGTCCCGTGTTTTCGTATAATTGGAAATCGAGGAATAATTACGACTTGTGTGTTATAAGGACATAATTTGATTTTAGTGAATATGACTATGTTGGTTATGGAATCTTTAATGTTAAGACATCGGGAAAGGCCGAGGGTAAATTTGGAATTTCAGAAATTAGTTTCGGGAATTACAAAACGGGACGTTTAGTGAATTGGGCCAAGAAAGTTGAAGCAAAAATTGAGGCCCAAAGTAGTGGGGTGGCCGGCCAAAGGCCAAAGCCCAACCCATTTTTAATGTCATGTGTTGAGCACATGACTTACACAATTGGATATATATCACTTCACACTTAGAATTTTCAAGAACAAAAATCAAATTCAAGAACACCACAAAAAAGAGGGTTCGGCCGAAGCTAAGAAAAAGGAGAAAGAAAAAAAAATTCAAGCTTTGTTGTGGATCAAAAATTCTTGTCCTTCCCATAGTTGTGAAGTGCTCAAGACCCTCTTCAACGGGGTATAATTAGTTTGGCACAAGAACCTCGTTTGCGACAAGTCGGAAATTCAAGAAAAGGTAAGAATTTTGCCCCTCTAATGTTATAGAATTGACATGAATGTGTTAAGGATTGGGAATAGACGAGAATCCCGTAACTTTGGGGTATATAGAAAGCCGTGGGTGTGTGTGTATATTGTATGTTGGCCGTGAGCCTAGGAAGAAGAAAGTGGTGTGAATTGATCTTGTTTAGTTTGTATAATGTGTTGTTGTGATCTTTATGTCGTAAATGATTGATTGATGAATTAAATTGGCGTTGGAAAATGATTTCGGACATTATCGGAAAGTGCATACCTTTGGTATAATTGTGTATGTCATTGTATATTTAGGGTGCTAAATACTTTAAATATGAGTTATAGTTGATATTAATGAATTCGGAATGAAACGACGCAAGTTAGAATGTTCGTCGTGAATTTTCGATGTTTTGAAGAATTATGGAAAGTAATGGATTTTGGGGCAATTTCGTGTATGGCTTGGATTGTATTTGGGATGTGATTTTATAAGTTTGAATGAGGAAATGAATACAATTATGTAGATATAGAGTTGGAGTTTTGGAAGTTTGAATGAAAGTTGCCAACTTAGGTAACAAAGTAGAACTTTGAAGCTAGAGTGGTTTGATTATTACTTGTGTTGTTTGTTGATGTGTGGGCTGTTGTATTGATGTATTTTGAGCCGAGCTAAGTCTCGGGGATGTTAGATTTTTAGGGGAAATGCTGCCGAAATTTCGGTAGACAAAAATGAAGTTAAGGCATTTTTAAGCCTAAGAATCTCTATTGGTAACTTTGACCATTTGCAGATTTCAGACGAAACGGGACTTGACTTTTGGGAGAGCGTAAGACGTCTGTAAGGTATGTAAAGCTTCCCACTCCTTCGTTTGGCATATCTTAGTATGATAGGCGAATATGAGAACTTCCGGAGCATTTCTGCTCCTCGAAACCCGATCCACAGAAAAGTTACTATTCATTCAATTCAATTGAAGCCTAAGGGCTCTATTTTGGCTAGAATGCCACCACTCGTCCGAAACCTATCGAAATGTGGTCGGGTAACTTAGAAATGATTATGTATGACCCTTTGGCCTATAAATGTTCGGAAAAATATGTTCGCCACCTCAATTTGACTCGAGGTGGGCCCGCTAACCCCGAGACGCCCTATTTGTCTTATTGGGCTGTCCTTTTGAATAAAGTTTGAAATGATACTTTCGATTTTGGAACTTCCTCCTACGGGATATGTTTTGAATATTACGATACGCTAAGTTACGTTTTGAGCTATACGTACTATTTTGGAAATGTTTTGTGAAATGAAACTTTATATCGATTAAGTATGCGATTATTTTGTATTATGAAATGATTTATGAGATTACTATGTTTTGAAATACGATTTGCATTTGTCTGCTCACGACTCCGCTCGTGCCTTGTTATGACTTCGTTCACCGGTTCCCGGGCCGGTTTTGATTCGTGCGCCTTATGATAATTCGGCCGTATGCTGTGTTACGGTTCCCGAGGCTTCGCCATAGGGCCGGGTTCCGTTTGGAGTTATGCTGTGATATGGCTCGTGATGCGATACGCTCACCTATGATTATGTTTGTGTTCGGGGATGTACGGAGATTTGAAACCTTCTGGTGTTATGCTGTGTGTGGCGCCAGCGTCGGAGTGGCGACCACGTTCTTAAGCGTTTGCATGATTTCATTTGCATTATGTATACGTATATGATTTTGATACGGATTTTTACTCCATTTTGTCATCTGATTTGCTTTCGGTTTTGATCTATATTTCTGTACTCCGTGCTTTACATACTCAGTACATATTTCGTACTGCCCCCATTCTTCGAGGGCTGCGTTTCATGCCCGCAGGTGCAAATATTGGTGATCCTCCACTGTAGGCTTCCCCCTTTGCTACTTCGGAGTACTCCTTCTTGACTCGGAGTCCCCTTTTTGTACAGACTCCTTTTTGCTATGTATACTCTGTGCATTTGACTATTTGGGTACGGCGGGGCCCTGTCTCGCCATATGTCTTTGTTTTGAGTTCGTAGAGGCCTGTAGTCATATATGTGGGGCGAGGGTCCTATATATGTTTGTTTGATTTTGTTTTCTGATCTAAAAGCGGTCCGTTTGTTTTGATGGCCCGGAATGGCCCTTATGCTTATGATTGCACTTTTGACCGGCGATGTCTATTCCGCCGCTCAGTTTGGATCCGATATGACATTTTGATTTGTGCGACCGCTTAAGACATATTTTGATATAAACTATGTTTGATATAACTTTTATGAGATTCTGAAATAAGTTGGATTTGGAAATGAATATATAATTTGGTCTGGGTACCCAAGTAGGGTGCCAGTCGCGGCCCACGGGGCTGGGTCGTGACAATTACTCATTTTCTTGGCTATACATGTCATAACCCATTACTACACTGTTATCCCGCTCGCTTTCTTCTTATTTCCTTCTTTAATTTAACTCGTTCTTTTCTTGTGCTCGCTTTCATTTTCGTTATCACATAATCTCTATTCTAAACTTTCCCTATAGGACTTCATAAGTCTTTCTTATTCGTTCTATACCTTGCCTTTCCATTTCACATTTGCCTTTATACTTTAGTCGCATAAATCACGTCATATCTTTTAGTTAGTTCCTCGCTAGGCTTTACTCATTTTCATAACAATCCTTATTATATCTACATAATATCCTGTTCGTAATCAATCTTATAGTGTAACACTTCTTAACCATATTCACGATTCTTACTATGGTTTCATTACACTCTGTGGAGTAGGCGTATGTTATATCCCGTGTTCTCACACGTTTGGAAAAAACTTGATATATATTGGATTTTTGAGATGTAAGGTCAAATTTGATAGTTTGTTGAACATAGAAGTTATGCATGAAAGAATAGAGTCATCGAAGTGTGGGACAAGGCTAAGGGCAATTTTGGAATATTGGAAATTAATTTCGGGAATTACAAAATATGATTCACAAGCTATTGGGCTCAAAAATTGAATTGAAATTGAGGCCCAAAATAAGGACCATGGCCGGCCACCTAAGGCCTTGACCCAAGCCCATTTTAGTTGGTCATGTGCTTGGTCATGTGACCAAGTCTTCTTATTATATAATTAGAAGATTCAAGACATTAAATATCAAGAACAAACAAAAGGAAAAAAAAAAAGAGCAAGGAGGGTTCGGGTTTGCCATGGAAAATTGGCTAGCAAAAATCATGTCTTAAAAATTAATTTCTTGTTAAATTCCTACTAAGTTAAGGTTCTTTTGTATCTTGGTATAGTTGGTTTGGAGGGAGAAGCTTTAGATTCTTTAAAGTGATCACATCTCCAAGTGAAGAAGACTTGAGGAAAAGGTAAGAATTTCTACCTTTTTATTGTGTTGTTAAGTTTTGTTTGTGTTGTAGTATGTAGAAATGTGTTGATTGTATGGAAAAATGAAAGTTTGCAAAGTGGGTTTGGAATATGGCTTGTAGCCGTATGTATGTATAGGTGGTATAGCCACAATGTGTTGAATTCATGTTATATTCTAGTTGTGGTTGTGATGAAATGCATATTGGAATTGGAAGTTGAATGATTTAGTTGAAGCTGACAAAAAAGGCTTATGGCCGTGTGGTGTATTGAACTTGGGATGGAAATGAATTAAGTTGTTTAGTATGTTAGTGTGCTATTGTGATGTTTGTAATGTAAATGAAGTTAGAATGATATAAGTTTGTATTGAATTGGAATGTAGAAACTTATGTCGTTTTAGTATGGTTTTCCGACATTAAGGAAATGAAGTTGTTTGGTTGTTAATTATGATGATCATTGATGAATTTGGAAGTTGGAAACATGTTATGAAGTGGTATGCCAAAGATTTGATGTTTTGCACAAGTTATGACTTTGATGGAAAGTTGTATATTATGTATATCGAGGGTATAACTTAAGGAAAACGATATGAAATGTTTCTAGAACTATATGGTGATGATCTTGATTGTTGATGAATGTAAAATTATTGATATTAGTTTGAAAGTTTGGGTTAGAATGAAGGTTATGGCAACTTGTGAGAAAGATGACTAGTTGAAGGATATTTGTGTTTTTAATGTTCTTTGTTGATGTTGATGTTGTCGTTTGGGTTGTTGTTGATGGTTTCTAACCGAGTTGAATTCTCAGGGGTGCTATATGTATAGGGGAAGTGCTGCCGAAATTTCGGTAGAAAATTATGCATTAAGTTGAAACTTTGGTATTCATAACTCACAATTGGTAAACTTTACCAATTGCAGATTTTTGACGAAACGGGAAGTGAGTTTGGAAAGGCGTGAGGAGTTTGAAAGGTATGTAAAGCAACCCCAATTCTTCCCTTGGCATGCCCTTAGTGTGTTAGGGTCGATCCGGGCCTCGAAAGACTTCTTGGCCCTCGAAATCCGCAAGAGAAAATTTCAGTTTTTCCTACAGTAGAATTGAATCATTTAGAACGCTTTGCATGAAATAATGCAACTTTACTCTAAATTACTTGGAAAGTCATAGAATGTTTGTAGAACCTTTTTAGGTGACCCTATAAGCTTAGAGGGCACAATTTGAGCCCGCCGCCTTGTTTGTCCCGAGGCGGGCCCACTATTCCTGGTTTTGCCCTTAATGTACTAAAGCTTTCTTTTTAAGCGATTTTTGAAAGAAACGTTTTGACTACCCTTTTTAATTACCTATCGAATATTGTTTTAAATATTCTATTAAGTCTTGTAAATTATTTTGACACTCGGAACGACTTCAGGAAGGTTACACTTCTGTAAATTATTACGATATCCGAAATGCATCTATTATGATCCCGTCCAACTCCATTGGATTTGTTTGGCTTTGATACGCTCCACCGAGTCTTTGAAAACATTTATGATATTTTTAAATTGCATTAGTCTCTCACTACTCCATTCGTGGATGCCCCAATGTTTCCCACACTGAGCCCGGGCCAGGATATGTTGTCAAGCGTGATCCTCTGCATTGTTCGCCGTGCCTCTATGTGAGGGGGCAGGTATTTGCGTACATGGGTTTGTGGAGTATGATGTGCCATGTCCGCTTGTTCTGATATGATTTTCTATGGCCATTTGATATGACATACTATGCTACGGGGTTATGCCCCTATTCTGATTCTTCTGTGTTGTGGCACCAGCGTCGGGAGGGTGGCCACGTTCTGTCTGCCGAGTCCCTTGGCAGGGGCCGGATTTGATATGACATATGTTTCTGTACACACTCTGCATGTTTTGAAATTATGTATCTGATACTTTGGATTTTCCGTTTACTTTCTGTATGTTCTGCACCAGTTATGAGTTTGTTTCTGTAATTCAGGCTTTACATATTCAGTACCTATTTCGTACTGACCCCCTTTCTTCGGGGGCTGCGTTTTCATGCCGCGCAAGTACCGACGACAGGTTTGCTGATCCGTCCGCTTAGGATCTCATTCTACTATTTTTGGAGCGCTCTTTTATTCAGAGCCATCTTTTGGTATAGTCTGTCACTTCTATATATGTATATTCTCGTTCATGGGTACGGCGGGGCCCTGTCCCGTCATATGATTCTGTTGGTCTGTTTAGAGGTCTGTGGACATGTTTGTGGGTTGGGGTCTTTCTGTATAGTTGTGTGCTTATGTTGTGTTTGGGCGATCCCATTCGCCGCGGCGGCCGGTCCGCATATATTTAAATGTTGCTTTGTTGGCCCTGTGTGGCCTTTGTTGGTATTTTCTGCGTGCAGGGTATATGGGATAGTTCGTAAAACAAAGGAAACTCTGCCAAAATTTTTCTGGAAATTATCTAACTTCGAAATACAGCCTTGTCGGCTTCTGCTATATACTTGAATGCGTTGGATAAATATGGATATAGCATTTGATAAATGTGTTTGGGTGCCCAGATCGGGCACTAGTCACGGCCTACGGGGTTGGGTCGTGACAGCGTACTTAACCTTTTATCCTTTCTGATCAATCTTATCCTTAATATCTCACAAGCTGTTTTATCAATACATCCGTATTCGTCACAATTCTTCCTCCTCCGTACTCTTATCTCAATCATACTATTACTCCTTTTAACTATAAACTCGTCGTAATTTATCCCTACTTATCAATTCACCCGATACCTCACTATCACGTTCTATTAAGATTTGCCAGCCTTTTCTAAATCATCCCTTAGTATCACAAGCCCTTCCAAATTATCCTAGCATTTCTTTTTTACCATGTCGATATCGACCTCATAATTCCTATTACTATCAATTCAACCGTTAACTTTATTTCTCGAAGTCAGACTTGCAACTTGGTCAAATCCTATCATTACAGTATGAAAATGATGAACTTACCTCGTATGTCCAACTCAAACTGTACTTGTTATACTTTTCTGTTTACTTTCCCTTTTAATCTTTAGCTGCATTTCAATCATACCTGCAACATTCATACCATATCTAATATATACCCTGCTTACCGTTTACTTATATTTTTACTGATTTTTTAGCTCCTCCTGTTCACACTGTATAACTGAACTTATCATCAATATAAAAATCGAATCCACTTTCTTACTATACTTACAATAACTTACCGTGCTGATGATCGGTTCGCCATTCTGTATATCCAATTTCTGCTAACGTAACCTCGATGAAATGTCTTACCTCTGTAACTCCCAGTAGCATTATTTATCTTCTCTTGTCGACACACTCTCCTGCTGAAATCAAAGGTCAATCAATATATGAGGGATATCATTTCCTATCTCTTGGCTCTATCGCACGATATAGAGTAAGAAGGAAAAGTAACATCCGAAATGTCCTATAGCTTTTTGTTTATAGATGTGGTGCACAACACACCGATAAACAAGACTCTACTAGACACGGTCTGTAGACACTCCGAGGATGAACTGCTCTGATACCACTTTTGTCACGACCCAACCCTATGGGCCATGACCAGTGCCCGAACTGGACACTCGTATACAAACCTGTTAGATATAGGCAGACTAAAACCAAAGACATGGTGAAAGATATATTACGGCATGCACGAGCAGAGTAGTGAGCGACCATATGCAAACTAAGTCATATCTGAGACTCAATAGAATAATCAAAATGAACTGTCATTTGAAAATCAAGACAATAGTCATATCAAGTACCCTTCGAATGTCACTATGGATTATATCAAAATAGGACTTCAGGAATCATAGACACGTATCAGGACATAATGAAATAACTTCTGCAAATCAAGAACATCAGCCATTCTAGTATTTCTAAGAATAGGGGCTTCTTTGGAGTTTATACGTTCGTCGTCTGTTTGTTTCATATAGACCATGCCAAAAAAAGAAAGAAGGGATAGCCTTAACATACCTTGTCACTTCTCAAGTTAACCATAACTTAGGTCTCGGTCTTCTCCAATGTATAAACAATACCAAATATGCCAATAATCAAATTAGGATACTCTTTCAAACCAATCCTTAATTACTTAGATATCTAACGATATTCAGGCAGCATCTTCCCTAAAAACACAATAATCCTCGTGATTCCAACTTAGCCAAAATATCAATCACCATACCAACAACAATATCAATAAACACATATCCAAATAGAATCAAATCCATTCTTAAATCACCTCCAAAACAGCCCAAAATACATTCCTATACCGATACTTGTATACACTTCTTTATTTTCGTATATACATAGTGTAACAACAAACATAACAACAACAACAACTACAGCCAATCCCACGATATTCCAGCCCACAAAACAATTCATAACAACAACCAAACAGCCCACCTGATAACAATAACAATTTATCCGATATCCGATATAGTTTTCGTAATTCTTTCATCTAGCAACGTAGATACGATTCCGATAACTCAAATACATCTAGGAGAGAGGATTTCTTACCTTATATGAAAATAAGTACTCTTCTTCCACGTTACATCACTTTGAAGAAATCCTGGATTCAACAACTAGATAAAGTAGAACAACGAGATTGAAGCGATGAGCGAAATCCATAAAAAAAAAATTCATAGCGTTGCTGCTCTTAATAAATGTTGTTCCTCTTGTCAATAATAGATATGTTGCTGCTCACATAGCAAGTAATATTGCAGCAACTATTCTATTAGAGACTTTCTTAAATTTTCTCCAAATGAACTAATATAATCACCATTTCCTCTACTTGAAAACGTGAATCCCCTACCTAACTTTCACCACTCCAAGACATACCTATATTGCTGCCACCTAAACCTCTTATAGTTGCATAGTCATAAGCCTCTCTTATCCCCATGTTCCCACGTGGATTCATATAAATGAAACTTATCCGTTTTATTAAATTAATACCACAATTAATCCGTTACTCTCCCACTTTATCCCAACATTTAACAAATTATCCACATAATTAATTCCTTAACCTTAATTCACCTAAGTAAAAATATATTTTTTTAACACACCTCATATACTCGTTATCATGATAATGAGATATAACACTAGTCCTTAACCTCTTTATACATACACCAAATATTATTCCAATCACCGTCATCCCACTTCCAAGTCTTAAATTATTTCCGGACCTCATCCTTTTCTACACCGATCTCGTTATTTGCATACTTGAATATGATCAAAATTCTCTGGTGCGAGCGGTTCAAACCATAGCCCGAAGGTACTGGTATAGTATTGATGAAACTTATACTATTCGATTTGTGTAACCTCTAACCTTCACGACACCTACTTATCACTTTTTAAGCATCGCATAAATACTTATAACCTCAAAAATTAACCTTGTCCTCGAACTTATGTCGATTAAATTACGACAAGTCCAATGTACAAAAGTATGGGATGTAACAACTAGTGCCCGAACTGGACACTCTTATACGAACCTGCTAGATATAGTCAGACTGAAACTAAGGACTGTATGGAAACTTGTAAAAACAAACGAAAGATTCACAACGCCGCATATCATAAACCTATCTCTTGAGGAGTCACAGCTGACCAAAGCATAACACAATACACAAGCTGACAAGGCTGCCACTATATACGGAAAGATCCAAAACAAACCATATCGACACAGTCAGATACAACCCACATATGTCTACAGACCTCTAAGAGTGTACAAGTGAAATATGACGGGACAGGGCCCTGCCATACCCCTGGACATGCATAAGTCGACATCAAAAGATCTGTACCTAAATAATCTAGGCTCCGGAACAATGGAGCTCTCCAAAATAGCTGAGCATAAGTCCTAAGCTGGAGGATCATCAAATCGAGTGTCTGTACCTGCGGGTATGAAACGCAGCCCCCCGAAGAAAGGGGGTCAGTACGAGATATGTACTGAGTATATAAAACATTAAATACAATAAAGAAGATCAAGACTGAATAAAAGGTAACAGAAGGCAAGTATGATAATCAAGGATACTAATACCAAGATGAAAATCATGCATGTCTATATCATATACTATATCCGGCCCATTATGGGACTCGGTGAATAAAGTCATCACATACAATACCGACCCATCATGGGACTCAGTGCCATCATCACATCATCATATCATATATATATATATATATACGTACCCGGCCCTCTAGTGAGGGGCTCGGTGAACAATGCAGTGAAACTGTGCACGAAAACATACCCGGCCCGGGACTCGGTGAAAGAAATATTAACGGCATGCACGAGCAGACTAGTGAGCAACCATATTGTTATGTCCCGTATTTTCGTATAACGAGAAATCAAGAAATAAATAAGACTTGTGTGTGTTGAGGAAATAATTTTTGGTCCAAGTTGCTATGCTCATGTTGATTATGAAATCATGGATGTCAAGACCTCGGGGAAGGCCGAGGGTAAATTCGGAATTTTAGAAATTAGTTTCGGGAATTACAAAGCGGGACATATTATGAATTGGGCCAAGAGAATTTGAACAAAGTTGAGGCCCAAATTTTGTGAAGTGGCCGGCCAAGGGAGGCCCAAGCCCACTTTTAAAGAGTCATGTGCTAAGCACATGACTCCTATTATGGATATATATCATGATCACTTGGTAATTATCAAGACTTTAATCAAAAAAAAAATCCAAGAACAAAGAGAAAGGGGTTTCGGCCGAAAAAGATAGAGAAAGAAAAAAAATATTCCGTGGCTTGTTTCTAATCCAATCACCTAGCCTCTTTTGGAAAAATTGATGGGTTCGAGGTGCTCTTCGTGGTGGTACAACTAGTTTGACGAGAGGACGACGTTTGCGGCGAATCGGGATCTTAAGATTAAGGTAAGGTTTTGATGTTTTAATGATATGAAATGGATGTATATGTGTTAGTAATTGAATTGGCGTAAAGATTTTGGAATGAGGTTGTGTTTGTGCATGGTGTGTGTGTATATAAAAGGGTGTGTTTGGCCGTGAGTCCCATGTAGTGCAAGGCATAAGAATTTTATCTTGTTTAGCTTGAATAATGTGTTGTTGTGATCTTTATGTCGTAAAGGATCGATTAAAGAATTGAGTTGGTGCTAGAAAATAATTTCGGACGTTATCGGAAAGTGTATACCTTTGGTATATTTGTATATATCATAGTATATTTATGATACTAAGGACTTTAAATATGATTTATAGTTGATGTTGATGAATTTGGAATGAAACGACGCAAGTTAGAATATTCGTCGTAACTTTTGGTGTTTTGAATGAAAATTGGAAAGTAGTGAACTTTGGGGATGTTTGTATGTGATTTGGAACTTGTATGTAGTGTGTTTGAATAATTGGGAATGAGTGAATGAATGGACTAATGTGGAAATAGATTTGGAATTTTGAAGTTGAGTCAAGAATTGCCAACTTATGTATTAAAGTGAAATTTTGAAGTTAATGTAGTATGATTGTGGTTTGTATGGTTTTATGATGTTTGGGCTGTTGTTGTCGTTGTATTTTGAGCCGAGCTAAGTCTCGGGGGTGTTAGATTTATAGGGGAAGTGCTGCCGAAATTTCGGTAGCCAAATATAGCCCAAAGACTAAAATGTTAATTCTCATGAATAGTAACTGGTAAAAGTGACCATTTGCAGTTTCTGGACGAAACGGGAATTGCGATTTGAGGAGCGTAAGGCGCCAACCAGGTATGTAAAGCCTACCTATCATTCTTTTGGCATGTCCTAGACATACTAGGTTAAGATCGGCCCCTCGGGAATAATCCTACTCTTGGAAATCGAAGTTCAAGTTCGAGCACTATTCATCCAGCGCAATTGAACCCTTTTGTGGCATTTGGTCAAAGGAATGTTCGAATCGTCATAACTTTTGTGGTTGTGTCCGAAACCCTCCGAAACTTTCGTAGATGCCCCTAGGGAGCCTAAGGTCTGTGATTTGCGTCCGCCGCCTCAATTTGACTCGAGGTGGGCCCACGAGCCCCGAGGCTTCCCTTATTCGGTTTGTTTGGTTCGTTTGCGTCCGTTATGATCAGTGATCGTTTGTTTATGACTCAATGGTGCGTTTGAAACTTCCTATGCCGTTAGCGGACGTTTTGTACTTTGAATAATGTGAGATTTTCGGAAAATGACCTATAAACAACTTTTTCTAAAGATTTGGCAGTTTGGAACTTCGTAACTTTTATACACAAATTTTGTTCAATCTGATTCCTACTCCGAGCCTTCTGGCATCAATTTATACCTACATGTAAACTATATGTTGAGTCCGACAAATTATTTTTGATATGCATATGGTTTCTGCACTACTCTGTTCGTGCTGTCTGCTATGACTTCGTTCGTCGGTACCCGGGCCGACTTTGTGATCGTGCGCGCTATAATATATTCGGGAGTTATGATGTGTTACGGTTTCCGAGGCCTCGCCATAGGGCCGGTTACCGCTTATGGAGTTATGATGTGATATGGCATTTGATATGTTCTGATGATATGATGTGTATGTGATATGATGTGTCTGGAGATTGTACGGAGATTTGAAAACTTCTGGAGTTATGATGTGTTATGGCACCAGCGTCGGGGGGTGACCACGTTCCTAAACCCTATACATGATTTGATTTGCATTTGTACGTTCGCCTCCCGCACAGGTTTGCTTTGTTTGCGATGTCGGTGTGTTTGTTCTTTCTGACTCCGGCTGTGTTGGTGATTTCTGTACCTTCTGCTTTACATACTCAGTACTTCTCCCGTACTGACCCCCGTTTTCTTCGGGGGCTGTGTTTCATGCCCGCAGGTACAGAAGCTCGTTTGGGTGGTCCTCCAGTTTAGGCTACTCATTCTGTTGTGTTGGAAAGCTCCCCTTGATCCGGAGTCTACTTTTGGTACATATCTTTAGTTGTGTCTGTACTCTGTATATTTGGATGAGTGGGTACGGCGGGGCCCTGTCCCGTCCTATGTTCCTATGTTCTGTTTTGTCTAGAGGCCTGTAGTCAGATTTGTGGGTCGTGGGTCCGGTGTGTTTGCATGTGAGTCTGTTGTACGATCTTAAGTGGCCCGTACGCTACTATGGCCAAGTCGGCCTCTGAGTTTGTATGTATGTGTATGCATTTGGGGGCGATGTGCATTCCGCCACCCTTCTGATGTGTGTGTGTGAAATTTGGCGATGTATATTCCGCCTCCTTTCTGATTTGTGATTTGTTTGATTTGTACGGGCGACTGCTTAGGATAAGTGTTCGGTAGTTGTCTGATTGCGATGTTGAGTTCGAATAGCGTACGTTGAGTTTGGTCGAGTCTGATTACGATGATTTGGGTGTGAGTTCGTTTGGGGTGTCCCGGAAGGGCACCAGTCGCGGCCCACGGGGCTGGGTCGTGACAAAAGTGGTATCAGAGCGGTTTGTCCTCGGAATGTCTACAGGCCGTGTCTAGTAGAGTCTTATTTATCGATGTGTTGTGCACCACATCTATAAACAGGAAGCTACAGGACATCTAGGATGTTGTGTTGCCCTTTCTTTGGAATCTTAGATCGTGCGATAGAGCTGTGTTATTAGGATTATTCTGATCTGACCCGTTGTTGTGTTTGCAGTAATGCCTCCGAAGAAGGCAACGGCGGCCCAGAAGGGCAAGGCGAAGGTGGGAGAGACCAGTCAGGCACAACGAGCTACTCGGGCTCGTGTCTATGATTTGCCTGAGGTTGCACCTCATTCTGAGGGGTCTGCTACACCCCCATTAGTACAGCCTGGAGCGGGACCTTCAGCAGCTCCAGAGGTCCGTGTACCCGCTCCTGAGACTCCAGCTCCTCAGCCAGGGGCGGAGGATAGGACCCTGAGGGAGGCTGTACAGTTGTTGACCACGATTGTAGCCGGACAGGCTCGCAGGTGCGGGCGGAGGGACGATGATGATGAAGACAGGCGGGAAAGCCTGAGAGTTCGGGAGTTCTTGTTATGCGGCCCTCCAGAGTTTTTCGGGTCTAAGCCCGACGAGGACCCCCATGACTTCATTCGGGGGATGCGGCGTGCATTAGACTTGGTCAGGGCGTCAGAGACCGAGTCGGTTGAGCTAGCTTCGCATAGACTTCGGGATGTTGCCGCGCATTGGTATGAGACTTGGGAGCTATCCCGGGGTGAGGGTGCTCCTCCAGCTATGTGGGATCAGTTTGTGACTGCTTTCACCCGCCACTTTCTGCCCCCAGAGTTACGACGGGAGCGAGCTGATCGGTTTTTGCATCTGCAGCAGAGGGGTCGGAGCGTCCGTGAATATAATTTGGAGTTTGATTCCCTGGCCCGGTATGCCCCTGCCGTGGTGGCAGATATGACAGATCGGATGCATAGATATGTTATGGGGTTGGATCGTTATCTGATTGACGGCTGTATGGCGGTGTCATTGCAGACAGATATGGATATTGCCCGTCTACAGGCCTACGCCCAGGGGATGGAGAACCGGCACCGAGCAGATCGGCCCAGCAGAGAGTATGATGGGAGACGGCCCAAGAGGGCCAGATCAGCGGGGCATTTTGGAGATTCTCGGGGCGGGCAGCCTCAGTATCAGTCCAGTGGATATTTTCCTCCGTCAGGCCGGGACACACAGTCTGCTAGTAAGAGATTTGATGGCGCAGGACCGTCCAGGGCAGACCAGAGTTCCAGAGCCCCAGGTCCTCAGGCGAGCAGGGGTCCCAGTCAGATTAGGCCACCTATGCCCCCGTGTTCATATTGTGGAAGATCGCACCCAGGTGAGTGCTTCAGGGTCACAGGGGCCTGTTTTGCTTGTGGCCGCCAGGGCCATATCATGCGGGATTGTCCGTGGGCAGGCGGTTCCGGTAGCGCAGCACCACCGATGAGATCCGTTGCTGGTTCGTCATCTACCCCTTCGGCCACGCGCTCTACAGGGCGAGGTATGCCAGCACCAGCGGGCCGCAGTAGAGGCCGTGTTGGGGGTTCAGATTCTAGCGGTCCCTCGAACCGCATCTACGCTTTGACTGGTCGTCGGGACCCAGAGGCGCCCCCAGATACAGACCCAGGTATATTACTAACCTTTTTGTTTAATGAATATGTGCAATGGTAGGTTTGTACCTCAGTATTATGCGATATTCTTTTTGTGTGTGTCAGTAAAGGTAAGGTAAGAATCCGAATTAATGAAAATATCCGAGGCAGTTATCTGTACATGTGGGAGCAAAATATATGGGATTTGGAAGACTAGAACGATAGACCTCACAACCAGAAAAGCAACGACCTCTTTGGGTCAGAGTGGGACCCGCTACGAAAAATTTCCGAAAAATTTGCTAAGACCCCGTTTGGCCTAAAATTACGTGACAAAGGTCGTGCGGGGCAATTGGCGAAATTATATCAGCCCTAACGCGTCAAAATGTGAAAAAGTTTCAGGGTTAAGCGTGCTCAAGCCAGAGCAATTCTGGGATGGGTGACCCCTGGGAAGTAATGCAAGATTTTGCACAAGTGTAAGTATGATTAAGGTAAATGAAAACTTGGGGTAACCAAAGGCAAATAGGATGTGTGTGAAGTAATTAGTGCCCTTTCGAGAGTCGCGCGGAACGAGGCGGACTAAATGGGCAAAAAGGAAAGGGGACGACACCTCTTGGGAAATTGAACGAATTTGAATAACAGCCAGAGATGTTCGCCAGTAAGGTATGAATAAACGTGTGTATGTGTATATGTATGTGTATGTGTGTGTGTATGATTCTCATTTGCTGCCTGTGAGGGCTAAGGCCGAACCCCGGAAACTAATGTTGTGATAAACAAAGGAAAAGCAGTGTGAGTAATTGGAATTTTTTTGAAGGAGTCGATACGTAAGACGCAAAGTAAATTGTGTGACGACTTGGTGAGTGAGTTTGCAAATAAAGGAAAATTCTCATGAATTATTGGAGCCTTAATATGAATGATTTGATTCTAAATTGACATCCTATCTGTGGTGCTTCTGCACTTCCGATTCCGATGAGGCTCTACCTAGTACACCTCTGTACTTCTGCGTTCGACTAGGTTCCCGTCCGATGAACCTTTTGTGCGTTTGATTCTGGATCCGTTTCTGTCTGGCACACCTCTGTATGTCTGACTCTGGATATAAATCCGTCTGATATACTTCTGTGCGTTTGATTTTGACCGCGTGTGTGTTTGATACACTTCGGTTTGACTGGTCACAACTTTGTATGAAACAATCCTGTATACTTGATTCTGATTTCGGATCCGTTCGATATGAGTCCATACGTTTGACTTCAAGTGTGAATCTGTCTGGTGTATCTTCGTGTGTTGATTCTGCTTACGAGTTCGTTTGATACGCCTTTATACGTCTGACTCCGATCTCAGATGTGTCTGATATGCTTCCGTACCTTCGATGTTGGCTACGAATCCAACCGCCATAGTTGAGTATGTCTGCCTCCGATTATGAATCCGTCCGGTTTTAGTTCTGAATCTGTTCGGCATGAAGTGTCTGATATGAAGTAAAGCGAGATTACGACGATGTGGTAAGGAAACTCAGGAGTGTGAAAAGAAGATGATATTGACGATGGTGTCTGGAAAGCGTCCGTCCCTTACAAGAATATAGTGCAGAGTTCGGTGATTACGTAGAGTATGAGAAAATGTATCATGAAGGTAGTTGAGTCAGCGATGTGAAAAATCTACCCTAGTATTGGTAAAGGAGACATATCGGAGAAATCGATAAAGGACAACTACCAAGAGAACACTCCCGGAGTAGTACGACACCCGTGGGTTCGATTCAACATTCGAGGACGAATGTTCTTAAGGGGGGGAGAATGTTATGTCCCGTATTTTCGTATAACGAGAAATCAAGAAATAAATAAGACTTGTGTGTGTTGAGGAAATAATTTTTGGTCCAAGTTGCTATGCTCATGTTGATTATGAAATCATGGATGTCAAGACCTCGGGGAAGGCCGAGGGTAAATTCGGAATTTTAGAAATTAGTTTCGGGAATTACAAAGCGGGACATATTATGAATTGGGCCAAGAGAATTTGAACAAAGTTGAGGCCCAAATTTTGTGAAGTGGCCGGCCAAGGGAGGCCCAAGCCCACTTTTAAAGAGTCATGTGCTAAGCACATGACTCCTATTATGGATATATATCATGATCACTTGGTAATTATCAAGACTTTAATCAAAAAAAAAAATCCAAGAACAAAGAGAAAGGGGTTTCGGCCGAAAAAGAAAGAGAAAGAAAAAAAAAATTTCGTGGCTTGTTTCTAATCCAATCACCTAGCCTCTTTTGGAAAAATTGATGGGTTCGAGGTGCTCTTCGTGGTGGTACAACTAGTTTGACGAGAGGACGACGTTTGCGGCGAATCGGGATCTTAAGATTAAGGTAAGGTTTTGATGTTTTAATGATATGAAATGGATGTATATGTGTTAGTAATTGAATTGGCGTAAAGATTTTGGAATGAGGTTGTGTTTGTGCATGGTGTGTGTGTATATAAAAGGGTGTGTTTGGCCGTGAGTCCCATGTAGTGCAAGGCATAAGAATTTTATCTTGTTTAGCTTGAATAATGTGTTGTTGTGATCTTTATGTCGTAAAGGATCGATTAAAGAATTGAGTTGGTGCTAGAAAATAATTTCGGACGTTATCGGAAAGTGTATACCTTTGGTATATTTGTATATATCATAGTATATTTATGATACTAAGGACTTTAAATATGATTTATAGTTGATGTTGATGAATTTGGAATGAAACGACGCAAGTTAGAATATTCGTCGTAACTTTTGGTGTTTTGAATGAAAATTGGAAAGTAGTGAACTTTGGGGATGTTTGTATGTGATTTGGAACTTGTATGTAGTGTGTTTGAATAATTGGGAATGAGTGAATGAATGGACTAATGTGGAAATAGATTTGGAATTTTGAAGTTGAGTCAAGAATTGCCAACTTATGTATTAAAGTGAAATTTTGAAGTTAATGTAGTATGATTGTGGTTTGTATGGTTTTATGATGTTTGGGCTGTTGTTGTCGTTGTATTTTGAGCCGAGCTAAGTCTCGGGGGTGTTAGATTTATAGGGGAAGTGCTGCCGAAATTTCGGTAGCCAAATATAGCCCAAAGACTAAAATGTTAATTCTCATGAATAGTAACTGGTAAAAGTGACCATTTGCAGTTTCTGGACGAAACGGGAATTGCGATTTGAGGAGCGTAAGGCGCCAACCAGGTATGTAAAGCCTACCTATCATTCTTTTGGCATGTCCTAGACATACTAGGTTAAGATCGGCCCCTCGGGAATAATCCTACTCTTGGAAATCGAAGTTCAAGTTCGAGCACTATTCATCCAGCGCAATTGAACCCTTTTGTGGCATTTGGTCAAAGGAATGTTCGAATCGTCATAACTTTTGTGGTTGTGTCCGAAACCCTCCGAAACTTTCGTAGATGCCCCTAGGGAGCCTAAGGTCTGTGATTTGCGTCCGCCGCCTCAATTTGACTCGAGGTGGGCCCACGAGCCCCGAGGCTCCCCTTATTAGGTTTGTTTGGTTCGTTTGCGTCCGTTATGATCAGTGATCGTTTGTTTATGACTCAATGGTGCGTTTGAAACTTCCTATGCCGTTAGCGGACGTTTTGTACTTTGAATAATGTGAGATTTTCGGAAAATGACCTATAAACAACTTTTTCTAAAGATTTGGCAGTTTGGAACTTCGTAACTTTTATACACAAATTTTGTTCAATCTGATTCCTACTCCGAGCCTTCTGGCATGAATTTATACCTACATGTAAACTATATGTTGAGTCCGACAAATTATTTTTGATATGCATATGGTTTCTGCACTACTCTGTTCGTGCTGTCTGCTATGACTTCGTTCGTCGGTACCCGGGCCGACTTTGTGATCGTGCGCGCTATAATATATTCGGGAGTTATGATGTGTTACGGTTTCCGAGGCCTCGCCATAGGGCCGGTTACCGCTTATGGAGTTATGATGTGATATGGCATTTGATATGTTCTGATGATATGATGTGTATGTGATATGATGTGTCTGGAGATTGTACGGAGATTTGAAAACTTCTGGAGTTATGATGTGTTGTGGCACCAGCGTCGGGGGGTGACCACGTTCCTAAACCCTATACATGATTTGATTTGCATTTGTACGTTCGCCTCCCGCACTGGTTTGCTTTGTTTGCGATGTCGGTGTGTTTGTTCTTTCTGACTCCAGCTGTGTTGGTGATTTCTGTACCTTCTGCTTTACATACTCAGTACTTCTCCCGTACTGACCCCCGTTTTCTTCGGGGGCTGTGTTTCATGCCCGCAGGTACAGAAGCTCGTTCGGGTGGTCCTCCAGTTTAGGCTACTCATTCTGCTGTGTTGGAAAGCTCCCCTTGATCCGGAGTCTACTTTTGGTACATATCTTTAGTTGTGTCTGTACTCTGTATATTTGGATGAGTGGGTACGGCGGGGCCCTGTCCCGTCCTATGTTCTTATGTTCTGTTTTGTCTAGAGGCCTGTAGTCAGATTTGTGGGTCGTGGGTCCGGTGTGTTTGCATGTGAGTCTGTTGTACGATCTTAAGTGGCCCGTACGCTACTATGGCCAAGTCGGCCTCTGAGTTTGTATGTATGTGTATGCATTTGGGGGCGATGTGCATTCCGCCACCCTTCTGATGTGTGTGTGTGAAATTTGGCGATGTATATTCCGCCTCCTTTCTGATTTGTGATTTGTTTGATTTGTACGGGCGACTGCTTAGGATAAGTGTTCGGTAGTTGTCTGATTGCGATGTTGAGTTCGAATAGCGTACGTTGAGTTTGGTCGAGTCTGATTACGATGATTTGGGTGTGAGTTCGTTTGGGGTGTCCCGGAAGGGCACCAGTCGCGGCCCACGGGGCTGGGTCGTGACACATATGCAAACTAAATCATCATCGAAGACTCAATAGAATAAGTAGAATGAACCAACACTTGAGTATTAAAGACAACAGTCATGTCAAGTACCCCTCAAATGTCACTATGGATTATATCAAATAGAATTTCAGGAATCATAGACACGTATCAAGACATAATGAAATAGCTTCTGGAAATCAAGAACATTAGCCATCCTAGTGTCTCTAAGAATAGGAGGTTCTTTGGAGTTTATACATTCATCGTCTGTTTGTCTCACATAGATCATGCCAAAAAGAAAGAAGGGATAGCTTTACATACCTTACGTCGTCGAAGGAACTCAACTTAATCATGAACTTTTCACAATTAGTATGCCAAACCTATAATCGTAAGAATATGCACGTGACTTAAGAAGTCTTTCGTATATTATATATATTAATTGATAACTTAATTCTAAAACGAAACGGGCAGCATCTCCCCTATATCATTAGTATCTCCCAAATCAGTATATCACCACAACAGCCCAACAACAAATAAATCTCAAAAACACAACAATATACTTAATTTACTGCAACAATCCATCCAATATTTATCCTTAAAATCAATCCCTTAAACTTATCTCTATTTCTAACGGAATTTCGACAGCATTTCCTTTATAAACTGGATAAACCCGAAAATCCAATTCAGCTAAATTATCAACAACAACGTCAAACAACAATATCGACACTAAATACACATCATAACTCAGATATTTCCATTCATAAACCTCCCAAAAATGCCAAACGAGCTTTTAACGTTATTTCCTCCGTTCTAATCCGTTAAAACTTTAAATAAACACTTTAATAACATAAGAGGAAACTTATACATACCTTAGCAGTAGATCAATCACGAAATATCATCCCCCAAGCTCAATAATTAGCTTAAAACGATGACAACAACTCGTATTACACTTTATCCTTCATGAGCCTGGGGATTCGGGGCCTCGAACTTGCTCGATTCTCCACTTTCTCTTTCTAACTCTCCTCTCTCTCTCTCTCTCTCTAAAAGTTTGTGGACTGCTTGATTTGTAAATGAACGAATTTGTAAGCATTTTGCCCTTATATATGGGTCTTGGGTCGGTTCCCACCGACCTTGAGTCGGGTTGGGCCGAGCCCACTGCCCAGCTTGACCTTGCTGCATTAAAACGTCCATAACTTTATATCCCTATGTCGTGTGAAGGCCCATGACCTATGGTTGGAAACTTAATTCAATTATCTACAACTTTCGCCACAATACTTTGTCGGAAGCCACATCCTTAGTACGCAACCTTCTAACTTGACGATGAAGTATAGCTATAGGGCTCTCCTCGTAAGACAACTCCTCTGTTACCTGGACATCATCCACCAGGAATACTCTAGAAGGGTCACCAATACATTTACGAAGCATTGATACATGAAAGACCGGATGTACCGCTTCCAAATCAGATGGTAGGTCCAACTCATAGGCAACCTTGCCTACCCTACGAATGATTTTGTAAGGCCCAATGTATCTCGGGTAAGGCCCAATAATCTTTCCTGAATGAGCTTTACCTTATCAACAGCTTGCTGGATCATGTCTAGGCCTATCAATTTAGTCTCACCAACATCAAACCAACCGATAGGTGACCTGCACTTCCTCCCATATAAGGCCTCATACGGTGCCATCTGAATACTAGAATGGTAGCTATTTTTATAGGCAAACTCAATAAGTGGAAAATGATCGTCCCAGCTACCTCTGAAGTCAATAATATAGGCTCGCAACATATCTTCTAGCGTCTGAATAGTACGCTTAGCCTGCCCGTCAGTCTGAGGGTGAAATGCTATGCTAAGACTCACCTGTGTCCCCAATCCCTTCTGGAATGATATCCAGAAGTTAGTTGTAAACTGAGCTCCTCTGTCCGATATAATAGATGTGGGAACCCCATGAAGTCTCACTATCTCCCTGATGTATAACCTCGCATAGTCCTCAGCTGAATAAGTAGTCCTGACTGGAAGAAAATGGGTTGATTTTGACAGCCTATCCACAATAACCCATATAGAGTCGTACTTCCGTGGAGTGCGAGGTAAACCTGTAATGAAGTCCATATTAATTACTTCCCATTTCCAAGTTGGGATCTCTATCTCCTGTAATTGTTATATCCCGTATTTTTGTGCGTTGGATTATTCGTAAGCTAATCGACATAAGTTCAAGGACAAGATTATTTTTGAGATATGAGACAAGGACTTTTAATCCCGATTTTAATAACGCACGGTTTGCTAGCTAATTACTATTAGTATGGAAAAATTAGTGAAAATTAGGGATTAATTAACGTTGATTAGATTATTAAGTGGGGATTTATGATTAATTAGCCTGATTAGTGTATCAAATGGGCCCCACCAAGCATGCTAATTGAGAATCTGGTCATGAATCATCACATGCCAAGTGGGGGCACGTGTCAACATGGTGGGCAACCTATAAATTTATAAGTGATGACTAATCTATTTGTCATACACTTCATTTCCATTTCCAATCTAATTGAGAGAAAGAAGCACACAGCCATGGCAGCACCTTGGGCTCTCACGGCCAAGCTTAATAACTTGAAAGAAAATTTCCAACAGCCATGGCTACCATGGCAGCTCACGGCCAAGCTCCAAGATATTGAAGAAAGGAAATTATAATTCCATAAAGGTGTTCTAAACATCCCAAATGAGGCAGCAAGTTAGAATTTAAATTGGAGAATGAAAAAGTGGGGCAATTGGTGCAAGTGATTGTAGGATCTGCCCTAACTAATTTAAGGTAAGATTTCTTCTTATAGTGTAATTGGAGTTAAATGATGTTGTAATGGAGAGATTAGTTTGTATTAGGCGAAATTGGAAGTAAGAAAATTGCATGAATTCGTTGGTATTGTAAGTTGGGCTGAATTGGAGTTGTTTCAATTTAATCGAGTTTGATTGTTGTTGGTGTCGTTGATTGTGTTTTAAAAGTGAAGGAATCATGATAATTAAAGTTGTAATTGTTTATATGGAATTGTTGAGATATGAATTGGATTAGATGTTCATGAGGTTAGGGGTTGTTCTTGTTGTAGTTGATGGGCTGCTTGGGGCATGTTATTGTAAGGTTTATTCCCTCCTACATGTTCTAGAGTTGGTGTGGTCTTTGTACAATTTGATGGATGTGGAATTTGTGAAAGGAAAGTTTAAATCATGCTAGAACTTGTATTTATTTTATGGGCTGTTTTAGAACTTGTTGTGATATTAAGATAGTTTTCTTGTGTATGAGTAATTGGTGTTGTTGTTGGGTTATTGTTGATTTTCCGCATAAATTTTGAAGAAATAAGTGTATAGGTATCGTTACGAAGCGTATGTTGGTCTGTTTGGTGTATAGTCTTAGATGTTAATGATTTGGATTGAAAAAGGATTAAGAGAGGTTATTGGGTTGTTTGAGTTGTTTATGGGCTGGATTTTAAGGATTTGATATGATTATTTCTGTTATCGTTGTTGTTGGTATTGTTGTGATAATCGGAGATTAATTGGAAGTTCGGGATAGGCAAGTTATATAGAGGAAATGCTGCCCGATTTCCATTAAGTTCTTAACTAATCAAAATACTAATCAAGAAGTATTAACTAAGAAGTGATTCCCATAAGTGCTTGGTTGTAGATTTATAAGTTTTGGAAGTTTTCGTTTATTAATAATAGTGTTACTCTCATATTAAATAGGCTAAAGGGGTGACGAAGCAAGCTTGGTTACGGTTGATCTACGACAGGTATGTAAAGCTAACCCTTCTTTCTTTTTGGCATGACCTTTATAAACAAATAGACGACGAGCATATAACTCCAAAGAAACTCCTATTCTTAGAGACACTAGGAAGGCTAATGTTCTTGATAGCCAGAACCTATTTCACATTATCTTGATAAGTGTCTATGTTTCTTGAAGTTCTATTTGATATAATCCGTAGTGACATTCGAGAGATACTTGATATGATTGTTATCTTTGATGCTCAAGTATTAGTTCATTCTACCTATTCTATTGAGTCTCAGATGATGATTTAGCTTGTATATGGTTACTCACTACTCTGATCGTGCATGCTGTTAATATATCTTTCACCGAGTCCCTGGCCGGGTATGTTTTCGTCCACAGTTTCATTGAATTGTTTACTAAGTCCCTCACTAGAGGGCCGGGTATATATATATATATATATATATATATATATATATATATATATATATAATGCTGATGTGATTATGGCACCGAGTATGGTATATGATGACTTTATTCGCCGAGTCCCATAATGGGCCGGGTATGGTTTATGATATAAACATGCATGATTCTCATCTCGTAAGGCACAGGTGTATTGGTATCTTTGATTATCATATTTGCGTCTTGTAATCTTTTATTCCGTTATGAGTTTCCTTATTGTATTTCATGCTTTATATCCTCAGTACATATCTCGTACTGACCCCTTATCTTCGGGGGTCTGCGTTTCATGCCCGCAGGTACAGACACTCGGTTTGGTGATCCTCCAGCTTTGGACTTCTGTTCAGCTGTTTGGAGAGCTCTATTGTTCCGGAGCCCAGACTATTTTCGTACAGATCTTTTGATATAGACTTATGTATATGTCCAGGGGTACGGCGGGGCCCTGTCCCGTCATATTTTACTTTTATACTCTTAGAGATCTGTAGATATGTGTGGGTTGTATATAGGTTTTGGTCAGCTGTGTGTATATGGTTTGCTTTGGATATCCCCGTGTATAGTGGCAGCCTTGTCGGCTTGCGTATTGTGTTATTCTTAAGCTATGGTTAGCCGTGACTCCAGGGGAGACAGGTTATGATATGTGACGTTGTGAATCCTTCGTTTGTTCTTATAAGTTTCCATATTTTCCTTAGTTTCAGTTTGACTATATTTAACAGGTTCGTATACGAGTGTCCAGTTCGGGCACTAGTCATGGCCCATGGGGTTGGGTAGTGACAAAAGTGGTATCAGAGCAGTTCATCCTCGGAGTGTCTACAGACCGTGTCTAGTAGAGTCTTGTTTATCGGTGTGTTGTGCACCACATCTATAAACAGGAAGCTACAGGACATTTAGGATGTTACCTTTCCTTCTTACTCTAGATCGTGCGATAGAGCCAAGAGATAGGAAATGATATCCCTTATGTACTAACCTTTGATTTCAGCGGGATAGTGGTGTCGACAAGAGAAGGTAAATAATGCTACTGGGAGTTACAGAGGCTAATAATTCATTGAGGTTACGTTATCAGAAATTGTATATACAGAATGGCGACTGGACATCATCAAGGTTAGTAATTGTAAATATAGTAAGAAGATGGATTGAATGTATATATATTGATGATAAAGTTCAGTTATAAAGAGTGAACAGAAGAATCTGAACGAATCAGTAAAAAGATAGGTAAGCAGGGTATATGTCAGATACGGTATGAATGTTGCAGGCATGATTGAAACCTGCAGTTATAGATTGAAAGGGAAAGTAAATAGGAAGGTATAACAGGTATAGTTTGAGTTGGATATACGAGGTAAGTTCATCAATTTCATACGGTTGTTGATATTGAGAGCCCTGTGTGGCTAGCATATAATATATATATATATATATATACACATATATATGTTTGCCCTGTGAGGCATTGTTGGTATTTCCTGCGTGCAGGTTTTGGGATAGTAAGAAATACAGAGGAAACTCGCCAAAATTTTTCTAAGAATAAAAAGAGAATGAGATATAAGTTCGTAAAAAGTCTTGAAAGGTCATGTCAATAGTAATGATAAGATTTGACTAAGTTGCGAGTACGGCTGACTTCAATAAATAAGTTAACCGTTGAATTGATGGTAATAGTAATTATGCGGTTGATATCAATATGGTAAAAAGGGAATGCTAGGACAATTTGGAAGGGCTTGTGATAATAAAAGATGATTTAGAAAAGGCTGGAAAATTTTAATAGAGTGTTATATTCAGGTATCAACTGAATTGACAAGCAGGGATAAATTACGACGAGTTTACAGTTAGAAGAAGTAATAGTATGATTGAGACAAGAGTACAGAGGAAGAAGAATTGTGATAAGACAGCTTGTGAGGTATTAAGGATAAGATTGACCAGAAAGGGTAAAAGGTTAAGAAGTGCTACAAGATAGCTTGTGAGGTATTAAGGATAAGATTGACCAGAAAGGGTAAAAGGTTAAGAAGTGCTACACTATAGGATTCATTGCAAACAGGATATAATGTGAATATAATAAGGATTGTTATGAAAATGAGTAAAGCCTAGAGAGGAAGTGACTAAAAGATATGACGTGATCAATGTGAAACGTAAAAGCGAGCTTTAGAACGAATAAGAAATACTTATGAAGTTCTTCTATAGGGAAAGTTACGAATAAAGATTATACGATAACGAAAATGATAGCGAGCACAAGAGAGGAAGGAGTTAATTGAAAGAAGGAAATAAAAAGAAAGCGAGATAACAGTTTAGTAACAGGTTATGACATAGCCGAGGACACGAGTAATATAAGTGATGGAATTGTGAAAAACCAAACTACAGAAAGATGAGCAACGAGGTAGAATGAGTACTAGAAAATGACTAGTATGACAAGAACAAACAGGGATGAACAGAATACGTTTTGAAAATGAGAAAGGGATTATGTAGAAGTAGTGTTTTCCGAAGGATACAGAGGTAGCATGAGATTCCTCGTGCACAGAATGAAAGATGGACATAGACTAGAGAAATGGTAAGGGAATACTAAAGGAAGTACCCAAGATAGACGTAATTAATTGAGTATGAGTATAAAAAAAAGGGAAATATATAGCTACGAACTTAAAGGTGTAGTACGACGACAAGGTGATAAGATAAGTGTTATATCCCGTGTTTTTGCGCACTTGAAAAATTTGGAATAATTTTGTCTTGTAGGAAATGAGACTATGTTTTTATTTTATTTAGCATATGTGTGATATTCATGAGAGTTATCGAAGCGAAAGTGAGGAATAAGGCCAAGGGCAATATTGGAACTTCGGAAATTAGTTTCAGGAATTACAAAAAATAGGATCCTAATGATTTGGGCTCAACAAAATAAAAAGAGAAATTAAGGCCTAATCCACATAGGGTGGACGGCCATGGTCCATAAGCTAGCCCAAGCCCATGAATTAACTAGTCATGTGATGACCATGTGCTTAATTAATATAAGAAGGCTTAATCTTCAAGAAGATTCAAGAAGAAAACAAAAAAAAAAAAAATTGAAGAGCTTTCTATGGGCATTCGGCTGAAACCCTGGAACAAAAACAAATTCTAGTTCTTTAATCTTCATCCTAAAAATCTCTTTCTTGTTGAATCATTGTTAAGTTCAGGACGCTCTCCGACGTGATATAATTGGTTTAGCGAGAGAGCAACGTTTGCGGCAAGATTGAAATATGAAGGAAAAGGTAAGAAATCTATTCTTTTGTGTTATGGAATAAGTATATATTGTTGTAAGGATTGGAATTAGATGAGAATTATGGAGTTGTGATGTGTGTGTGTGTGTGGAGTGGTGTGTGTGGCCGTGAGCCATAGGGTGGTCAAAGGAGGGTGAATTAAATTCCATTTAGTTGGTTAGTTATGTCGTTGTGACCTTTGTGACGTAAATAAAGGTTTAACGATTTGAATTAGCATTCAAATTGGTTGTATGTTATTATGGGAAATTATGTGATTTTTATATAATTGTGAAAGTAAGTTTTAAATGTGAATTATGGTTGTTCTTAATGAATTTGGGAGAAAACAATGCGAGTTAGTAGCATTGTTGCATTCGTTGAAGTTTTAGATGGGATATGGAGTTGGCGGAACCACTTAAATTCATGAATATTGCTTGGAATGTTATTGAAATATGTTTGATTAATATTGAATTAGTTGATGGATATGGAAAATGTTAATATTTGTTTGATAACGGGAAGTTGGAATGGAAGTTGTTGAACTATGTAGAAAAGAGGACTATTTATGTTATAGTGCGCTTTATGATAATTGTTGATGTTGTTGGATTGTTGGGTTGTTGTTGTTCATATATTGGGCCGAGCTAAGTCTCGGGGATGCTATATGTATAGGGGAAATGCTGCCGAAATTTCGGTAGACAAATATAGACTTAAGTTTGAATTCTTAGAAGCTTGCAACTCATAATTGGTAACTATGACCAAATTGTAGATTTTGGCGAACTTGAGACGTGATTTTGGAGACGTATAGGAGGCGGAAAAGGTACGTAAAGCTATCCCTTTTCTTCTCTTGGCATGTCCTAGATGTACTAGGTTTGAGTTTGAGCCTCGGGGATTATTCTATTCATAAGAATTCGAGTTCACTTTTAGTACTATTCCATTCAGTGAAATTGAATTAGAAACTTATGCTTTGATGAATAGAAACGTTCAAACTTTCGTAACTTTTGTAAACATGATTGAATTACCCCTAAGCTTTTATGGATGATTCCATAGGGTCAAATGTCTGTAAAATTCGTACGTCGCCTCGACTTGGACCGAGGTGGGCCCACTAGCCCCTAGTCTCCTTCGTTGCCCTAATTGACTTAATTTTGTATGATATCGGAAAGAGACTTTTGCTTATGACTCTAGCTATTAAAGAATAATGTTTTGATTACCCCATGATATTCTGATTTACATTTTGAACTATGACTACGATTTCAAAAGTACTTTTGTGAGTTAAACCCCGTATTGATCAGTTGTCCGGACTAGTTTGCCTAACGGGTCGTCATATGATTATATCCAGTTTCACAAATGTTTTGATATGTAAATTGCATTAGTTTCCGCACTACTCTGCTCGTGCCCATTATTATGATATCGTTCACCGGTTCCCGGGCCGGTTCTGTGATCGTGCGCACTATGATATATTCGCCAGTATGCTGTGTTACGGTTCCCGAGACCTCGCCATAGGGCCGGGTTCCGTTTATGGAGTTATGCTGTGATATGGCTTATGATATGATGTGTGTGATGATGTGTTATGTTCGGGGTTGTACGGAGATTTGAAACTTTCCGGAGTATGCTGTGTTGTGGCGCCAGTGTCGGAGTGGCGACCACGTTCCTGAGCCTTAAGCATGATTTCTTTTACTTGCATTATGTACATATGATTTCAGTACCGATTTTGATATACTGATTCGGTATTCCCTTTCTGTACCTTTACTATGGTTATGGTTTGAATTTCTGTACTCTATGCTTTACATACTCAGTACATCTTTCGTACTGACCCCCTTTCCTCGGGGGCTGCGTTTCATGCCCGCAGGTACAGACGTTGGTGATCCGCCACTGTAGGCCACACTTTCTGCTACTACAGAGTGCTCCTTTTGATTCGGAGCCCATATTTTGGAACATATCTCTGTCATGTATATATTTATGTATATTTGGCTATTTGGGGTACGGCGGGGCCCTGTCCCGCCATATGTTTCCGTTTTGGTTTGTAGAGGCCTGTAGTCATATATGTGGGTCGTGGGTCCTATGTGTGTTCGTTTTGTTTCTGATTTGCGCCTTAATGCGGTCCTGTTTGTTATGGCGGCCGAAATGGCCCATGTGTTCGCATATGTACATATGATCGGCGATGTGTATTCCGCCGCCCTTTTTGTTCCGATATGATGTTTTTGATACCCGTGACCGCTTAAGAAAATAATTATTTTCAGAACTGTTTAAAAATGATGAATTTGAAATGTGAACCAAGTTATAATATGACGATTGAAAATGTAAGTCTGTTTGGGTGCCCAAGTAGGGTACCAGTCGCGGCCCACGGGGCTGGATCGTGACAATAAGACTATCATTAAGATGAACTTGATTTGATTTTGAATAAGTTAGAAGTCGGTACTGGGTACACAACAAAGATAAAAGAGCATAAGGCATAAAGGAGTACTGCATGTATATGACTCTACCTCAGAAACAGTGGAATCCTTAAAGGACAAGGACTGTAGGCTTGAGGAACAAATGATGTATTGTAAATTTATTAAAGGAAACAGATGATATAGGTTGGGATAAAGACAATGTTACAAGAAAATTTTGGACACTTATCATCAGGATATAAGTGTTACCTAATTGAGAATTTGGAATGATTACAAGTGCTAATTAATTGTTGATTGGAGTAAACGAAATGTGGCCTTGGGTGAGTTACTACATTGGTTGTATTACTTGAGTATAGATTATCAGATGAGATTTTATACTATATATAGAAAGTTTCTCGTCACCTCATGATTTTGTTAAGGTTTCGTACGTGGATAATCGAAGTTATAAATTATAAAGAAAAGATATAGATATGGTACAGTATACCAAGTGAGTTGGAAAAAAAAGGATCAGATGAATTTGAGATTGGAAATAGGGACGTAGAGCAGAATATAAACATATAATGGTATAAGTACACCCTAAAGGGGGGAAGCGGGTGTGAGAAAAGCAAGTGTAAAATGGAAACAATTGACACTGCAATATATTTGATATGGATACTTAAACTTCAAGTGAGATCCCTTGCTGAAACAAGTTAGTAAGATCTGAAAGCCAGCAATAAACGGATAGAAGTCAGGATGATATTTGAGACAGTGCCGAGAATTATTAGTAAAGATCTTGAATGGTATGACAAAAGTGCTAAATGGATAGAAGTCAAAATGGTATTTGAGACAGTGCTAAGAATTATTTGTAAAGACCTTGAATGATAAGACATTAAAAAGTGGGTGCTTATATAAAGAAATAGTACGACGAGAGAATGGTAACAAGTAACTTAAGAGATATTATAAAGGATAGCAATGCTATACTAGATTAGAGACTAAGATTTGGCAATAGAGTTGTGCACTAATGATATTGCGACTTATAAGTAGCAAAGTGAAGGGATAGAAAATCTCCTATAGTAGGATATGAGAGAATCAAAGGGGAAAATAAAGGAAGGGAAAGGAGTATGACAAGATAGGCTATGAGCAAGTTTTAGTACGGATGAGTTATGTAAAGAATAATGAAAGACTATGACTAAGATTGGATATATTTTATACAAGTTGTACAAGAATAGTTATGCAACCTACGAGTATTTGTATGCTAAGAATGAGACCAAGGGAGTACTTGATAAGAAGAGTAAGGATTTAGTAATAACAATGCGGTTGTGATATTTTGGGTACATCAAGGAAAGGTGTAAGATGGTTTGAGCCAAATTACCGAGATAGAATTAGTACTGAGAGCAAATAGGGCATTGCCATAGTTGAGCTGAAGATTTATCTCGATACCAATTGTAAGATATGAGAGGAGAATGCAAGGTAAAGCATGAAGACTAGTGAAACGACGCTAAGGTATTTCTTGGGCTAATTTGAGCACCTTCGCATATTCTTGTAAAGATTGCAACATAATGTGTGACAGAAAAACTAAGAGCAAATCTGAGTAAAGAGGAAATAGAAGAGTTTGAATTAAAAATAAAGAAACGACACGAGATAATATGCCTAAAGTGTTACAAGTTGGATTAAGGGAAATTGTGAAATGGTTTAAGCGAGACGATCAGAACAAGCGGGTTACAGGATGACAGTGAATTTATATGTCAAATCAAAAATTCTTTCAGAATTATACCAGTTAATAATAGCCAGATCTTAGAGCAGCTATGTAAAGTTATTATATGAGGGAACTCCAGCGCTAGTTGATAGCTAACTCTAAAGATTGAGATTAAGAGCTAAAAAGTAGAGTGACAGTTAAAGTCTTTTAAGGAAGTCAAGGAGTGATACATGATGCTGAAGATTCCAGAATATAGACCGGAACAGCAGAGCAATGTAAGGTTATTGAAGTAAAATAATGTAACACCTTGGAAAAATTCATTTTATTCGTAAGAATCTAGTGATGGGTCTACAGGTTACCAGAGGCATGAAATACTCCAGGGATTGTAAAGTCTAATAAATCGACGAGGGACGTCTAGACGTTATAAAATCTTATGTAAAGATTAAGAGGTAAGATGAAGTGAACGATATATCTTAAGGGAGTAATTTATAGAAGAAGAAAGAGTCGAGTTATGACTATGTGCACCAGAGAGAGAGTAAGATTTCAGCAGAAGAGCTCGCAATATAATTGTCAACTAACTGCGAAATAAAGAGGAGAGTAAAGACAATGATGTGGAATGATTACCTCGAGAGGCGATAGCAAGAGGGAATATTACGGGAATGGTTACTTAGAGATATGGAATGTGTTATAGCAAATTAAAGGGAATCGACCAATGAAAGAGGCATGTGAAGGACATAATTCAATAAGAGAACACTTGAGGGAGTATTGGGAGTGCAGGACTAGTTTAACATTCGAGGACGAATGTTCTAAAGGGGGGAAGGATGTTATATCCCGTATTTTTGTGCGTTGGATTATTCGTAAGCTAATCGACATAAGTGCAAGGACAAGATTATTTTTGAGATATGAGACAAGGACTTTTAGTCCCGATTTTAATAATGCACGATTTGCTAGCTAATCACTATTAGTATGGAAACATTAGTGAAGATTAGGGATTAATTAACCATGATTAGATTATTAAGTGGGGATTTATGATTAATTAGCCTGATTGGTGTATCAAATGGGCCCCACCAAGCATGTTAATTGAGAATCTGGTCATGAATCATCACATGCCAAGTGGGGCACGTGTCAACATGGTGGGAAACCTATAAATTTATAAGTGATGACTAATCTATTTGGAATACACTTCATTTCCATTTCCAATCTAATTGTCACACCCTAACAATGGTAGGGCATGACGGGCACCCAACTCTCATCAGAGTCGAGCGAACCCTTAGACATTTGCTCTATCAAAGCTTGCCATTTCAAAAACTTTAAAAAAAACCATAAAACCTTTCCTAGTAGAAATCATCATCTTTATAACAATTATGAAAACCTTCAATCAAATAAGTACCTTAACCAATTTAAATCATCTAAAATACACACTCTTTTAAAATCAACAAATGACTGAACTGACATCACTTTGTCAACATCTCGACAAACATACCACAGGACACTGTCTGCAGACGTCTTTAAGAAGTAAACTGAACATTATGAGTCAGGACAGGGCCCTGACATACCCATAATCATACATATCGATACATGACTCAGCACAGCTCCAGAATGAGGTGGAACTTGCCAATCCCAGCTGACGTCCAAGCATCCTAGCTATACACTTAACCTGCCTAACAATCTGGGGCTGCGGGCATGAATGCAGCGTCCCCACGCAAAAGGACGTTAGTACGGACAATGTACTGAGTATGTAAGGTGGTAACAAGTCATAATCATAATTTCACTTAGGAGAGAAGAAATCGCAACCTAACTCAATACCTGCAGCCTTCGCTGGAAGAAACAGAAATGTGCACACGAAGTCTCAAAATAATCTTTAAGTAAATAATGCAATCCAACACACATGCTGTTATATCCCGTATTTCGTACGTTCGGAGATCCCAAAGTAGTCGTGACGAAGTAAATGGAATGACTATTTTCAAAAATTTATTATAATGTATAAGTTGTTGTGAATATTATTTACGAACATTGGTAGTATGGAAATAGTGAGGAAGACTAAGGGTAAAAAAGAAAATTCGTGAAAAGTGTTCATGGAAAATATTGCGAAGGACTAAGGGCAAAATGAGAATTTCACAAAAAATATCAAGAATGTTCTTGAAGGGCCCTTGGCCGTGTGGCATGCCCCTATATGTCCACATTTTTATTAATTAATAAGGGCTAATGGTAAATTATAACAACAAAAGGGGCAAAGCTTGCCAAAGAAGACATTAGTCTTCTTTGTTAAAATTTCAAGAAAACTCTAGAAAACAAAATGACAAATAAGTCATCTTTGCCACCAAATTAAGAAGAATCTAGAGATGGATAGGTGGCCACATAAGATTGGAGGAGACTATATATATATATAATAGGAGAGGACTAATTCATCAATTTGGAGAGTTGAAGAAACAAAAAAAAAAAGACACTTTGGAAGAAACACAAAGGGCCAATTTCGGCCAAGCTTGGAGGAAACAAGAACCTTGGAAAAATTTCTCAAAAATTACTCTCTACTAATTGGAAGGTCCCTAGCAAGGAGAAGAGGTCATTGGAACAAGTAGAACATTTATTGTTGCAAGATCAACATTCTAGCCAAGTGGGAAATTGAAGAAAAAGGGTAAGAACTTAATCTTCTTTTATATTTTATGTATGGTTGTATATGTTGTGGTGTGTGGGAGTGAATGGAACTCATGAAGATTATGAAAATATGGATGTTGAATAGTTGTCCGTGTATATGTAGTTGTGGCCGTGTGGTCATAGTGTGATTTGGAAGAGAATGGATTAATTCTATGTAGTATGTTAGTTGTTGTTGCAATGTATGGAAAAGGATGGAAATTCATGAAAATAGGGGTGTAGTTGTTGTGGCCGAGAATGTTATTGTGTGGTAAGCTATGATGAATTGATTTCATGTAATATTCTAGTCGATGTCGTTGCAGATTCTATTATATTATGTGAAGGTTTAAAGGGTTGGAACGAAATGGAAATTGGTTGTAGATTGGTGGAGAAGTTAATGTAATATTAGTATGCTTCTTTATGTTTGTATGAATATGATGTTAGCAATCCATGGTTTTAATGTGGGTTATGAATCTAGAATAAAAATGTGTGGTTACACTTTTGTTGAAGTTTTCGGGTAGCATTAAATCATTGTGAATATTGTGAATGTTGTCGGACTATGTAGGAAGAGCGCTTAATGTTAGAATGTATTCTTGAATTGATTATTGACGTTATAGCTTGGTTGTTGGTTGGGTTGCTGTTGAATTGGGCCGAGCCATATTCTCGGGGGTGGCATATTACAGGGGAAATGCTGCCGAAATTTCGGCAGACAAAGTGTTACTTTAAAGAATCAACTTCTAAAGGCTCTAATCAAGTTTTGGTAAACATGACCAATTTGTAGATTTTGGCGGATTTGGAACGTGAATTTGGAGTCGCATAAGAAGCAGAAAAGGTATGTAAGGCTTCACCCTTCTTTCTATGGCATGTCTTAGACGGAATATGTTGGATATGAGCCTCGGGAATAACTCTACCCTCCGGAATCCGCGCCTAAAGTTTTCTCTTTTTCAATCAGTAGAATTGAACTAAAAAGTGTGCAAAATGTTGGAAGAATTTCCTAAACCTCCAGAACTCGCATAAATAGGACCCGACTACCCTAAAACCCTCACAAGTAACGCCATGACATGTAACATATGTGTAAATTTGGTACGCCGCCTCATTTGACCCGAGGTGGGCCCATGGTCCCCGGATTTTCCTTATTGTTCCGTTTGATCTATTTTGAAGCAGAATCCAAAGAAAACTTTTGATCCTTATCCCGTTCACCGAGTGACAAGTACTGTAACTATGCTAATGAGGATACTTCAATGATGACAATGATAATGATGATGTTAAGAAAGGGAATATGCCTATGATAAGTATGACAAAGATGATTCCATGACTAAGATGATGAATATGATCTTATAATGATAACGATGTAGTCCAAGATGAGAAAATGCCTACGGTAGATGTGTTGGCAAAATGTTCTGCTATGAAAAGGAAAATATGGAAACGTTAAACTAATTCTTGATATCTCAACTCTATTACAGGTAATGACTACTCTAAAAGGTCCTGTGTATATGAAACTGTAACCTATGACCCTATTTGATGTTTTCCTCATAATGACACTTTTCATTGGTAGTCTCGCCTCATAATACTCATTCCTTCAAGGTGAGACAAAGCGACTATGGTTGTTCCATAATGTAATCGGAGGCTACCGACCTTCCGTCACTCCGATGGACACATGACTTTCTTTGAGCTCTCATGCATGCCAATGGTATGACATATGTATATGAATGTGAATATGTATATGTATATGTATACGGGGAAAAGGGAAAGGGCCACTGTTATATCACCACCTGATTCAGCTGGATTTCGTCCTGGACGCGGGATATGGGAGAGCCGGATACGACGTCTGTATATGTGATATATATATTTATATATAATATGTTGGGACACTGTTGGGGAGGGGGGTGGGAGAGCCGATGTACTCGGCGTCTGTAAATGTGAATAAAGGATACCATTTTCTGAAATGTTCTGTTTTATGTACATGTAAGTAAGAAGTACTGTTTTTCTGAAAAAGGGACTAAGCATGCATGGCATCTGCCTGAAAGGCATTCATATGTACAGGTTACTTCTGTCCAAGATAATCTCCATATGTCTATTCCGTTATTAATCATACTGTATATTCCTTTATTATGTCACTATTCATGCCTTACATACTCAGTACATTACTCGTACTGACCCCTCTTCTTCGGGGGCTGCGTTCATGCCGCGCAGGTACACCAGATGAGCCACACCTATCATAGAAGATGTTCCAGCGGAGATGGCAGGCTCCACTTGTTCTGGAGTGCTGCCGAGTCAGAGTGTCTGAGCCATGATGTTTGTTTGATGTTAGAGACTTTGTAGACAGAGTCGTGGGTATAGAGTGTCGATAATATGTTGTATCATAAAGTCCATGTGATTGCAGATTCTGTTTGACTTGAGTACGATGGAAAAAAACAATCTCTTGAAAGTTTTACTATGTTTTCCATTTTTATTGATATAAGAGTCTAAGAAAGTTAAGTATGTAACAAGAGTCAGCGGGTTCGCTCGGCTCCAGATATGGGGTCGGGTGCCCATCACACCCTAGTAAGGTCGGGGTGTGACAAAGTGGTATCAGAGCAGGTCGGTCCGAGGGGTTGTCTGCAAAGTCGTGTCCAGTAGATTCCTGTTTATGGGTGTGAAGCCGGCCACATTTATAAACAGGAGGCTGCGGGACATCAAGGAAATATTGACCTTCTTTCTGTCTTAGATCGTGCGATAGAGCCAAGTCATAAGGAATAAGGTTTCCCTATATGAGCTATATGTATAACGACAGAAAACGAGCAAGGCTGCGGAAGCTTATGAAGGTAAGTCCCGACGTAATTGTTCTGTTACCTGAACTGGAAGTATTGGATGGCGGGAATGTGCCATATAGTCGTACGTTCTTTGAGGCCTTGATGACATTGGCCGCATGCAGGTTTTGAATAATAGAAACAGTAAAAGAGGTTCTGCCAGAACGGGTACGTCCCACAGGAAGAGGTATGGGAAAGAGATACTGTGAATAGGTAATAATTGAAATGCGTTAGTTCAGAAAGGTTATGGCCTTGGACGTGGCGACGAAGGTGGGGTCGCTATCATCGGGAATCTGGAAGTCTAGGACAGGAGGTACCCATACACACAGGTGAAAGGTGAACAATGGGAACCAAGAAGGGTAAAATGGTAATTAAGAAAGAACGGACGTGTTACGGAAATGTCCCGGAGCATGTAATACTTCGGTTTGCTTCAGAATATGTAATAAAGGTCATGTGAGGAAGCGGACGCGAAAATATCAGCATTAAGACATCGAATTCCAGTGAAGTCTTCAGGTTAAGCGTGCTCAGGTGGGAGCAATTCCATGATGGGTGACCCCCTGGGAAGTTTACAGGAAATTCTACATATGCGGACATAAGAGACAAATGAGTAGATAGAGTAACCTAAGGAAAACTATAGTATATGGGACGGTTGGAAACCATAAGAAGACGCGTGAAACAAAGCAGACTAGCTCGGTGAAAGGACAGAAAGTGCACCACAGTCCCAGGATTAGGATAGGCTTGAACAACGCTTGGAAGTATTTGGTGAACTAGTTGACAGTGAATATGTATGTATATATGAATGTATAAGATATCCCGCACACGACTGTATCGGTGGCGTGCGAGCCCCAAAAACCGAGACTACGGGAGGAAAGGTATTGATTACGCAAAGGTGCCGAAGTACGAGTGACAACAAGAATAAATGGTACAAGTGCGGCGAGTGAACTGTTATTATTTTACTATAGGTTGAGGTCAGAAATTCCAATATAACGATACTCGGAAAAGAAAGAGAGTGTGAGTAAATGGAAGATAGGAAGCTTAAATGTCGAAAAAAGGGAAAGTTAAGAAAACCTTAGTAAGTGAAACCCCCGCGAGAAATTAATGGTAAAAGTACGAGACCATTAGGATGAAAATTCAAGTAGGCATGTGAGACGAGATAGAGTGAGGTAAAAGGAAACAAGGAGAAATGTGGAGCGGTTGAGAGTTGATTTCAACAAGTAGGTCTAAGAGAATGGTGACCAGGGTAGAGGAATGTGAAGTAAGAAAAGGAATGCTCAGGATGGTGATGGTGTTGAGGTGACAGATCTGTAAAAGGACAAGTATGTAGCCATAGTAATATGCTTAGAGGTTTAAGAGAGTAACGGAACGTTTAAGCAATATGGACGCACAACTACAATACGAACACGTAGTTAAGAAAAAATTACGAGCAATAGAGCTGAGCAAGTGAAAGGACGAATAAAGGATAGAAAGGCATGGAAATGTGGACAAATGAGGACCTAGACAGGAAGTAAAAGAAGAGCTTAAGATAAGAAGTTTTCGATATGTAGGCACAAAGTTGGAAAAGGAGGTGAGGAATAAGGTATAAGCGAAGACTTCATAAAGGACTATCAGCATATAAGGAACCCCTTAAAGGGGGGGGGGGGGGGGGCCATATCAGGCTTACAAGGAATAACGATGAATGAAATGAGCACCAACACATGAAGTCAAAGACAAGTACACCTGTATCAAGAAGGTACGAAAGGAGACTGAAGAAGAATTGTAGTAAGAATCCAAAGGTGTGGCTTTTGTTAAGATATGGTCACGAAACAGTAACGGAAAAGAGATGATCTGAGAAAGATAGGGATAATACGTTGGCCCAACAAAGTAGAAAATCCACGACACGGGAAGAAGATTCATGTAAAAACTGAGAAGTTCGATTATAAAAGGAATGAGGTAAAGGAGAAGGAGTGAGCGTGAAGGAAAGGACGACTACAAAGGGACCTTCCCGAAATATTATGACACTCCATAAGACCAGTTGAACATTCGAGGACGAATGTTCTAAAGGGGGGAGGATGTTATATCCCGTATTTCGTACGTTCGGATATCCCAAAGTAGTCGTGACGAAGTAAAGGGAATGACTATTTTCAAAAATTTATTATAATGTATAAGTTGTTGTGAATATTATTTACGAACATTGGTAGTATGGAAATAGTGAGGAAGACTAAGGGTAAAAAAGAAAATTCGCGAAAAGGGTTCATGGAAAATATTGCGAAGGACTAAGGGCAAAATGGGAATTTCACAAAAAATATCAAGAATGTTCTTGAAGGGCCCTTGGCCGTGTGGCATGCCCCTATATGTCCACATTTTTATTAATTAATAAGGGCTAATGGTAAATTATAACAACATAAGGGGCAAAGCTTGCCAAAGAAGACATTAGTCTTCTTTGTTAAAATTTCAAGAAAACTCTAGAAAAAAAAATGACAAATAAGTCATCTTTGCCCCCAAATTAAGAAGAATCTAGAGATGGATAGGTGGCCAAATAAGATTGGAGGAGACTATATATATATATAATAGGAGAGGACTAATTCATCAATTTGGAGAGTTCAAGAAACAAAGAAAAAAGAAGACACTTTGGAAGAAACACAAAGGGCCAATTTCGGCCAAGCTTGGAGGAAACAAGAACCTTGGAAAAATTTCTCAAAAATTACTCTCTACTAATTGGAAGGTCCCTAGCAAGGAGAAGAGGTCATTCGAACAAGTAGAACATTTATTGTTGCAAGATCAACATGCCCATCACACCCTAGTAAGGCCGGGGTGTGACACATGCCACTTCCGACATGTTAACAGAATGGTCCCTTCGGACAGCCGCTTCCGGCTAGTATTACAATAGTCCCTTCGGACAGCCGCTTCCGGCATAATAATGATGGACCCTTCGGGCAGCCGCCTCCGGCTTAATAGTCATCCTTATATCAACACAAACTCAATCCACAAATATCAATTTCAATTCATATCATAAGTCACAAATTAATTCATCACAATCCAGTTATTTGCCTTAGACTTTCATAAGAAGTTATCAAATTTGTATCTCACTAGACTTAGGAGGACATACTTTCAGGTTTGAGGGTAGAATTGTCATAAAATTCTTACTACCTATATTCTACTCAATTTCATCTTATATCCTTACCCAAAGAATAAATGATCATATCAATACAAAGGGATGATACTACGGAATGTAAACATAAATCGTAAATGAAATGAAGTAGTAAAATCTCGCACCCCCTTCAGAGTGGTTTTGAAAATCAAACTTTATGTTTCATTTAGTATAAAACTCATTTCCTCAAGATCAATAGTAAAACCATATACATAAATCAACTTGGCACGTTATGGGTGTTCCCTTCGGAACAGAAAAGGAGTACAATATCAATAAGCCATCACAAGAAACATTTAGACCTTACTCCTCTAAGAATGGAATCATATGGAGTACGTATAGAACGAATAACGACAAGAATCATGCCAAAGGAAGAAAGGTTTGCCTTACAAACCTTTGTTGCTTTCCAGCTAACCACAGCCCATCTTCGGGTCATGCTAATCTATCAACAGTACCAATTTACCAACAATCAATCCAATATATATCCTTATAATCAATCGCTTAAACTTATCTTTATTTCTAACGGAATTTCGACAGCATTTCCTTTATAAACTCGACAACCCCAAGAATCCAATTCAGCTAAATTAACAACAACAAGAACCATCTCATATAAGCCTTTTTAAACTCAAAGTATCAACTCCCAAGGATATACACCAAAACGGCCCGGTATACGCGTTGTATACGATATCTTCATACACTTTATTCTCCCAAATTCAAGAACAACAACTTATCAACAACATCAACAACAATACCAACAATATTTTATATCAATATCCATATAATCCTATCCATTTAATCATACCAAAACATCCCCCAAGTCATTTGATATCCAAAAATTATAACCGAACTTTCAATGTCATTTTCTCTATTCTAACCCGCCAAATCTATCAATGATTAGGGTAAGAACATCATTAAAATCTTAAACATACCTTTTATGAGAAGACACCACGAAAACAACATCCCGCAAGTTCAATTTTTAGCTTAAAACGACGGCAACAACTTGTACTACACTTTACTCTTCACGGGGCTCGGGATTCGGGGCCTCGAACTTGATCGATTCTCCACTTTCTCTCTCTAACTCTCCTCTCTCTCTATATAAAATATTCTGGACCTTTGGTATGAAAAATGAGGAAAATAAGGCTGAAAATTTCCCTTAAATAGCAAGGGAAGTGGGCCTGACCCGACTTGGAATCGGGTTGGGCTGAGCCCACTGCCCAGCTTGACAACGTCCATAACCTTTTATCCCTATGTCACATGCAGGCCCACGACCTATGGTCGGAAAGGTATTTCAATTATCTACAACTTTCATTTTAGGAGGTTTCCCAAATTCCCAAATACGGATGGGGTTATGGCCTCCCGAAGTCAGATCACCCGAAAACGTAACTTAAAAACATCTTTTTGGTGGGCTTCCACTTTGATTTGGCTCAAGGGTCCTTCTTGAGTAATGTTTAACTTCACATTTATTATCCATATAACTTGTCGTATGTCCTTTATAAAATCTCGACATGTGGACCCCACCTCAGCTTACGATTATGAGGGCTATATATCTTTTAAGGTATCATTCCAATCATATTGTACGAATTCCAAATATCATACTCATGCTATCCTCGTGCTAATATAGTAGAATTTCATCCTTTATGCTTGTAATATTTACTCCTCCTTGAGCTCACATTAAGCCGTCTGCAGCCTTAGTAACATGAAATTTTCTGGGGCGTAACATCCTTCCCCTCTTAGAAACATTCGTCCTCAAATGTTAAATAAAGACTAATACTCGTATCCAATTACTATGCTTATTAATATGACTCAAATCTTCACAATTCCTAAAGTCCTTTTCAATACTTATCTTTCCTCTATAAGCTTCAACTTCCCTTAACCTCATTGATGCTTTCAGTTATATTGATTTCTATAAGGGACACATTACTCCCTTTCCTCAGACGCATGTCATGTTTCTTTCTCTTCCTTGTTTCATTCTTTACTCGTTTAAGCTTACTCTTTTTTATACTAACTCACCTCTCGAATGACTCCTTTCTTATCATTGCTTCCCCTCTTAAGTCTTTTCTCATAATCTTATCACATTATTCGAATCACATTAATCTTAGTTCATCAACCTTACTTCTAATCCCCGAGAGAACTTAACTTAACCCTCGACTCACTTCTATATCCAGGAGTAATTTCAACCTAACTCTCAAACTCATTCTGAACCTATCTCATAACCCTTGTTTCTGCTGATTTACAACTATTATTAATCTTTCATTCTATAGTTTACACTTGTGTATCGTACTGATCATAGCATACATATATTTACTGATCACAATCAATTTTAACAAAATTTTGGCAGAACCTCCTCTGTAATTTGTACTACCCACATGTACGCAGCTAACCAGAAAGCCTCACAAGGCAGCAATCAAAATATATCAACATGCCTCACAGGGCCACAATCATATTACAACACCATATACATACCTGTACAAATGCCCTTCACAAACGACATTCTCACTTCGACAAGAAGCATACCTTTCTTACCGCAATCCTTAACCTGCAACACTTACCTCACATAGCAATCATTAATCATCAGAGAACTTATCTTTCTTACAAACAATCCCAATTTCGCAATCATGGCTGCACTTTACAATCTCTTAATCAAAATTCAAATCTTAAAATTAGCAGCAAGGATTCAAGGCCTATAACACAGCTCTATAGCACAATTTATGGTCTGAATAAAGGGAAACCATCCTAGATGTCCTGTAGCCTCCTATTCGTAAGTGTGGTCGACAACACACCCATGAACAAGACTCTACCGGACACGACTTTGCAGACAACCCCAGAACGAACAGCTCTGATACCACTTTGTCACACCCTAACAATGGTAGGGCATAACGGGCACCTGACTCTCATCAGAGTCGAGCGAACCCTTAGACATTTGCTCTATCAAAGCTTGCCATTTCAAAAAAAAATTAAAAAAAAAAACATAAAAATTTTCCAGTTAGAAATCATCATCTTTATAACAATTATGAAAACCTTCAATCAAATAAGTACCTTAACCAATTTAAATCATCTAAAATACACACTCTTTTAAAATCAACAAATGACTCAACTGACATCACTTTGTAGACATCTCGACAAACATACTACAGGACACTGTCTGCAGAAGTCTCTAAGAAGTAAACTAAACATTATGAGTCAGGACAGGGCCCTGACATACCCATAATCATACATATCGATACATGACTCAGTACGACTCCAGAATGAGGTGGAACTTGCCAATCGTAGCTGACATCCAAGCATCCTAGCTGTACACTTAACCTGCCAAATAATCTGTGGCTGCGGGCATGAACACAGCGTCCCCAGGAAAAAGGACGTTAGTACGGACAATGCACTGAGTATGTAAGGTGGTAACAAGTCATAATCATAATTTGACTTAGGAGAGAAGAAATCGCAACCTAACTCAATACCTGCAGCCTTCGCTGGATGAAACATAAATGTGCACACGAAGTCTCAAAACAATCTTTAAGTAAATAATGAAATCCAACACACATGCCGCTTCCGACATGTTAACAGAATGGTCCCATCGGACAGCCGCTTGAGGCTAGTATTACAATAGTCCCTTCGGACAGCTGCTTCCGGCATAATAATGATGGCCCCTTCGGGCGGCTGCCTCCGGCTTAATATCATCCTCATATCAACACAAACTTAATCCACAAATATCAATTTCAATTAATATCATAAGTCACTAATTAATTCATCACAATCCAGTTATTAGCCTTAGAGTTTCATAAGAAGTTATCAAATTTGTATCTCACTAGACTTAGGAGGACATACTTTCAGGTTTGAGGGTAGAATTGTTATGAAATTCTTACTACCTATATTCTACTCAATTTCATCTTATTGCCTTACCCAAAGAATAAATGATCATGTCAATACAATGGGATGATACTACGGAGTGTAAACATAAATCGTAAATGAAATGAAGTAGTAAAATCTCGCACCCCCTTCAGAGTGGTTTTGAAAATCAAACTTTATGTTTCATTTAGTATAAAAATCATTTCCTCAAGATCAATAGTAAAACCATATACATAACTCAACTTGGCACTTTATGGGTGTTCCCTTCGGAACAAAATAGGAGTACAATATCAACAAGCCATCACAAGAAACATTTAGACATTACTCGTCTACGAACGAATAACGATAAGAATCATGCCAAAGGAAGAAAGGTTTTCCTTACATACCTTTGCCGCTTTCCAGCTAACCGCATCCCATCTTCGGGTCATGCTAATCTATCAACAATACCAATTTACCAACAATCAATCCAATAGATATCCTTATAATCAATCCCTAAAACTTATCTTTATTGCTAACGGAATTTCGACAGCATTTCCTTTATAAACTCGACAACCCCAAGAATCCAATTCAGCTAAATTAACAACAACAAGAACCATCTCGTATAAGCCTTTTTAAACTCAAAGTATCAACTCCCAAGGATATACACCAAAACGGCTCGGTTTACGCTTTGTATACGATATCTTCATACACTTTATTCTCCCAAATTCAAGAACAACAACTTATCAACAACATCAACAACAATATCAACAATTATTTTATATCAATATCCAACTAATCCTATCCATTTAATAATACCAAAACAGCCCCCAAGTCATTTGATATCCAAAAATTATAACCGAACTTTCAATGTCATTTTCTCTATTCTAACCCGCCAAATCTATCAATGATCAGGGTAAGAACATCATTAAAATCTTAAACATACCTTTTATGAGAAGACACCACGAAAACAACATCCCCCAAGTTCAATTTTTAGCTTAAAACGATGGCAACAACTTGTACTACACTTTACTCTTCACGGGCCTCGGGATTCGGGGCCTCGAACTTGATCGATTCTCCGCTTTCTCTCTCTAACTCTCCTCTATCTCTATCTAAAATATTCTGGACCTTTGGTATGAAACATGAGGCAGATAAGGCTGAAAATTTCCCTTAAATAGCAAGGGAAGTGGGCCTGACCCGACTTGGAATAGGGTTGGGCCGAGCCCGCTGCCCAGCTTGACCTTTCTGCCTTAAAACGTCCATAACTTTTATCCCTATGTCACAGGTAGTCCCACGACCTATGGTTGGAAAGGTATTTCAATTATCTACAACTTTTATTTTAAGTGTTTTCCCAAATTCCCAAATAATGATGGGGTTATGACCTCCCGAAGTCAGATCACCCGAAAACGTAACTTAAAAACTTCTTTTTGAAAGGCTTCCACTTTGATTTGGCTCAAGGGTCCTCCTTGAGTTGTGTTTAACTTCACATATATTATCCATATAACGTGTCATATGTCCTTTATAAAATCTCAACATGTGGACCCCACGTCAGCTTACGATTACGAGGGCTATATATCTTTTAACGTATCATTCCAACATATTGTACGAATTCCAAATATCATACTCATGCTATCCTCATGGTAATATAGTATAATTTCATCCTTTATACTTGTAATATTTTCTCCTCATTGAGCTCACATTAAGCCGTCTGCAGCCTTAGTAACATTAAATTTTCTGGGGCGTAACACTAATTGAGAGAAAGAAGCACACAGCCATGGCAGCACCTTGGGCCCCTATGGCCAAGCTCCAAGATGTTGAAGAAAGGAAATTATGATTCCATAAAGGTGTTCTAAACGTCCCAAAGAAGGCAGCAAGTTAGAATTTAAATTGGAGATGAATAAGTGGTGCAATTGGTGCAAGTGATTGTAGGATCTACCCTAACTAATTTAAGGTAATATTTCTTCTTCTTATATTGTAATTGGAGTTAAATGATGTTGTAATGGAGAGATTAGTTTGTATTAGGCGAAATTGGAAGTAAAAAAATTGCACGAATTCGTTGGTATTGTAAGTTGGGCTGAATTGGAATTGTTTCAATTTAATCGAGTTTGATTGTTGCTGGTGTCGTTGATTGTGTGTTAAAGTTGTAGTAAGGAATCATGATAATTAAAAGTGAAGGAATCATGATAATTAAAGTTGAGATATGAATTGGATTATACGTTCATGAGGTTAGGGGTTGTTCTTCTTGTAGTTGATGGGCTGTTTGGGGCATGTTATTGTAAGTTTTATTCCCTCCTACATGTTCTGTGTGGTCTTTGTACAATTTCATGGATGTGGAATTTGTGAAAGGAAAGTTTAAATCATGCTAGAACTTGTATTATTTTATGGGTTGTTTTAGAACTTGTTGTGATATAGATAGTTTGCTTGTGTATGAGTAATTGGTGTTGTTGTCGTGTTATTGTTGATTTGGCTCATAAATTTGGAAGAAAGAAGTGTATAGGTATCGTATACGAAGCGTATGGTCTGTTTGGTGTATAGTCTTAGATGTTAATGATTTGGATTGAAAAAGGATTAAGACAGGTTATTGGGTTGTTTGAGTTGTTTTTGGGCTGGATTTTAAGGATTTGATATGATTATTTCTGTTATCGTTGTTGTTGGTATTGTTGTGATAATCGGAGATTAATTGGAAGTTCGGGATAGGCAAGTTATATAGAGGAAATGCTGCCCGATTTCCGTTAAGTTCTTAACTAATCAAGAAGTATGAACTAAGTGATTCCCATAAGTGATTGGTTGTAGATTTATAAGTTTTGGAAGTCTTCGTTTATTAACAATAGTGTTACTCTCATATTAAATAGGCTAAAGGGGCGACGAAGAAAGCTTGGTTACGGTTGATCTACGACAGGTATGTAAAGCTAACCCTTCTTTCTTTTTGTCATGCCCTTTATAAACAAATAGACGACGATCATATAACTCCAAATAAACTCCTATTCTTAGAGACACTAGGATGGCTAATGTTCTTGATATCCAGAACCTATTTCACATTATCTTGATACGTGTCTATGATTCTTGAAGTTCTATTTGATATAATCCAAAGTGACATTCGAGGGGTACTTGATATGATTGTTATCTTTGATTTTCAAGTATTAGTTCATTCTACCTATTCTCTTGAGTCTCAGATGATGATTTAGTTTGCATATGGTTGCTCACTACTATGCTCGTTGAGTCCCATAATGGGCCGGGTATGGTATATGATATAAACATGCATGATTCTCATCTCGGAAGGCACAAGTGTATTGGTAGCTTTGATTATCATATTTTCCTCTTGTAATATTTTATTCAGTTATGAGTTTCCTTATTGTATTTCATGCTTTATATACTCAATACATATCTCGTACTGACCCCCTATCTTCGAGGGGCTGCGTTTCATGCCCACAGGTACAGACACTCGGTTTGGTGATCCTCCACCTTAGGACTTCTGCTCAGCTGTTTGGAGAGCTCCATTGTTCCGGAGCCCAGACTATTTTGGTACAGATCTTTTGATATAGACTTATGTATATGTCCAGGGGTACCGCGGGGCCCTATCCCGTCATATTTCACTTTTATACTCTTAGAGGTCTGTAGACATGTGTGGGTTGTATATAGGTTTTGGTCAGCTGTGTCTATATGGTTTGCTTTGGATATCCCCGTGTATAGTGGTAGCCTTGTCGGCTTGCGTATTGTGTTATTGTTATGATAGTGTTAGCCGTGACTCCAGGGGAGACAGGTTTATGATATGTGACGTTGTGAATCCTTCGTTTGTTCTTATAAGTTTCCATATTGTCCTTAGTTTCAGTTTGACTATATTTAACAGGTTCGTATACGAGTGTCCAGTTCGGGCACTAGTCATGGCCCATGGGGTTGGGTCGTGACAGTAATAACCCACCAGGCTTCTGATGCTCGACCTTAACCAGTTGACAATTCGGGCACTGAGAAATAAACTCCGCTATGTCCCTTTTCATGCCATCCCACCAATATAAACATCTGAGGTCATGATACATCTTCGTTGATCCTGGATGAATAGAATAACGGGCACAGTGTGCCTCTCCCATAACCTGTTGTCGTAACCCTGCAACCTCAGGTACACACAATCTTCCTCCATACCGTAGCACTCTGTCAGGGGTAACCTCAAATGGGGTCTTCTCCTTTTGAAAAGTTGTATCTCTATACAGTGCCAGAACAGGATCCTCGTACTGGCGTCTCTTTACCTCTGCTATGATAGAGGACTTAGCAATTTCTCGAACAGAAACTCCACCATCTCCAGAATCAGCCAAACGGACTCCAAGGTTAGCTAGCCGGTAAATCACACGAACTATCTCCTTCCTTTCTAGTTGTACGTCTGTCAAGCTACCCATAGATTTACGGCTAAGAGCATCTGCTACAACATTTTCTTTCCCTAGATGGTATAGAATATCAACATCATAATCCTTTACTAACTCTAACCACCGTCTCTGTCGTAAATTCAGCTCCTTCTGCTTAAAGATATATTGGAGACTCTTATGATCCGTATAAATATCAACATGAACACCATATAAATAATGCCTCCATATCTTCAAGGCATGAATTACCGCTGCTAACTCCAGATCATGAGTAGGATAATTCTTTTCGTGCTTTCTGAGCTGTCG